>NC_056740.1:68053461-68243461 GCF_019279795.1 Protopterus annectens | reverse complement strand
GTGTGGGCAACAGTGATATGTAATATCTCATTATTCAAAGCAACTGCATCAGTCACACTGCCATAACATACCAATGTAAACAGTACCAGTACTGGGTATCATTCTTGTATTTCTGGGCACAGTGTTGGTATCTGACAGACCTGTGGGAAGAATGTTTATTAGCACTACCTGAATGTTCCCACACACAGTACCAGATGCCACATTACTATTATGCACATACATCTGACTCTGTTACTGTACACAGTCTGACCACAGCTTGACAAGCTGTGGTGTAAATGGGATATACATGGCTTCTTAGTCTTATAAGGTATTGGGGAGTTGCTAGTGTGTCAGCTTTGTTCTCATAGATGTGTGTCAATCAGTTGTATTTCCTGTTTGCTACCTATACATCTGGGATCATCCCACTGACTTCTCAGGGAGACAGATTGATAGGCAACAGATATGGGCCACTTTACTGGACATTCTGGACATATCTTTACAGTTGTGGGGTATGATTCTGTATGCAGAGTACTACCACTGGCAGGATTCGAACCATGGCTGTGTGTGCTAAAAAAACAATAGTTCGCATCTCAGTTGCATGTGCTATTCGGGTTTTGTTGTCTGCATTTTCCCTGTTTTCTGTCTATGTGTCTCTTGGTTGTACTAAATGGCTTCTGGGGATTACACCTTTCATATACAGGCGTTCCTACACATTCAATTTATAGTGCACGGTGTGGGTAACGGTGCTTAATACAACAGTACTATTACATATGATACCAGAGTATACACATGCAGTCCAGCAGTTAGAAATGTATTGTCAGGCTATTACACTTTTATTTACATACAAACAATATGAGACTCTTCCTGCCATATTCTCTAGTGTATGCAGTACTTGCCTTGCACAACACAGGTTTTATACAGGCAATTAATTTACGACTACTTTTAGTTTTATTTCCTATGACAGTAAATGCATGAGTATTACTGACCTGCCTCACGTCACAACCTCACCAGGTGACTGACGTGGGCCTCCTGGTTCGCAGCCCACTCCATTGCAGCTGTGGGGGACATAAGAGGAATATTTAGCCATACCTATCCATGATATACCTGAGCTGGCAATTATTACACAAATAGTGGGGTGATACTCACACACAACTTGAACATCCCCTGCCACTCTAGCCTCTTGGATCCACTGCTCCAAGAGGTCCCCCTTACGCCACTTCAGGTCGGCATAGAGATGCCTGACCTGCTCACCAGTTCGGGGTTTGCCAGTGGCACTGGTGGGATCATGGGCTAGACAGTCCCAGGGCTCCACCTTATATTGGGAGCCCTGGTACTGGCCCTGCAGCAGTCTCTGATTATGGCCTTTGACAAGGAGTCCTGCCATGACTCTGGACTCCTGGATGCACCAGCGCTGTGCCTGAAAGTGCACACCTTCTCCCCTTCCTGACATGGTGCCTGCAAGGGGAAGCTACAACCAGTTATGAGATGTATTCCCACCTCTTGGGTTGAAGTAGGGACGATTTCCCACACTTTTCTGTGATTGGCCGTTTTTGAAAAGGCTAGGCTATGGGCAAACCTGCTTACCTAGGGTTGGCATTGCTTAAATGTGTATAACACTGGGCACAGTGAGTTAGCTGGCCTACCCATTGCTTACACCTCCTAAGCTGGCCTGTGCAATGCTTAGCATTGCTTACATTAGACTTTGCATTATAATTCCTTTTTGGCATTGATTTTATTATTCATTACACCTTATATGTATGCCTGGTATCCATGATTCATGTGTACATACACTGTATGGGTTTATATTAGATGCTTGAAGTTACTGAACTTCGAATATGATATGATCAACACCATATTGTCAAAGTCCAGTAACATTGAACACCTAATAAAAACCTCACAAAAAGTAAAAAAAATCAACCTACTTGCTTTAAGTAGGGGGGCAAGTCCTCCTGCACCCCCCATGCGGGGGCTGCACCCCCCCCACACCCCCCTGCTACCTAAATATTCCAACTCCGATACCGCACTACATTGAAGTAAACGGAAATCTCCCTATATGGAGATTTCCGTTTGCCTCTTCGATGTTCTGCGGTATTGATGTTCACATGTCGACAATGTCAGATTCGACATTGTGAACGTTCGCGATTATGATGTAGACCCCACTGTATGGGGTCCTTGTGTTTTATTGGGGACTTCAACACTCTATTACAATTACACCTGACATCTGGGCTTACTGCTGTACTCCAGTTCACATATTTATGTTATGTAGTGGGTTAAGGCACATATGTCTGTATACTGATTCCTTTCATGGGTTCAGTTTGGTTTTACTATGGTGAAGACTTGTCTGCTGATACCGCATTCATCTGTACTTCTGTGATGACTTGGTGGTTAACTGCTGTGACTATGGTGTATAGGGTCTTGGGTTCCAAACCTGCATGGCTGTTTATGTTGTTGATGGGCAGAACAAGGGCCATTGGATACAGAGTGATTAAGGCACTTTTGAGCATTTGTAAGCAGGTTTGCACGGGTTTGCACGATGGTAAGCACTGCTAACCTCCGGTTACATCTGCTTACAGAGAGTTAGCTTCAGAATTGCTTAATCTGTGTGCGCATTGCTTACCCCCACGCAAATGGGCTTAAGCTCACTCACTAGTGTTTAAATATGCTTACTACTGCTTATTGGTGCTTAAACCTGCTTACTAGTGCTTTATTCACTATGATACTAACATCTCACATGTGCATTTACTGCAGTACTCCAGTTCATAAATATATGTTATTTAGTGGGTTAGGCAACATAAATATTAGTCATAATGTGCTTTGCCATGGAAAATGGAATGTGCTGAAGTGGGACTCGAACCGGGAATGCCTACTCTTAAGTTGAATGCTTTGTCCACTACACTATTGTCATGCTGCTTTGTTTGCATATATCTCTTTTTATCCTCTTCAACCATTTAAGCTGCATTAACTGTAGCTGAGCGATGGGCACACCTGCGCACCTACGGTTAGCTTTAATCATATTTAAAAAAAAAATAAAGGGTTTGTTAATTTTATTTCTGTATACTTTTGCTGTTGTACACAAGGGGGACTGTTGGTGGGGCTCTGCGGACACCATTGAGGGGTCTCACTCATTTCCTACCCCTTTCTGGTGTTCTTCATTGCGGGGGCATGTATATTCTGAGAGCTCTGCTCTCAGCCACGCCCCCTGCACTCTTACATGCTCCATGTAAGATTAAGAGCTCAGGCAGCGTGCCTCATTACTATGCATGGTGCACTGCTGTCCTGCTCCTAAACGGCCGTCTCCATGCTGGACTAAGCTAGTCCTACACGGAGGAATAGTAAATCCGGGGGAGTATGTTTCACTGCATTTTATGTTTGTACTTATAAACCACCCATAAACTGCTTCTGTAATATTGTACAATATCTTTGATATACAAGTGCTAGTGTACACGGAACAGTCGGGAGTAAATGCAGGTGTCTTTATAAGAAATTTTACTGATCCTTATATTTAAAGAATATGATTAGTGCATTACAGTTTACTTTTTACTAGTAAATGCTGTACTGAGTTGGAATAACTTTATTTTATTCAAAAGGGCTCTGGATTTATGATTCATATTACCTTTAAATATTTATTTTTAGGCATTCCCCATTTCATGGTATGTTATTTATTACTGTTCCTGGAAAAGTCATTCACAGTTTCCATGGCTGCTGTCTTTGCAATTTGCAGGGCATAATTTGGCACCATCAGTATGAACCATGTTGTTTGCTGTTCCTAGAAGAATATATTCAGAAAGAAAGTAGAATCCCTGTGTATTCTGTAAGAGTATACTCATCTTAAACTTCCCCATGTTCCTAAAATGAAAATATTTGGCTGGTCTCAAGGTCTAATTTCTGAATTCCTGGTCTGTAAGCAAACCAACAAGTAAGGCAACAAGGAGACATCTGTGATATGACATGATTTACTAAGCATGTCCAGTGAAATGACCACTGTGAGATGTACATGGCTGGATTTATTTAGGAATGATTGCAAAACACTATGAAAACTATAACATATTTCCAAATTTACATTATTAATGCAAAAATTGAATATGATAACATTAAAAGTTGGGCAATGTGAATATGTGATATTTAGATAGTTGTTTGACAAATCAGTTATAAATATTAACACTATTTTAATTTCTGCATTAATATCATAAAAGCTGTGTAACCACAGGTGAACAAATGGTGTCATCTTATGCACACCAGTAAGGCACCTAATTCTGTCACTATTTTCCTACTAACGTTCAAGTTGTTGCAGATCATTCTTGTCATTTTCAAGCAGCACTGTGAAAATATTATTTGCATAATACGCATAAATTATATAACAGCGGAAAACTGAAGTGTGCTAGCTCCTTTTATCATACATCACTGGAAAGTCACTGAACAGATGAAGAATTCTATGACTGATTCTTTGTGTCCATCTTGCCTAATTACAGAGATATAACTCTTACTCTGACCTTAATGCTAGTAACTTTTGGCATGTAAAATACATTGTTCTTTCATAAATTTGCAGTATAAAATTAATATCACTAAAGAGACTTTTGATGCTAAACCATTGTTAAGCTCATTTGTGAGATATTGTAGATCATATGAAATACATTTTCACCAGAGAATTTTCGAGAAAAGCTGTCAGAAAGCAAATGGTCTTGTTGCATACAATACTTTATGATGAAACGAGATTAACCTCGCTTCTCAAGACTGAATTGAGTTAAACATATATTGATCAAACTGATTTTTTTTTTTAAGTCAGAACTTCAGATCTTTATGAAGTCCCAGTTTATTTTTATGTTCATCCTTTCATCATTCCCACAGTGTTCTGAAGGAATTAAGTACTTAAACATTTTATCTACCATGGTGTCATTTTCCTCAGCAGAAATTGGGGAGATAGCTGTCTCCATGTGAAAATAGCAGACTGCTTTCACTTCCTTATTATTCAAGAAAAATGAAAAAAAGGAAAAGTCTTAAAATTAGAATTAGAAGCAACAAGTATAAACAGTCCAAATTTTCAGATGTTAATTCTTCTTCTATAAAAGACCAGGGCCCCTATTCCCGAACAGCTACACTAAGTGCAGCTATCATGTACATGTAGTGGCATGTCCCACACTTGATAGCACACTACGTGGTATTCATCAAATGGCTCTACACTTAATGTAGAGAGACAAAACAAGGCTAAATGGCGGATTATGCTAAAGACAGAATAAGTAGCTTTATTGCATGCTAATTAACCAATCTAACATGGCAGACATATTCAGTAAGCTATAAAGCAATCATGTACACCTAATGTAGCCATTTTCCTTGAAATCCAAAACTCTTTGGATTACAACCATGATTACACTTAGAAAAAAATATGTTAGCAGCAGCTATTGCCATCATTGATGTACGTGTGCATCAGGCTTTATTCAAGGTGTTGCTGCTGCCAGACCTTGATCAAGAAGAATTAGGTTGCTTAGACCCCATTTTACTTATCCTGGACTGCATGACACAGAAACTGTGTAGTGATACCAGGTGGACAATGAAACACCAGAAGAAATACGCAACCGCTGCCACCCTCACCTGAAGTCTCAGGAAATTCATGGAAAACCCATCCAAGTGGAAGTGAAGGTATGTGTAGCTGCAGATACTTTCCAGAGAAGGAGATGTATTAGGGGTGTTACAGGCCTCAGCTTCCAGAATATTACACTATTTTCTAAATGGAGTGCTACAACATGCAAGGGAGCATATCTGTTTCCCATGCACTCAAGAGGAGAGAACAAGAATAATGCGGGAATTTTCTGCAATTGCACACTTCCATAAAGTTTTTAGGGGGCCAAAAAGTGTATATATATATATATATATATATATATATATATATATATATATATATATATACACACACACACACACACACACACACACACACACACACACACACACACACACACACACACTCACTCACACAAATAACCCCCCCACCTGGTGATCAGGGAAGGACACACATTAGCAGGAAACAATATTGCTCTACATACTATCAGGTTTCTGTAACGCCCAAGGGATCATCTACAATGTCTGTGCAGGTAACCCAGGCAGTTTTCACAACTCACTCATATAACACACCTATGAGCTGTACACAAGGTTTGCTAGGGGTGACTTTCCACAAGGCCATCTAGTGAGGGATATTCCCTGGTACTGTGGTTCATGACATCCATGAGAAACCCATACAACCCCACTAAGCAAGAAAACAACAATGCCCATGCTCAAACTAGGAAAATCATTGCACTTGTATTTTGCTTGCTCAAATCAAGATTCCAGTGTCTAGACACCTCAGGTGGTGCCCGGCAGTATGACCCAGCAGCCTCTGCCTAAATATTCAAGTGCAATGTCATTCTAAAAAAACAGTTTCAACAAGGACAACTAGGGGCAGGACCAGAGTTCCCAGTACCACAGGTAGGGTCAGCAGCTCCAGCAGATAAAGATGAGGAGGGAGAACAATTAGCCACAGATGCTGCCAGCAGATGTAGGTGTACACAATATGCCATGGCTCTGGCTAAGAGGTAAAGGATAGCACATGCACTGAATAGGTAAATGAAAGAATAAGAGCCTTAGCACATGCAACTATTAAAAATGATACCTGCCAAACTGCACAACTATTACTTAACCATGTAATGGTCTGTTAGCATCAGACAGAGCCAACCCCCAAGGAGATAACTTGTATTTGCAGTATTAGCAAGGTAAGTCTAGAACCTGTATAGAAAAAACAATAAGTTATAAAACTGATTACTGTGTTATGCATTATAGATTCATAGATTAGTACTAGGCTAACTGCCCTTGAGAGCCATTTTAAGCCTAGCCAATTATCCCTTGTGAGACTCAAACCCTGCACCTTTTGTTTGTAAGACAAACATCTTAACCATTAGGCCACCCTCCCAACCCCTAAATTACATGTTATCATAGCTGATTCTTAAAGTGGCACTCATCTGTCCCTAAGGTACTACATGTCCCAGGTCTACAGCAATGTCAGTAATAGCTTACAAGTGATGTTTGCAATATATACCTATAGATTTTTGCCAATTCTGTGCATCAAGCATTTCAGTTGGCCACTGTGTATAAACTAATGAGCAGGTCAATGTTAGCATCATTTGCACAAGTACAAATATAAGTAATACGTTAACATCCACTTTGACTGCATTAGTGACAACATTAACAGAAATACAGTGAGGGTAAACAATTACAGAAGCAATCATTCACAACTGATTATGTTTAAAAACATTTATTTTGCAATACATTTACATTAAAGGACGGTTCTGAGTACGCAAGCATTAGCTGTCCACTCTCTGCATCAGGCATATATGCAATCTGAAGTCATAAAGAAATGTGCAAAGGATAGGGCACAGACATTATCACTTGCACAGTGTGGGGAATGGGGGTAAGAGGGCAAGCCTGATATCAAAGAAGCAAGTGTGTGCAAGCAAAACATTAATTTATTCCTTAAGTATCCAATTTGCAGGGCCAGGAGTAAGATATATATATATAACAGTCAACAGTACTGCTTAGATAATGCTTGTGTATATGAGGTGGTATAGGCAAGTATTTGCTGAATGTGTGTGTGTGTGTGTGTGTGTGTGTGTGTGTGTGTGTGTGTGTGTGTGTGTGTGTGTGTGTGTGTCTCTCTCTCTCTCTCTCTCTAAATGAACACAGTAAAGCACTATGGCAGCACCACATCCTGGCATCTTAGACAGGTGTGACTTGTGCAGGGCAGACTAGTCAGTTTAGCATTGTTGTCCCCAACCCCAAAAACTGTTGCTGGCAGGAGTTGCATTGCTAGTTCCATGACCCTGGTTAGAATTTCAGGTGCTACCTGAATGTAAGTGATGTCTTCTGGATGAGCTATCACCATAACTATGTCCAGAACCATGACCACATGACCTACCACATCTGGGTGTGGACACTGCAACCACTGTTGTAGCAGTGGAAGTACTATCACTACATAAGCAGGTTCTTGCATGGCCACGTTGACTAATATCAGATGATGTATCAGCACTATGGTCATGTGGATGTTGACTCTTCCCAACAGCCATTCCATTACAGACACTTCCTGATCCAGTATGTCATTCATCCAGTCCAAGGCGTCACCCACATTGTTCAGGCAGTCCCACATGTCAGAATTTACAATGTTTAGTACTTGCACTCTCTGTCCTGAGGCTATGGGGAAAAGTGCATGTGCCTGTGTGACATGTCGCCCTACAAATATGTCATGTGACACCTACTGAAAAACCAATGTCAGGAAGATGGTTGACAGCAGGCCTCTCCTCATCACCTCTACCAACCCATGTGTGTCGCACCTTGCCCTCATGGTGGCTATGAGAACAACCAACCAGTTTTGCAACTGGAGTAACCATACTACCCTGATCAACAATTTTATCCTCAACCTGTCCTATGTCTGAGGTTTCTGTGTTATGGGTATGCATAGGCATACTGATTGTGTCCAAAATAGGGGCAGTAGATGTTGGAGGCAGAACCTCAGTGTCAGACTGACCCAATGCACTCCTACACTGTGCCTCTTCATCATCACCATCATCATCAGATGCTACTGATACTCTGACATCAGGCACTAGGAGTTTCAGAGTGCCACTTTAAGGATCAGCTATGATAACAAGTAAGCAACACAAAAAAGATAAAAATAGCATAAATAATGATCAAACCTGTAGATCAGATTGTGTGGGTGTGTACCGTTAAAAGCCATTCCAGTCAGTGAGCACATGCATATAAATATTGAGCATGTGCAAGCAAGAGTGCCATTTATACTGAGCAGCCAGAGTGAAAGTATGCATATGTGTAGTAGTCAGTCATTTAGTCAGTTCATTTAGTTTAATGTTTCAGTCAGCCATCCTGATATGTTTGTGTATAATAAACTACTTAAATGAACACCCAGCCTCATCATCTTATTGAATACACAAGACAAACAACATGGTGTCAGAAGTGGCATGTTTAAAACGATGTGGTGCCAGAAAGGGGTCCAAAGCAAAATGTCTTCTTCAAGACCATGAGGTGCGTAGTCACAGTTGGAGGAATATACAGGAGTGAATCAACCCTTTTCAAATGACTCAGAAACAGATCAGAAAGACAAATCCAGGTACTAAAACTCATTTAAATTATTTTTTACTCAACAAATATAAAACAGAGCATTTAAAATGTTCAAAACAACTTTCTAATTAAACAAAATGTTTGAAATTACAATACATTGATAAAAATACTTGAAATGCTTACAAAAGTGCATCAAATAACTTCTAAATTACATAAAATGTATAAAAAAAGAGAATGACCATATGTTTTCCTATGTGCTTCTTTTTCATATTAACTAAAGCTATTCAAGATATCCGAGGTGTGCCAAGTGTTCACATTTGTGCAGTATTACAGTACAGTTATTTCACAAAATACAGTAATTTTGAAGGGACTGTGGTACAGTTTAATATTTTTTCGAGAACCTAGTATATTAGTGTGTGCATTTGAACATAATTACAAGGGCCAGGTCTGTACTGTGTCTAAAGTATTTTGTTGGCATGGCAGAAGGATTTTGCAGACCTGCTCCACTAGTACTTGATAATAATGTTGCCAAAAACGGGAGAGTGTTTGAGCAAGAGCATATTTTCATAAATGCTGCTTTTTCTGACTAAGAGGCACATACAAAGGCATTTATTTTGTTTAATTTAGCTAGGTCAAAAGCCATTGAAAGGGAGCATTCATTTGTGTATGCCCCAACTGTGTATGCAGGGGAGGGGGAAGACCACCATATTGTGATACCAGCTGAAACCTGGGAAGACCCTGAGTGTTTAAAATGTAAATTTAGAGAAATGTGCAACCCCGGATGAATATTACAATGAAAAGGCACATATTTTACACAAGAGACAAAAGCCTGGTGAAACTTTTGCAGCATATATAACTGCCTTGGGAAACAAAGCAAAAATGTGCAAATTTGGTGATTTAAGAGATGAGTTGATAAAAGGCTTGTGTGTGGTATTAAAGATGATGCAATGAGAAAGATTTTGCTTTGAGACAGTGAATTAACTTTGAATAAGGCCATAGAGATTTGTCAGATATATGAGCTCACAGAAAAAACACACAGATATGCTTACAAATGAGAAATGTATAATTTGTTAGTATGAAGCACAAGGTTAAAAGATAGAGGCCAAAGTTATGGTTGCTTCAGTGAAACCCTGAGCCTTTCTAGCAAATTCCAGGGCAGCTCCTGTAAAATCCAGAGCATGCTCAGTGAAGCAGAGGGGTGACTCAGCAAAACCTGTAGCAAGCCTTATAGTCAAATGTCAAATTGTGGAGGTAGCCATGAGCCCAAAAAAGAAAAGTGCTTAGCTTTTGGTCAGCAGTGCCACACATGTAAAAACTGGAATCATTTCAAAGGTTCTGTAAAACAAAAGGGGGTACATTCCTTTATTAAAAGAGAGCATTTAAAGAAGCAAGTTGATCAATTAGAAAGCTACAACCCTACTTTTTATATTGACGGTTTGTCAGTGCTTGATGAAATAGTAAATGCAGTAGACTTGTGGGCAAAGAATGAAGTATTTTGCACTGTTCTGATTAATGGGAGACCTATAGAACTCAAAGTTGATACTGGCTCAAAGTGCAATGTTATGTCAGAAGAAATGTTTGCCAAAGTAAATATTAGTGAGAAGCTTGATCTGGCAAAGTGTGCTAAGCTTGTTGCTTATGGTGGTGAAGAAATTCAACTGAAGGCTCAGTAGTGCTTTTATGTTATTCTGGTGGGAACAGGTATGACTTCCAATTTTACATAGTCAAGAGGCATGTGCAGTCATTATTAGGCCTCAAAGACAGTTTGAAAGTGGGACGGCTTTCATTTAATTCAGAAGTCAACCATGTAAGCATGTGTAACAATGAAAATTTCGCCTAAACTATTTTTTCTAACTATGCTGATCTTTTTGAAGACAAGTTAGGCAAACTCCCAATTGTGTAGTCCATGAAGTTAGATCACGAGATAAGCCCAGTTATCAGACCATCACAGAAAGTTCTGGTAGCCTTGCAAGGCAGAGTCATAGCTGAGCTAGACAGAATGGTGCATCTTAGAGTAATATGTCCAGTAGAAGAACCAACTGAATGGGTATCATCCATGACCTCCAACACTTGTCCTATGCAGACAGGCTCAAATCACTATCAGTCTGCTCATCATCATAGATATTGCTCAGGGGTGATCTGTGTCTCACCTACAAGGCAGTCTCTGACCCTGCCCTAGTAGAGATGCTCCATATCCATAAGTCGAACTCCTCACGCACTACCTGCTCAAAAGGCCTGAATCTAATATGTGACATCAACAAAACCTGCTGCAGAGACAGGTTTGTCTCTCAGAGCCTGCCCTGTCTCTGGAATAGACTTCCTGTACACATCAAACAAAGCACCTCACTGACCGTCTTCAACTCAACCTTGATGAGTGGATGGGAAACTACAAATTTGTCCCAGGGGTTCCGCCTGTGTCCCTCATTGACATGGGCAACAGCTGCTGACTGAGGTTTCTTTTTGGGGATAAACTCTTGACTAGGCTTGGAAGGGCCCCAGGGCCATTAGCCTAATAACCTCCTATGATCCTATGGTAGTAGCTTATAAGAAAAGCTCAGATGATATTAGAATATGTTTTGATCCAAGAGATTTGAACAAAGCACTGAAATTACCTCATCATCCAATGTTCACAGTTGAAGAAGTTGCTGGTCTTATGCCAAATGCCATTGTTTTTTCTGTCTTAGATGAACAAATTAATTGTGGAAAATGTTACTTGACCATAAATCTTCATTGCTAACCAGTTTTAGTACACTATTTTGAAGGCACAGATTTTTGAGAATGCCATTTGGGATAAATTCTGCCAGTGAAGTCTTTCAGCGTGCAATGGAGCAATTTTTTTTCTGGCTATCCATGTGTTATTATATTTGATGATATTGTTGTAGGAGGCAATGGTGAAGCTGAACAGGATAGAAACCTCAGAAAAGTTCTGGAATGTGCTTGTGAAGTGAATCTTAAATCCTCAGAAATGCAAGTTTAGGCTAAGAGAAGTTACTTATGTGGGTCATTTGTTTACTAGTTCAGGCTTATGACCAGATCTTTCCAAGCAAGCTGCTATTCTTGAGATGACAGCTCCAGGTAATGTCAGTTCCTTACAACATTTTCTTGGCATGGTCAACTATTTGGGGAAGATCATTCCAGATTTGAGTGAACTTTCAGCACTGCTAAGAGATCTTACACGCAAATATGTACCTTGGCCCTGATTAGAACAACACCAAAGAGCATTTGATGTCCTGAAACAGAGAATTGCCAGTCCACCCACTTTAAGATTTTATGATGTTCACAAACATGTCACTCTTTCTTTTGATGCTTTGAAGTTTGGTCTTGGTGCATTCATTATTCAAGAGGACAGACCAGTAGCCTATGCATCCAGAACTTTCACCCAAACTGAGATGCAGTATGCTCAGTTAGAGAAAAAGCTCTTGGGAATTGTGTTTGCATGTTCGAAGTTCCATGATTATATTTATGGCCGACCTGTTCAAATTGCGAGAGACCACCAGCCTCTGGTCACTATTTTGAAAAAGCCTATGCACACTGCTCCTGCAAGATTGCAACTTGTGATTTTGAAATTGCAAAAGTACAATTTTCACTTGGTTTACACAAAAGGCAATCTTCTTTATCTTGATGATACTTTATCCAGATTGCCCACAAAAAAAAAAAACACTGAACAACATGACAATGAGAAACCTGATTTTGAAGTCATGGAAGCGAGAAATTTTTTCTTCCATCCATCAGAACTCACCCAGCTTCAGATCCAGTTCTTCAGAAGCTCAACCACTTTATCAGTCAAGGATGGCTGTCAAAGCAATCTTGTTTACCACCAGATGTGCAGTACTATCTTCCTTACCGAGACATGTTTTTGATGTTACATGGTATCATGAAAGGTCCAAAAGTGATTGTTCCAAAATCTTGGCAACAAGAGTATATTAAAATCTTGAATCATGGCCACCCAGGAACTGATTCTACCAAAAAAAGGGTGAGAGAACTAGTAGTTTGGCTTTCTATGTTAAAAGATATTGAGAAAGAACTTTCAGCTTGTTCTGCCGGTAATAGTACTAAGCCACATCAACAAAAAGAAGCACTTCAGCTAAGCCAGATTCCTGAAATACCTTGGTCAACAGTAGCTACATATATTTTTTAATGGAATAGTCAACATTACTTGGTGTTAGTAGAATGATATTCAGATTGTATCGAGGTTGACCTACTTCCTAACCTGACGTCCAAAACTGTCATTACGAAGTTGAAGAGATATTTTTCTGTCCATGGTAGTTTACACAAAGTCATTTCTGACAGTGCTGCACAGTTTACAAGTCAGAATTTTAAAAGATTTGCTGAAATGTGGGACTTTGCTCATGTTGCGTGTAGTCCTGAATACCCATAATCAAATGGGCTGACTGAACGTGCAGTTCAAAAAAGTGCAAAACAGCTGTTGGAAAAGCTCAAACATGAAAATACAGATGTTTTTCTTAATCTGCTTAATCTCAGAAACATACCTCATGTCAATCTTCTTGGTTCACCTATCCAGAAGTTAATATCAAGAGAAACCAGAACCACATTGACAGTCAGTAAGAATTTGTCGGTTCCAAGTGCTAAATACAACAAAACAGTGAAAGCTCAACTCCTAAAGTGTTTGTCCCAAAAGTCCTACTATGATAAAACCAGCAAGCCTCTGAATCCACTAAAAGTAGAGATAGTGAGGATGCAGACAACGAAAGGATTTGACTGAACAGGATTTGTGAAACATTTGTGTGAAAAGCCGAGATTATACATCATTGAGTCACAAGGCATGGAATTCAGGTAGAATCGGAAACATTTGCTACCGGTGTCCAAGCCAGTGATGCAACATTTTAATTTTAACAAAGACTCTAATTCTCAGAATGAATTGTCCAATATTCGTGTTCCAGAGAACATTTCATCATCTGTTCTTGTTCCTGAAGCTATCCCGGAAAATCCTCAAGAAGAACATTCCCCAGTGACTGTGTCTGTTGATAAACCCAGTTCTAATTATTACAATAAGAGGTCAGGTCATATCTCAAGACCTAATTCCAAATACACCGCAACCTGGACATGATTGTTATTGTTTGTATATATCTGTATAATTCGCATGCTCATCCAATTGTCATTTTCATTGCAGGACAGAGGTAGGATGTAGATCAGAGTATGCATGTACTTTTAAGAGACATTCCAGTCTGTGAGCACGTGCATATAAGTACTGAGCATGTGCAAGTAAGAGTGTCATTTTGAGTGAGCAGCTAGAGTGAAAGTATGCATGTGTGTAGTAGTTAGTCAGGTAGTTTAGTTTAATGTTTCGGTCATCCATCCTGATGTGTCTGCGTATAATAAACTACTTAAATACCCAGCCTCATTGTTTATTGAACAAACAAGACGAGTGACAAAACCTATGAATGATGAAGCCGGGACTCAGGCTTTGGTTGAATAGGGTGCCTAATGGTGCTGCAAGTTCCTGCCTGAGTTTATGTAGGATGCAGCCTGAGATGTTATCGGGTCCCATGGAGGCTGTATTTTTGGGTCTACTTTATATGAACGAAATCCCACTTACCAGAAACCCATTTCACCGAGACAAGAAGACCGACAGCACCATAACACCAATGTCCCAGAACACTGACTATTCACTCCAGGTAAGTAACCACTCGGCCATCCTGTTGAACTTTGCTCCTTACCCCCCTGGTAGTGCGATCTCGGAGTTGGTATATTTAGCTAGGGGGTTTGTTGTGGCCACAGCCCCCACATAAGGGGGTGTGGGCGGCAAAGCCCCCTCACATGGGTGGGTTTGGATTTCTTCCGTTCTCGTGTTTGTTTCAGATGGCTGAGTGGTTACATACCTGGAGTGAATAATCAGTGTTCCTGGACGTCAGTGTTGTAGTGCTGTCGGTCTTCTCGTCTCGGTGAAATGGGTTCTGGGTAAGTGGCGTTTTGTTCATGTAAAGTAGACCCGTATATTTTGCCTTTGAGAGGACAGTGATGACTTGCTCCTTAGAGATATGGTGTGGGGCAAGTGCTGGAGATATCCTGATTTACTGATGGGGGACAGTGGGATGATGTTTTTGCTGAACCTGTCTGGTGTTTCTGAGCAGATTTGAGTGTTTTCTTTGAGATTGCAGAAATATGTGAAGAAGGTCATGTGATTGTCTTTAGTAGATATGGCCAGTTTGGACTCAAACTTTGGTTTGGAGGATTTCACTGGTGCTCTTATTTGCTTTTTCAGGCTAAGGAGAAATTGCTTCCAAATAGGCACCTGCTCCTTCTTGGTCCTGGACAGTGATTGTTTTCCTTTCGTTATAGAGTGCATTTATTGCAGAAGTCCACTGGACAGGTTTACTCTTCCTTGAGGAGGAGGATTTTGTCTGGTCGGGTATTCCTGATTCCATGCAGCTATATAAATACTTGTATAGTACTTTGGTGTAGGTATGGACATTTGTGCTAGTTCCTATCGAGGGGAGGGGACTGTGAAGTTGTTTATACCTTCCCTCAGGAGATTGTAATCAGCGTTGGAGAAGTTTTTATGTTTGACCTTAGCAAGGGGGGGGGGTCGGGGTAGATGGTGACTTTGAAAGTGACCGCTTTGTGGTCAGATCTTACCAGGGAGGATGACACTGTAGGGATGTCGCAATGGTTACTCATGTTGGTTAATACCAAGTCCAAGATATTATCACCTCTTGTGGGGGTGTCGACCAGCTGGTTCAAGGAATTTGCATTGACAAAATCAAGAAATCTCTGGCCATTTGTGTTTTGACATGAGTAGTTCTTCCAGTCTATGGTTGGATAGTTAAAGTTGTAATGTTCAAATTGTAGCTGTTGTATAGATATTATCACTAATACACAGTTTATTCATCCTGTATCTAAGAATACATCTGTGTCTTACTGTTATGCCAACTGTAATTCATTGCAAGTTATATATTTAGCTTCATGTATACAATGTCCCTCATTTTATGTTGGTAAAAGTAGTAGAAAATTAAAAGATCATATAACTGAGCACAAGTCGGAAATTAGAAGAGGCATTATGATGAATGGACTTGCCAAACATATAATAAAAATAAAATAAATAAAACAGATAATAATGTAAAGCACTCATTTAAGTTTAAAGTTATTAAAGTGATTTTTAGAAGTACTGGGGGGATGATATTAACAATACCCTTGAAAATGTCGCATACTCTTGGATTTTAAGACTTCAGGCAGAAATGTACCCTGGTCTAAATAGTGCAGTAAGTTTAAAATCTGTTTTATATAAGAAGCAGCTGAAAGTGCACTAAGTATTATAAAGATGTGCTTTATTTTGTTTTATATTGGTTGGCTGTGTTGTTTCTTACTATTTTAATGAGTGATTTTAATTGCACGTGTAAGCACTGAGGAAGGGGAAACCCGAAAGTTATGCTATTGCATATACTTTTTTGTTGTTTTATTAAAAGTTCAGAACGTTTCTGTAGTTCTTTTTTTTCTCATTTGTATAGTTAAAGTCACCCATGATCAGGGTAAAGGGTTGACTCTTGATAGATTTGAAGAGGTCCAGATAGGTGGAGTTGGCATCGTGAGTCACAGTTGGGGGGTCTGTGGCTAGCTATGATTTGAATAGGGGTCTTGTCAATGGTTAACTGCAGCTGGAGTGTCTCCTGTGAGTCATACTGTTTGAGACATATATCAACTGCAAAGCAAATCACACTGCAGAGAAGTATAGATAAGGGAATGATGTTTAAAAATGAAGAGAAGAAAAATGATGTTTAAAAAATAAAGAGAAGAAAAGAGCTGCAATGTTGCAATTTTTTATTTTATATTGTGTGAGGAAAAATTATCTTACTTTTCAGTATCACAACCACCCACATATCTAACTGCAAATTATACAGGATAGAGTTCGGAATTTAGTTCTGTTGTACCTATAAAGTCAACTGATATTATATCACATCTTGAATATATGTAACCTCATTTTTTTCTTAACAATGTAAGTTTGTGTCTGTGGCACATACTGGTAATAAAATCAAGTGTGTCTTGTGGGTGTCCTTGGGTTATAATCCAGAGACAATGGTGTTTGTGGTCACATAATGATGTGTAAGGAGTATACGGTCATGTTGCAAGACAACAAATTTGAGAAAATATCAGAACTGTACATTTTAATTACGTGTTTCATAATGATTCCTCTATTTATGTCAAAATGTTTTTTTCTTTTCTCTTCATTGTTTATGCATAATTTAGCATTGCCTATGCTGGATTGGCAGCATTCCCTTCCAGTGAAATACAATTCACTTCATAAGGAAAAAATGGAACAAGTTAATTTGGGCTGCCTTCTGAAGTACAAAGAAGGCTGGCACCTTGCAAAGACATTAGCACTCTGGATAGTACTAAATTAATAAATCCCACCCATCAGTTGGCTACCTGTGGCACAATGTGCAGGAGATGAGTTCAGACAAATAAGACACCTGATGCTGGGTTCAAAACTGGTTTGCAGATTTCTGTCTTAAGAATAGATTCAGAATAAGTATTGGCATCCAATGTTATATATAAAATGAACATGCTAAGGTCTGTGATACATGATAAAAATCTTACCTGTATTCCATTTGAATGCATGGTACATAGGTCTTGTTGCAAACTAACCTCCTCTCATTAGTAATAATAATATGTGTTATGGGTACTGTGACATATGAAAGTTTTACAATGTGCTAACACAAAAGCAGCAACATTAGTAATGTGGACATATGCATCATATATGCTGGAGAAATTATCCATATCTCACTATTTGTCATCATGACACTTATACAGTGTATTGTAAACTTTGATGTCATGAGTAATTGTATGTACTGTGGCAAGAATGACCTCCAGTCATTGTATGTGTGTTCCCTTTGTGATAATTGACATTATGTGAAATCCTGGTTATGTGTAACCTAAATGCTACATATAATGCCATAACAGCTTTGTTCCTTGCTATATATACCCTTTACATGCGTTATTTTACAATAAAGAATACTTTTGAAAAACATTTATAATGCCTTTTGCATTTGCACTCAACTTGGCAGTGCAAAGACATGATTCACTCCCCAAGGAAAAAAGTTAAAAATGTTATTTGGGCTGCCTTCTGAATAGCAAACTAGCCTGGTGCCAATGTGCGTCTGTCAGCATTCTGGATAGTAATGTAGCTGTTAGGTAACTTTTTCTGTGGAGCAATGTGTAAGTGAAGTAAGATAAGAGAAAGAAGATAGGTGAAACAGGGTTCAAAATCAATTAACTGCTAATTTTACTGAAGGATTCTGACCACATACTTACATGCATTTTATTAGATCAGAGCATTGCTGTGTAAAACTCAACTAATCTCAGTATTGCTAACTGTGGGCTTTTCTCTGCCCACTTTCACATTATTTGGCATTAAGTACAATTCTGATAATGTGTGTCAAAAATTACATTTCTGATATTGCTAAGAGATGTGAGAAGGATTAAGGTGTCACTGTAATGCACTTCTTTCTTTGGTCATTACTAGGATACCTGTTGATTGAATTAATTTTGCTGTCAGCTTTTTTCTCTGTCATTTTCTTAAATGCCTTTGGCATTTGCGCTTGACTTTGCAGTATACAAACACAGTATACTCCAAAAGGAAAACAGTGAATATTTTAATTTGGGCTGCTGTCTAAAGTGCAAAATAGTCTGCGGCTGGTTTGCAACCACTATCACTCTGGAGAGTCTTTCTTCTTCTGGCTTTTTCCTGGTTAGAGGTTGCCACAGTGGATCACCTGTCCTCTCAAGATTGGCAATGGAGTTTTACAGTGTCAAGTTGCCAGCCCAGCACCCAAACTTCCACAGAAGGCACACACATGCATGCATTCACACCTATGGCCAATTTAGAGTGTCCAATCCACCTACAGCATGTCTTTGGAAGGAAACCCACGCGACCACAGGGAGGACATGCAGACTCCACACAGAAGGCACCCAAGCCGAGGATCGAACCAGAGAACTTCTTGCTGTGAGGCAGCAATGCTACTTGCTGCACCACTGTGGCCACCCTAGTACTATGAAGAAAATGAATACCTTAAGCAACTTTCTCTGTGGCACAAGGTGTATGCACAGTGATCTTAAGAAAATGGAAACAGACTGTGCAGGGTTTGAATCCAATTAAAAGATAATTTTACAGAGGAGGCAAGAATGCCATTTGTCACAACATTATGATTAGTTATGCCACAATAAATACACACAGGTATCATAACTATGTTTATTGCAATAAATGTATTGCTGTTTGCTATATAAACCCAATATAATGTGTGTAAATTATGTTAAACATAATACTGATGGTATTTGCATTAGAATGCACTTATATAGGTATAATGTGCTTGCTCCATGTTTTTGTTATAATTCTTATGACTTTTCACATCTTCTAAGTATGTGTTTATGATGATATGTCATGTGAAGTGTACATGTAACTTAACTCACCACGTGTTATTCAGGTTATGTCATTGCATGCATCTGAGATGTATTTACATACCCCAATACAGCCTTTTACATAGCTAGGCAGTCCCATGACTAAGTAAAGCCACAGACAAGTAGTCATCTCTGAAGTATTTCTTCATTCAGTCTTAAATTAGTATACTTCTAATTACCATGTTAAAAGGTAAGTTCTCCTGTGGCACTGATAGTCAATTAGCAAAGTTTAACATTTACTTTTTTGTCATAATTCCCATGTGGTATTACTCAGTCTTACTAGTGTGTAACTCCCAACAGCCCATTATGTTACAAATCATACCATTTTTCCTCCAACAAACCATGATTATAACAAACACCATAAAGCATGCCAGTGTTTAACACTGGAATATGTGTCAATATTCTAAGCACTACACATGGCCTAATCTAACAGCTGTATCTCACACATTCTTTGTTTCTGGATGTAATCAGTGCCAGTGTGTTTTTACATAACCATATTTCTAGCTTGACTGTGGCAGACCTGGCTGGCAATGGAAGGAATTATGTTCCATTTAGATCATAAAGACGGGATGTTCATGAGTCTAGGATTTTTTTGGCACTCCTTAGGACGTGCTACAGCGGCAGGCTGCTGCAGGGAGATTATACTGTGTCTCAGTATACATCTGAGGCTTGAAATAGCTTGGCCAATGCTGTCTCCAGTGCAACTGTCACCCCACGCATTGGGAAGCAATGTAGTCACCACTACAGTGATATGAAGAAGCACAAGCAAAACTTCCTGAGTCAATGGAAGGATGAATTTAAGACTGCAGACATCTCTCATTTGTATACCTCTCTAGGATACGGCATCAATTAGCTGGCCAACTCAGCTATTCATCATATTTTCAGATATGTATTTTTTCTTTTCTGTACTTTACAGCTGCAGCAGAGATAGCAGAAAATCATGGGGCACATCAAGAGAGATTTACTCACCTCAGAGAGGCACATGTTTAAGTTTGCATTAGGTCTGAATGCAAGGTAGAGAAGTATTTTCAGTCCATTACTCTCTATCATCTTGAGCAGACATACCATAATGTTTACATCAAGCATACATGTCTGCTCCTGTAGCTCTTGGTGACTGCATTTGGCAATGAGTAATCTTGTGCATTCAATTCCTAGCAACAATAGTTTGATTGTCTTAGGATATTATTTAGAAGATATTAACTGCGATACTGCATGACATTAATAATCAAACTTTGGCAAATGCAAGTATTACTTTTGAAAGCAGATATCTGATATGGCACAGTGAAATACATGATTCTGTTAGTCATGTCAAACCATTGTGATTTATTGCTTGATATTATGACACATTAATGTCTTCATATCATATCTAGATGTGGCCAAGGTGTACATATTGGTTTGTGTGTTGAAATAAGCTAATTTAACATGTCATTGATCTAATTCTCTTTTTTGTTTCTTTGTTTCCTCACACCCTATCTCTCTCTTTTTTCATATATCTATATATATATTTGATTTACTATCAAAAAGTGGAATAGCACTTATGCATGTTTTCCAATTTCCGTAATGCTGATCTGGAAATGTTCAAATCCACATCAGTGAATGGTAGTGTGCATTCATTAATATGGGACTGACATTCTGATAACAGATCTCATTACAGAGGAGATCAGGAAAAATACCCTTTTCGTCACTGTAGTGCAATCCCAGAGTTGGAATATACAATAAGCAGGGTGTGTGGGGGATTCAGGGGGCTTGCCTCCTGCAGAAATGTTACCAGTAACACAGACTTTCAACATTGGAACTTCCGGGGTTTGAATGTTGATTCTATGGTTACCATTTCCGACATTTTGGTAATTCTGTATTACCAAATTCGGGTAATGAATTTGATCAAAGTGTGGAAAAATGTTTTCATTTTCTACATTTTGATATATATATATATATATATATATATATATATATATATATATATATATATATATATATATATATATAGATATATATATATATATATATATATATATATATATATATATATGTGTGTGTGTATATATATATATATATATATATATATATATATATATATATATATATATATATATATGTGGTGTGTGTTTGTGTGTGTGTGTGTGTATGTGTGTGTGTATATTTGTTAATACATTGCTGATGAAAACAAAATGACCATCAGCACAGGGAGGTAGACCGACCACTGGCATTTGACCCATCATACTTCCACAGGTGTCAGCACCACGACAGGCAACAGAGACACCCAGCTCATCTACATCATAACCTGTCAGGGATGCTTCCAGAACTTCTGCCCTACCAGCTTCACCTGCATCAGGTAGCTCTGCCCCAGCTGCTGGTGCAGTGCTGCAATCCAGGAGCAGTAGTAGTGTTGATGGTGATTTTGTCACCCATGGTAAGCTGATAGGGCTGGTGGACGGCATTATGGACCGTGGCCTCAGTGCTCAAGTTGGCAGGGTCGAAAATGTCCTGCATCATATTGCCAAAATGATGTCACATTCATCACTGACTGACACAGGCAACTGACAGTCAGACAATGATGTCAGTTCTGAGGGTGAGGACTAGATTCTCAGTGTTCTCAACCTGGATGTGGATGTGCCTCTGAAGTCCCCTACCTATACACAATCATGGTGTTCCCAACCGTTTGTGTCCATCACCATCCCTATCTGTCTTGTATGTCCTCTATGTCTGCACCTGTTACCTAACCTACCCTATCTGCTTGATCTATTCTTAAGTTCCTTCCCCAATATTCCATTAAAATTCCTATGGCAAAAGCTGAAGCTTTTAGTTTTAGCTGCAATGCTACATTTAGTTTCATGCAACTGTGCTTAAATCTGCTGCATTACATGAATACAGAGTAAAGGCACTACCTTAAAATACTTACTGTGGCACTTCTTAGGCTGCTGGATGTAATGAACTAGAAGCTCATATGTGTTATGCTGAGATAATTCCTCTGTCTGGAGAGTGATGTTTTTGCATAGTATTATGGCTTTGATTACAGCTATATGTCAAATTATTATTTCTTGAGATTTTATAGTTCTGTCATATGTTTAACTGCAAACATCCATATTTCTTCTCCATTTACAACATTTCACTAAAGGAAAACTCACCCTAGAACTAAAAAAACTGTTTTTTTTTCACTCTGTTTCCTGACCTATTTTAACACCTCAAAATCACTCTAAGTGCTTTATTTGTAATTTTAGCCTGTTTTCCACAACATGGCTACCAATGAGGCTTTATGTATCAACATGATCTTGTACTCCCTCAACCCTTTATCTTTCTCATAATACTTTGTATGACTCATGCCAGACATAAGGAACTAACTTTGAATTCCTATGCCATTGACATATGCTGGGATTTGGGAGGGTCACTGTTATTTTCTTTACCTTCTGTAAAAGGACTGCTTCTTTTCTGTCTCTAATCACCTTCATTTATGTTTGGCTTAGACCTTGTTTTCACTATACTTAGACGTTATCCAGCTACAGCCAGAAAAGTAACTAAATTTCAGGCCTTTGTTCAGGGTTTTCTTTTGTTGCCTGAGGAACTGGTTCTACAAGGGTCTCTCGGTGCAGTGACAGTTTTAACACCTCTGTAGTAGTGTGGGGGGAGGGGACTCTCAGTTCCTTAAACTACAACATTATTACTATGATGGCAAGCCCCACACCCTCTGAAGTTATATAAAAAGTAATTTAATGAATTGCAAAGCTACAAAACTATACAGAAGTTTTGTTCCAAATCAATTGTATTAAACAAGACTCAGAGTTTACCCCACTGAAAAGATGTTCATAAAATAAAAGGAAGAAAAGAGCTACAGTGTTGCAATTTTTTTTTTTGTTTTATATCGTGTGAGGAAAGATTAGCTTCCCTGTTATGAGTATCACAGGCATACACACATTTAACTACAAATTACACAGGAAAAGGGTTCAGAACTTGGTTTGTTGCACCTGTAATGCCAACTAATACCATGTCACATCTTGAGTATTTGTAACCTCATTTTTTTCTTCAAAATATATTTATGTACCTGTGGCAGATGCTGATAATAATCTAGTGTGTGTGTATTGGCAAATGCTCTGTTGTCCTGGGGCACAAATCCAGAGAAGGTGCTATTTGTGTGAACATAATGAAGTTTGAGGAGGATGTGTTCACTTTACAATTCAACATCAGAACTCTGCATTTTAAGTACTTGTTTTATACTATTTAAGTATTTTTTTTAAAAATGTTCTCTTTGTCGATTGTGTGCAGTTTGGCATTGCACACTTTTCAGTGACAGCAGTCCATAGCAGTGAACTACAGTTCACTTCCTAAGGAAAAAATGAAAAATGTAATTCGGACTGCCTTCTAAAGTGCAGGTTAGCCTGGCACTGGTATGCAGATGTCAGTACTCTGAATAGCACTAAGTGAAGAAAATGCACCTGTTAGGTAAATGTCTTTGTGGCACAAGATGCACATGAAGTGAGTTTAGAGAAATAACACTGGTGATATAGGGTTTGAATCAAGTTTACAGAAATATTTTTAGGACTGGATTAAAATTAATTAGTGGGACCCAATGTTGTATAAGAAATGAACAAGCTAAAGTCTGTGATACATAATACAAATCTTACTATAGTCCACGTGAATGTATGGTACAATGGTATTGTTGTAAACTCACCTTTTCTCATTATTAATACAATATGTGCTATAGATGCTGTAACATATGACCTTTTGTAGAGTGTACTAACACAAAAGCCAATAAGATGAGTAATGTGGACATATGTGACATATATGTTGAAGAAATTATCCGTATCTTATAATTTGTCATCATGACACATATATAATATATTACAAACATTGATGTTGTGAGTAATTGTTTGTACCCTGGCAAGAATGACCTCCTGTCATTTTTGTGTGTATCCCCTTTCTGAGCAACTGCCATTGCATGAAATCCTGATTATGTGTAACATAAATGCTACTTGTGAGGCTGCAAGGAGATGTGAAAAGCTCAAACATGTCATGGTAATGCTACAACTGCTGTGTTCCTTGCTTCAGATATCCATTCAGTGTGGTACTCTGCAATGTAATGTGCTTTTTTATTTAAAGCCTTTTGCATTTGTGTTCCAGTCAGCAGTGTACAAACATGGTTTACTTCTTTAGGAAAAAGGTGAAAAATGTAATTGGAGCTTCCATGTGTAGCTCAAACAACCCTGACATGGGTGTGTGACATTCAGCACTATGGACTGTACTCAGAGAATAAAATGCACTTATTAGATGAGTTCTTGTGGTAAAAGATGTAGGTGAAGTGAATTTAGAGAAATAAGACAGCTGATGCAGGATTTGAATCATGTTAACCAATACTTCTACAGAGTAGGGTCTGATACATATTTATACATATTTTGTTATATAATTGTTTTGTTGTTTGAAACCTAATTATTCTCATTATTACTAACAGCATATGAGCTGTTGCCTGTCTCCTTTCTCATTATTTGGTATTACCTCCAGTCCTATAGTATGTGTCACCAAATTACAGTTCTTGTGTAGCGAGGAGATTTGAGAAGGATGAATGTGTGACTGCAATGTGGTTCTTGCTCTGGTCATTGCTAGGTATACCATTTGATTGATGTAATTTTCATTTAATGTTTACTATTTTTTTTTTGTTTGCTTGTTTTTTAAATGTTTTTTTAAGTGTGCTCCAGTCAGCAGTGTACAAACATGTTTTACTCCTTAAGGAAAAAAAGTAAAAAAAATTAATTTGTCCACCTTCTGTAGCATACACAAGCTTAGCACTGATATGCATCTGGCAGTACTTTGGATAGTGCTCAGGGAATAAATTCCACCTGTCAGATGCCTATCTCTCCAGCATAAGGTATACATGAAGTGACCCATATTTCTAGCTTCACTGCTGCAGACATGACTGTTGATTGTAGCAATGGTGTTCTAGAATATTTGTGACACTCCTCGTAAAGTGATATAGTTGGAGGCTGGTGCAAGGAATTATACTGGGTCTCAGTATAAGGATGAGGCTTGGAATAGCTTGTCCAAGGCTGACTCTAGTGCACCTGGCATCCCACACACTGGGGAACAATGTTGTCACCAGTACAGTGACATGAAGAGGCAGAAGTGTGAACTCCTGAGCCATTGGGAAGATGAATTTAAGAGTTCAAACATCCCTCATTGTGTAAGTATACTGATCCATCACCTGTCTATAATATGGCATTAATTAGCCAGCAAACACAGTTATTCATCATGCTTTTGTATATCTATTTTTGATTTTCTCTACTGTACAGCTGTAGCAGAGGTAGCAGAAAACTGAGAGGTGTATCAGAGAAGACTAATTCACCTCAGAGAGGCACAGGATAAGTATGCATCAGGTATGAATGCAAGGCAGAAAAATATTTTCAGTCCATCACTCTATAGCATCTTGAGCAGACATACCTTAACTCTGATATCAAACATACATGCTTTCTTCAACAGTTATTTCTGATTGCATTAGACAATGAGTGTGTCTGCTTAATTATGTTTGTTTTTTAACACCTTTATTGAATTATCACTTGTGACATAGACAGATTTAGATTTATACAAAATTGTGTTTGGGTTTAATCCCAAGAAACACACATTGGATTTTGTAGGATATTATTTAGGACATATTAACTGCAATATTGCATGTCATTAACAAGTACATTTTTGCAAATGCAAGTATTACCTTTGAAAGCAGTTATCTGATATGGCACAGTGAAATACATGCTTCTGTTAGTCATTTGATGATATTGTTATTGCTTGATTGACTTTTTGATACATTAATGTCTTCCCATCACATCTGGATACAGCAAAGGTGTACTTATGTATTTCTCATAATGGTTTATGTATTAAAATATAGTAACTTGACATGCCATTGATCTAGTTATTTCTTTTTTGGTTTTATTTGTCTTCCCCAACCCAATCTCTTTTCTTTTCACACACACACACACACACACACACACACACACACACACACACACACACACACACACACACGCACACACACACACACGCACACATATAAAATACTACATTGCTGCTTTGCTGCTGAAAACAAAATGACCATCAGCATAGGGATATAGACCGATCACTGTGATGTGGCTAGCCATACCTGCACCACCATAGGCAATAAAGAAAACTAGCACATCTGGGTCTCAACCTGCTGTTGCCTCCATAACTCCTATCTTACTTGCTCCACCTGCATCAGATAGCTGGGACCTAGCTCCTGGCACAGTGGTACCTCCAGGAGCAGTAGTACCAGGCAACTGACACAGGAGATAGTGACAGTTCTCATTGTGAGGAATAGATTCTTGCTGTATTCTATAGCTGGGTATAGATGCATCTCTGAGATCTCCTATCTATCCTCAGTCATGGTGTCACCCAACCCTTTGTGTCCGTCACCATTCCTGTCTGTCATGTATGACCTGTATGTCTGCACCTGCCACCTAACCTAACATACTTACCTGACCCTCTTAAAAAAAAAAAAAGGGGGGCACTTGTCTCACCCAAAAAATTATACCCCATACAGAGCTCTCCACTTTGTCTATGTGTCATCTCGGCATGCTTAATTTGGTCAAAATGGCTATATAATATTCTATTATACAACATTATTCTGTTGTCACCCATGTCTGGTGTGGTGCCTCCCTAAAGTCATGACATTCTGTGTACAATTCTACATTGTTGTGAATAGGTGGATAGCTATAATGCTGTCCCACCACCATCCTGAGAATTCCTGTATTCTTTCCTCTGTTTCCTATCATTTGCTTGTCCCCCATTTTCACCACAGTCCTATCAACCCCTTTTTGACAGGGTCTATATTAGATCAGCGAAAGCTTAAACAAGCGAACACTGATTGATCGACCTTATTTTAGCGAAAGTGAAAAATATTGAAGCAGCAGAAACCCAATCTTTTTCCTAGGGAAAGAATTTGGTTGCCCGTTTCTGTTGCTTCGGTATTTTCAGTGCCATGGTGGAAAGCTACGGGTCGGATTCAGGTAAGTGTGCGATTCTGTGGATGTGAGTGTTAGGGTGGTTTAGGTGAGTTAGGGTTAGGGCTCAGGTTAGGTATGTGTGAGATTGTGTGGACATGAGGGTTAGGGTGGATTTAGGTGAGTTAGGGTTAGGGAGCGGGTGAGGTGAGTGTGCGATAGTGACGGACCTTAGCGTTAGGGTTTGGGTTAAGGTAAGTGGATAGTTAGTGGTGTGTGCATAGTTTAGTGTAGGGTTAGGTGTCAGATTTTAGGTGTATGTGTGTGGATTTCTGTTTGTTTGGTGTGCTTGTGTTGCGTGTATGTGTTTTGGATCAGCGATTTTTATCCCTAGAAAAAAAAATCGCTGATCTGACAGTTCGAGATTGTAAGCTTTCACTTACACAAGGTCGATCAATCAGCGTTCGCTTTTTTAAGAGTTTGCTGATATAATATAGACCCTTTTGACACATTTAATCTGGTCAAAAAATAGAATCACATACAACACACAGGGCCAGAAATGACCCATCAAAAAGCCTTCACCTTTTTGTCCTCATTGTTTACATGAGGATTGGCCTTGCACATCACTGATGAGTGATTGTGGATGCCTTTTAACTTCCTATGGCAAAAGCTGAAGATTTTAATTTCAGCCAACTAGCAATGTTCACTTTGCACAAATGTGCTTATTTGCAGTGTGATATAGGAGTACAGAGAAAAGGCAGTGTAAAGGCAATACTTTGAAACATTTACTCTAAAAGTTGTTAGGGAGCTGGATATAATGAACAAAAAGTTCCAATGTGGTGTGTTGAGATAATTCCTCTGTCTGTAGGTTGATGTATTTGCATAGTGTAATGGGTACAATTACAGCTCTAAGTCAAATTATTATTTCATGCGATTTTATATTTGTATTATATGTTTAACTGCACTTACTAAGCACTGGACTTAGAGAAAGTATATGACAGGGTACCTAGAGAGGAGTCGTGGTATTGTATGAGGAAGTCAGGAGTGTCAGAGAAGTATGTAAGAGTGGTACAGGATATGTGCGGGGGTAGTGTGACAGCGGTGAGGTCTGAGGTGGGAGTGATGGATGCATTTAATGTGGATGTGGGATTACACCAAGGATCAGCTCTGAGCCCTTTCTTATTTGCAATGGTGATGGACAGGTTGACAGATGAGATCAAACAGGAGTCCCCGTGGACTATGATGTTTGCAGATGACATTTTGATCTGTAGTGAGAGTAGGGAACAGGTGGAGGAGACACTGGAGAGGTGGAGATATGCTCTAGAGAGAAGAGGAATGAAGGTCAGCAGGACTAAGACAGAATATATGTGTGTGAATGAGAGGGAGGATAAAGGAATGGTGAGGATACAGGGAGTAGAGGTGGTGAAGGTGAATGTGTTTAAATACTTGGGATCAACAGTTCAGAATAATGGTGAGTGTGGAAGAGAGATGAAGAAGAGAGTACAGGCAGGATGGAATGGGTGGAGAAGAGTGTCAGGAGTGATTTGTGACAGACAAGTACCAGTAAGAGTGAAAGGGAAGGCCTACAAGAGGGTAGTGAGACCAGCTATGTTATATGGGTTGGAGACAGTGGCATTGACAAAATGGCAGGAGTCAAAGCTGGACATGGTAGAGTTAAAGATGTTAAGAGTTACACTGGGTGTGACAAGGGTGGACAGGATTAGGAATAAGTATATTAGAGGGTCATCCAAGGTTGGAAGGTTTAGAGACAAAGTCAGAGAGGCAAGATTGTGTTGGTTTGGACATGTGCTGAGGAGGGATGCAGAGTATATTGGGAAAAAGATGCTAAGGATGAAGCTCCCAGGAACCAAAAAAGAGGAAGGCCTAAGATAAGGTTTATGGATGTTGTGAGAGAGAACATAGGTTCATAGGTTCATAGGCTGATACTAGGCTATCTGCCCTAGGGCATTTATAAGCTTAGCCAGAGTGTATTTGGCTTTCGCCACCCTTTTAGATTAGTTGACTGTGCCTCTGTATAGTAGGTCACAGAAGGTAGCCCTTTTAAGGTTAGTTTATCGTGCCTCTGTCTAGCAGTGACACAGAAGAGATCCCAGGGGTAAATTTACGATCTCCCATCCAAATGTCAAGATTCTTCTTGAAGAGGGTCATTGAGGGGCTCTGTCTAACATGGATTGGGATTTTGTTCCAGAATGAGGGGAGCCTCTGGGATATGAATCTGTCCCTCCAGCATGTTCTATTTATTTCTGTGCTGAGGTTTAAGTCACTGGAGTGTGTAGCTCTGATGGATTTGGATTTATTGAGGTGGAGCATGTCCATTAATTCAGGGTTGGACATGGCTTTATACGTCAGGCACAGGTCGCCTCTGAGTAGGCGGTAAGCAACTGAGTAGAGCTGGAGTTTCTTTAGCCTAACTGCGTAGGGCATCTGTTTGAGTCCTTTGATCCTCTTGGTGAGGTACTTTTGGGGTCTTTCTAGTTGTAGCAGGTGTCGGGTAAGGTACATCTCAAATGGGGCATTGTATTCAATTATGGGTCTGACGAGTGATGAGTAGAGGGGAACAATGTAATTTGTGGGCACTTTGTTTTTCCCAAAGGGGATGACTATGCACTTTTTGGCATTTAGCTTTAGGCCATGGCTCTGGCACCAGTTATCTGTCTCTGTGAGACCCTTTTGGAGGATGCTTGTGTCAGCCGGAGAGTCGATTACGGCACCCAGTTTGCAGTCATCTGCGAACTTGGTCAGCCATAGTCCACCCGTGTTAGCCTGTACCTCAGAGAAATATATACCGAACAAGAGAGGTCCCGGGACTGAGCCTTGTGGGACACCACTTGTAATTGGTTTAGAGTCTGGCATGGCACCTGCTATTCTGACCATGTGGGTTCTATCCTTGAGCCAGTTTGCAACCCATCTTGTGACATAGGGGTTGATATTTAAGCTGATGAGCTTATTTATGATGCCCGACTGGAGTATTGTGTCGAAGGATTTTGTGAGGTCCAGGTAGGCTGTGTGAACTACCTTCCCTTCATCTATGGCTTTGGTAACTGTTTCAAAGAAGTTGACCAGGTTCAAGAGGCAAGATCTGCCCTTAACAAAGCCGAATTGGGTAGTATCCAGTGTCTGGAGGTCCCCAATGTCTTTGTTTATGATTTCCATGATGATACACTCCATAGCTTTGCAGACCAGGCTAGTCAGGCTTATAGGGCGATAGTTTCCGGGATCTGTTGTGGCACCACCTTTGTGGAGTGGGACCACTGTTGCTGTACGCCATTCCTTGGGTACATATCCTGTAGTAAGGCTGAGATTGAACAGTGACTTTATATGAGGGTTTAGTTCTTCTTGGAGCTCATGTAAGACGCAGCCCGGGACACCGTCTGGTCCCATTGATGCTGTGTTTTTTGCTTTGGAGAGGGCAGCTCTCACCTGTGCATTTGTGATCTCAGGAAGGATACACTCTGTTGGGATAGACATTTGCTCTTTTTGGGGGGAAGGGGGGGAGAAGTTTTCACTGAACCTTTCTGCCAGGATGTTGGCAATGTCTGTGGGTTCACTGTATTTTTTGTCATTTTGCACTAACTCAGAGCATATCTGGGAGTTGCCTCCCAGGTTTCTGACATAACTAAAGAAGGCCTTGTGATTATCTTTAGTGTCTTGTGCAATTTTTCTTTCGAAGCTGGCCTTACATGATTTTTTTGAGGGATCATAGTTTCTTGCAAGTACTGATCAGTAACGCCTTCCCTTTTTGGGATTTTGCTCTATCATGTAGTAGCTTTCCCCTTCTGTTGTATAGCTTATTTATGGCTGGGGTCCACCAGATGGGTCTCCTGCCTTTGGAGGAGCGAGTCTTGGTTTTATTTGGGATAGCATGCTCCATGCATTCCTGTAGGTGTCCATAGAATGCTTCTGTAAAGGATTCTGCATTTTGGGCCATATTTTCCACTGGCCCAGGGGCTTTGAAGGATTCCACCTTAGTTTTGAGAAGTTCTTCACTGTGGTTTCCTTGGCTAGGGGTGGGGACGGAATATGGATGTCCAGTAAGATTTGTTTATGGTCTGATCTTACCAATGAGGGGTATACCTCTGGTGTGGAACATAGAGATCCCATGTTGGTGATGACCAGATCCAATATGTTTTCCCCTCTTGTGGGAGTGGTGACCAGTTGTTCCATAGCATTTGAGTTTATAAATTCTAGGAACCATTGGGTGAGGGTGTTTGGGCTTGAGTAGTTTTCCCAGTCGATGTTTGGGTAGTTGAAATCACCCAATATAATAGTGTTTTGAGAGACCTTCATATTCTCCAGTGTTCTTAGGAAAGTCGAGTGAAGTTCCTGTGTTTGGGATGGTGGTCTGTAGCAGGCTACAAACTGAAAGGCAGTTTTGCCCACTGTTAGTTGCACATGGATGGTCTTCGATGCTTCATGCAGTGCCACTAACCTGGAGGTGTGGGTATCTTTCATAAATATGGATACTCCCCCTCTTTTTGTGGTTCGGTCCGAGTTTTGGGGCCGGAAAGCATGGTGTGAAGTATAACCTCTTAGTGCTGGAGTGCTCTTGGGAGCCTTGAACCAGGTTTCTGTTACTACACAGATATTGATATTCTCCATACTGAGGAGAGTCTCGAGTGCGTGCATCTTGAGGTTTAGACTTCTGGCGTTGAGCAGCATTACCCTTAGTTTTTTTTCTTTGTGTTGTCCATGGGGTGGGTTTGTCTTTTGAGCCTTGCCTAAAAAAGGCACTATGGGGGAGGCAAGAGCCTTTGCCAGTATTCGAAAACCCAGGGGTGACAGGTGCAAGCTGTCCCTAGCGAAGCAACGTGGCTTGTCGAGCATGTCATCCCGGCTGACAGACACTGGATCTCCTTTGAATGACACCAATACTTTAGCCAATTGTTAAAATTGATCATTTTGTCTTTATACTGTGGCATCATTCTTGGTGAGGGTAAGATGCTACTCAAGGTCAGGGTCATACCGGCCTCGGCTACATGATCAAAGAGCTCCTGTACGTCTTTTTTCATGTAGTCCAGGGAGGTACATCTCAGGTCATTCACACCAGCATGGACAATGATGGAGTCATATTTGTACTTGCTTTGGAGTGACCTGAGTGCTTGTGTTATGTGGCGGATCCTAGCACCCAACAGGCAGCTTACAGTGACCTTCTCCTTGTTCAGCCTGGTGAGTGGGATGTCAGTGTGTCTGACAATAGAGTCACCTATTACAAGTGTATTAGATGTGTTGTTTAGCCTTAAGGGCTGTGACTGTGTGGCACACTGACTTTGTGAGCTATGTGCTATGTGGATATTGTTTCGTGGTAGGTGTTGCTTGGATGTCTGCTTTGGAGGTCTTTGCTGCTTAGGCAGATTTTTATTTAGAGCCTCTGAATATGTTTTTATGTGTTTATGTGTTTGGTTTGCTGATGCGATAGGTCTATGTGAGACTGGATTTGTGGTGTGTGTGCTAACAGGCTGTGCCAGTACTGGGTTGAGAGAGCTTAGCCTCCAGTTTGGCTATATAGTTGCATCTCTTACATATATTTGAGCTTCTTTGGAGGAGGAGAGGGTGGTCTGTATACATAAGGCAGTTGTAACATTGCCTCAAGATTCCCAGATTCACCAGCTGGACTGGAGAGTAAACTCAAAACTGACCTTTGGACATGCCTGAATAATATAGGGAACTACTTATTGACTGATCAGAAAGAACCAATAGGGAGCAAGTGCTTAGAAGGAGTATAAGAGGATGTAGTGCTTTAGTTTGTGTTTACCTTTGAGATTATTTATGCAAGCAAGTGCAGGGCTTTAGAATGAAAATAGAGTTCTTAATTAGATATTTAGAGCAGTTCTAAGGGAAAAAGTGGAGAGCAGACTTTGTGGAGCCGGGTATAGTTTAAACCTGTTTAAGCGGCGCTGCCCGACGCTGCTCTGTGCGCAAGACTTCGCAAAAAGAGAGTTGCAGGGTTTTAAGAGAGAAAGGCCAAGGAGTTTGGAACTGACCCAAAATGGCCAATAAAACTACAGCTTCTAGACAGTAACCACTCCTACAGGGACAGGCAGGCTGCTTAGTGTTAACCACTGCCACTGGTGAACACAGACACTTCATTTTAGCCCAAGCAAGCACTGGCCTCCAAGAAACTTACAAACAGTTCAGAACAGCAAATCTGTAACTGAACTTTCTTAAATTTCAGATGGTGGGAAAAAAGCAAGATTTTTTTTGTTTTTTCTTTTTTTGTTTTAGTTTAAAGGTAGCAGAGATACACAAGTAGCAAAATATTCACATGCAGGTGAATGCTGTGACAGAGCAGAATGCAGAGGATAGGAAGAAATGGAAACAGATGATCCGCTATGGCGACCCCTAACGGGAGCAGCTGAAAGAAGAAGATTATATGTTTAGCTGCAAACTTCTGTATTTATCTTTATATAGAACATTTCATTAACATACCACTGAAATACAGTAGCAAGACAGCATTTGCAAAAACATTCCATCCCCAACAGGGTGACTTAGTAAAACACACTTATCCTGCTTATATCTTAATGTTGACTCTACTTTCCTAACACTTCTTGCTCCCTATAGAATGCATTTTATTTACAAAGCATAAAGGAAATATGAGTATCACACCATAAAGATGGTCCTATGTGTCCCATAAAAAATACTGTTGCTATTTCTTTCTCACTATCTCTGTTTCTCTCTCTCTATGTCCAACCCTTCTACTTCAATAGGTTTTCACTGTCCCTTCAATTGTGTGATTTAAAGTGTATAAAGTAGTAGTGTGGCTAGGGTGGGGCAAGAAGGAAAAAGCCACAGGTGCAAAGTGTTAGGGGCATGATCAGCCAATCCTGAAAACTCTTTAATGTAATAATGTTTTTTAAAAGTCATTATTGTGTTTGGGTGGCTGCAGTGGTGCAGCGGTTAGCATTGCCGCCTCACAGCAAGAGGTTCTCCAGTTCGATTCTCGGCTGGGGTGCCTTCTGTGCGGAGTCTGCATGTCCTCCCTGTGGTCACATGGGTTTCCTGCAGGTGCTTCGGTTTCCTCCCACATCCCAAAGACATGTTGTAGGTGGACTGGATACTCTAAATTGGTCCTAGGTGTGAGTGCGTGTGTGTGTGTGTGCCTTCTGTGGAAGGTTGGGTGCCAGGCTGGCAACTCGACACCGTAAAACTCCACTGCCAATCATGAGCAGACAGGTGATCCATTGTGGCGACCCCTAACCGGATAAAGCCGAAAGAAGAAGAAAAGCCATTATTGTGTTTGCAGTCAAACCTGACTGCTGTGGTGCTTCATGTGTGGTCTAAACTGTAGCAACTGCTTGCTACATTGCAGCAAATAGTTTGCTTCAGTTTAAGAGAAAAAAAAATATGTTTAAACTAAAATCTGAGAATTGTAGCATGCCATACAGGCAGCATATAAACTGCAGCAACTGTTTGCTCCATTTGCAGCAAGCAGTTTGCTACTGTTTAAAAAGAAATGTCTTTTTAACCCGAAACTTGAGTGCCATAGTACTCTATGAAGACAGGGTATAAACTGTAGCAACTGTTTGCTACATTTTAGCAAGCAGATTGCTACAGTTTAAAAATATTTTTTTTAACTAAAATGTGAGAAATGAAGTGTTCCCATGCAGTCACAAACAGTTTGCTACCGTTTAAAAAAATATATTTTTTTAACAAAATATGTTAAAGGAGGGTTGGCTGCAGGGCACAGAAATTGGACCTAAATGGCTGGGGCTGGAGGGAGTGAGGGTGTATCATACATATGGCCACCTGGTTGATGTGCCAGTAGAAAAAGCATACTTCTTTTCTCATTACTTGAAGAGCTGAAGGGATGGTTCACTGGTTCATAGCCCCATCCCTAGCTGCTAATTGAAGCAGCTACACTTCTGATGTAAAGTATGAGTTCCTTTGTGGTGTGATGAGATAATGCTCAGATCTATAGACTGATTTTTGCAGACTTTCAAGGGTTCTAATCCAGGCATTAGTAAAATTTTGTTGACTTGTTTTTAGTAGACTATTTTATGTGTAGCTGTTGCCTACATATTTTGTTGTGCCAGCATTATTCTGCTTCTGTCAGAAGCTATGTGGTCCCTGCCTGCCTCCACCTCCTTCTGTCTATGGTCCCTGTCTCCCTCTCCTCCTATCTATATGTCTTCTCCCTTCTGTGTCATCAGACTTTCTCCTCTGCATTTGCTTAATGTCTAGTACAATAAGCATCACCTTCAACTTAGGCTAAATGGAAGTACACAGTGTATGCCAAATTCTTGTGAGTTTTTCCTCCAGACACATTACTTTATTGACCTTAATGCTACTGTGCTTAGCCTTGCTGTGCTATGTACAGTCAGGTTAACCTTGTCTTCAACAGGCTAACGAGTTGAATGTACAGCATGTAGTCTTTTCAAATGTCAGCTATTTTTAGGAAACATTCTGTACTGGACCATTTAATATGCTTCTAGCTGCAATGTACATCTTATGTAATGTTAAGTTTCTCATTACTGTGATGAAACCCAATGGATACATTCTTCCTTACCTCATTATTTTGTGACTGCCCCATCAAACCAATAACTTTAAGGTTGTGAATTAACATTTACTATGTGGTGTGTTGATATAATTCATGTCTGTAAAATGTTTTTGGCATAATATTAAGGATTTGAATCTAGAAATATTTGAAAGTCATATTTAATTGTTATGAGTGTAAGTGTGTTCTGCATATCTTAGTAATCCACCTGTATACTGCTTATGTCTCAGTCCTGGTTATACTTTCCAAAAACTGCTTTCTCCCTCTTGGAAGCAACTGATTTTGCGTAGCATGACAGATTACTTATCTGGAGAAACATAACATTAACACAACCAAGGATGTTAAAAAAAAACAGAAACATTCTAAAATTCTTTATGTCTCTTTATTACTATGTCCATGTATGTTCCTACTTCTGTATCATCACTTTTTACTGTTTCATATTTCATAGGTTCATAGGTTCATACTAGGCTATCTGCCCGAGGGCATTTACAAGACTAGCCCATAGTTTTGTGGCTTATGCCACCCCTTTAGTTTGGAGAAACTATGCCCATTATTTTGCTGTGCCTCTGTCGAGCAGTGACACTGAGGTAATCCCTGGGGTATATCTGTGATCTCCCATCCATTGGTCAAGATTCCTCTTGAACAAGGCCAGCGAGGTGCTCTGCCTCACATATACCGGGATTTTGTTCCACAGCATAGGGAGTCTTTGGGTGATGAATCTATCCCTCCAGCACGTCCTATTAATAACCGTGTCGTGGTTTAAGTCTCCCGCCCTTGTGGCTCTGAGGGATCTAGATTTTTTGAGGTGAAGCATGTTCATCAAATCTGGGTTTGACATGGCCTTGTATGTCAGGCACAGGTCACCTCTGAGCAAGCGGTAAGCAACTGCATAGAGCTGGAGTTCTTTCAGTCGGGCAGCATAAGACAGATTTTTGAGACCCTTTATCCTTTTGGTGAGGAACTTTTGTGGCCTCTCCAGCTGCTGCAAGTGTCGGGTCAGATACATTCCGAATGGGGCATTGTACTCAATCATTGGTCTGATGAGTGATGAGTATAGGGAGACTATGACCTCCCTTGATCTAGATGTGAATCCCTTCATGATAAGGTGGGCAATGTAGAAGGTCTTCCTAACTACTTTAGCAATATGAGTGTCGAATGAAAGGCTACTGTAAACCTGGGTCCCCAGGTCCCTGATAACTTTTTCTGTGCTCAGCGGATTGCCACCTATATGGTAGCTAGGGGTAACCTTGTTTTTCCCGAAGGGTATGACTATGCATTTCTTGGCATTTAACTTTAGGCCATGGCTCTGGCACCAGTTATCCGTTTCTGTGAGACCCTTCTGAAGGATATCTGTGTCAGATGTGTTTTCGACTACGGCACCCAGTTTGCAGTCATCTTTGTCAGCCATAACCCTCCTGTGTTTGCTTGTACTTCAGAAAAGTAGATGCCAAACAAGAGTGGGCCCAGGACTGAGCCCTGTGGGACACCACTTGTGACAGGCTTTGAGTCTGACATGGCGCCAGCAACTCTGACCCTGTGGGTTCTGTCACACAGCCAGTTTGCAACCCATCTTGTGATGTATGGGTTTACATTTAAGCTGATGAGTTTTTCAATGATACCCAAGTGGGGTATTGTATCGAAGGCCTTCACCAGGTCGAGGTAGGCTGTATGGACTGCCTTTCCCTCATCAATGGCCTTGGTGACTGTTTCGAAAAAGTCAACCAAGTTTAAAAGGCATGATCTGCCTTTGACAAAGCCAAACTGGGTTGGATCCAAAGTCTGCAAATTCCCTATGTCTTTATTTATGAGATCCATTATGATCCTCTCCATGGTTTTGCAGATAAGGCTTGTCAAGCTAATGGGACAGTAATTTCCAGGGTCGGTGGAGGCACCGCCTTTGTGAAGTGGGACCACAGTCGCTGTGCGCCACTCCTTGGGTACGTATCCGGAGGTGAGACTAAGATTAAACAGCTGTCCTAACTGCGGGTTTAATTCCTCGTTGAGTTCGTGGAGCACACAGCCGGGGACACCATCAGGTCCCATGGATGCTGTGTTTTTTGCCTTGGAGAGAGCAGTTCTCACCTGGGCGTTAGAGATGTTTGGGGGGCTACAATCATTTGGTATAGATATCTCTCCTTTTGGGGGGGAGGGGAGAAGTTTGCACTGAACCTGTCAGCCAGTATGTTTGCAATGTCTGTAGGATCAGTAATCTTCACATCATTTTGAACTAATTCTGAGCATATCTGGGAGTTTCCTCCCAGGTTTCTAACATAGCTAAAGAAGGCCTTATGATTGTCTTTTGAGTCCTTAGCTATTTTTCTCTCAAAATTTGCTTTGGATGATTTTATGAGAGCTCTTAGCTTTTACTTATAGTGATCAGCGGTGTCTTACCTTTTAAGGATTTTGCTCTATCTTGTAGTAGCTTCCTCCTTTTGTTGTAGAGTTTGTTTATGGCTGGGGTCCACCAGACTGGACGCTTGCCTTTGGTACAAAGAGTCTTTGTTTTGCTTGGGATTGCCTGATCCATGCAGCCCTGCAGGTGCTGGTAGAAGGCATTTGTAAGTGATTCAGTGGCTTGAGTAATGTTTACCGCCTCGGGGGCCTTAAAGGAGACCACACTAGTCTTTAGAAGTGTGAAGTCGGCTTTCGAGCAGTTCTTTACTGTGGTCTTTTTTATTTCAGGTGGGGGTGGGATGAGGACCTCCAGCGAGATTAGTTTGTGATCTGATCTCACCAGTGAGGGGTATACTTCCGGTATTGAACATTTTGCTCCCATGTTCGTGATGATGAGATCAAGTATGTTTTCTCCTCTTGTGGGGATGGTGACTAGTTGCTCCATGGCATTTGAGTTTATGAATTCCAGGAACTTTTGGGCTAGAGTGTTTGGGCTAAAGTATGTAATGTACACATTAGATGACTTTACAGATGTCATAAGAGAAATGAAGAGTAATACATACATTCTCATTTGCTTCATTCTGTTGTCATATTTGAACTTTGTGAAGTAGGAGACACTATGTGGTATGTTTAGATAATAGTCAGGTCTGTAGATTTGTTTTGGAATACTGTCAAGGTTCAAATTGAAATGTATACCAAACTGTTCTTGAATGTTTGGTATGACTCCTGTGGGTGTAAATGTTGCCAATATATATTTAAACAAAACATTGTCCGGCTGTTTTATCAATGTGTTTGCTCCCTATTGAGAGCACTGTCTTGTACAGATCTTACCTGAACAATTATAATGATAAACTAATGCCTGTATGTATATTCCTATCACTAAATGTCCATCTCTTCACACCCCTTCTGTATCATATAATAAAAACCTTTGATTCAAACTAGTTTCCATATGCTATGTTTCTGTTTGCAATAACATGCTTGGTCCCTTATGTGTTTCAAAATGTACATGTATTATACTTATAAGGAGTGAAAAACTGCAACTGTCATGACAAATGTGTACATCATGATGACTGAAACATGACCATAAGACATGTCTTGTCTGTATTCAATCTGATACACAACAGATTGTATAACTAGATAGGTAAGTAGTTCAAATTTCACAGTGGGAAACTTGTGTGGGTATGGCTTCAATGACATGTACTTCAAATTATCATATCATATATCAAATTCTAGTCAGGTAAAATTTTAAGATAGGAGAGGATGCCCCCATCCCCTTATCTAACTTCTACCACAAATGTCTTCTCTGCAGCACACTGATCAACTCATCATGTCAAAAGTGTACTCTCTCTACCCTTACATGTCAGACTTCTGCTGTAGAACATGTGGATAAGTCTGTGTTTTGTAGATTATGTAGTTAGATAGCTAGGGGGTTTCAATCTAACACTGGTTAACCAGTGTGACTGTGTTTACTGTCATGTATAATTGTATCTGTGACCAAACGCCTTGTGTAACCTTCCACATAGGAGATGTATTTTCACTGACAGAGGGCTACCATATAAATTTGTATTATATCATGCAATGCCCAGTTTTAGAAATAAAGTGGCTGGTTACATAATGCTGTCCAAAACGAATTACATCAGTGTGGCCAAGATGGCTAACTGAGAGTAGCAAATGGTGAAAGCTGTGTGACTGAAAACTTTTCTATGACAGAAAATATAATCAAAAAATACAAATTTGGAGATATTCGTTAACTAACTTTATTCACAAATAATCAGAGAAAAGATTTATACCTTTAATTTCTTCAAAAGCTGTAATTTTCCTGTCAGAATTTCAACTGTTTGTTTAACAGAGAAGAGACTTCAACATGAGCCACTCAAAAATGGTACTTAGGATTCTTGTGTTAAAAAATATAGTCAATAATATCTAGTATGCAGGATGGATTACTTAAAATGGACAAACTGGATACCAAAAATAGAAAACAGACTGGGTTGAAATAACATTAGAATTTATGATACACCTGAAAAGTATGAAGGAGACAATATAATAAACTTCTTAACAACATGGCTATATAAAACATTACATTTACATGAAACATTGTCTTTTGGAATTCAAAGGGTGTATAGATCCCTGAGAGCACCTTCAAAGAAGGAAATTTCACCACTATGTTTAGTTATAGTTAAGCTTATCTCTAGCTTAGAAAAAGATCAGATATTAAAAACAGCATGGTCCAGCTGACCTATTAAAATAAGTGAACATGTAGTCAGATTTGACAATGATTATTCCAGTAAAGTAATGAGTAAAAAAATCCTGCTTACCACTAATCAAGGAATGTAAAAAATAATATTAAAGCTACTGTGGTGCTTTCTGCAAAGATCAAATTATTTCTTTATGAAGGAACTAAAATAACTGCCACACTTGGAGGAGGCATCTACTTTTGTCAACAAAAATAAAATCCTTAATAATACTGATTAAATGGATTGGAACAGTATATCCCTCAAAAGACTGAGCTGAATTCCTGGAAAACTGCTACTAAAAATTAAAAAGCTTAAAACAAGTCATTTTTATACTCTGATTGCAGGATGTTTATTTTCTGAAACAGTAGATTTGCTCTTTAAGCAAAAGGTCTGTTTTGGACTTTCATCTTCAAAACATATGTAAGCATGTATTTATATTTTAAACTAAACAATTTCAGATAAGGAATATAAATGTTTAGTTTTACTGTATTTACAGTGAAAGACTTAATATAGTTCATTCAATTAAATGTATAAATGCATTTATAAATGATAACCAAACACTTCTTTTATGAGAACGCAATTAAATTATAAGCACTAGAACTGGTAACTTGACTGTATAAGTTGAAATTTTTATCTTATTGGTTTAACTTTGATTAATATATGCATTACTGGGTAACATGACTCTCAGATCTAAGTAATATGCTAATTAGTAGTGTTAAAGTGCTGGTGATTTTGTTTTCTTTGTTCCTGTGTAACACATTCCTTTGACAGGTCATTTATGAAGCAAATAACACTTAAAAAAGCTTGAGAACAAAACAATGTTACAGTTATTTGAAATTCTGGATTCTTGCTTGCTTGCTTCTTGACTGCTTCTTGAGCTATTTTTAAAAAAATCTAGGTTGAATTTCACTATGGATGTATTTGAAAACAAAAATGAACTTTTGTCTTTTTTTCAAGTATATATGTGAAAAATCCACTCAAAATAACATTTTTTTCTTTTCTTAGAAGTGAAGAATTGGTAAAATCAAAGCTGTAGTAATGTTTTATATTGAGGTGCTCTTGGCAGATAATTTGCTTACATTTTGCTGAATGTTAATAGCTTATGCTGTAGTGTTATTAACTGTAACTGTACATATTAATGGAAAGAAGCAATGTTAGATGTTTGTTACTGATTATAACAGTTTAAAAGAATTACGAAGAATAAAAAACTTACAGATGAAATTAGCAGCTACTTTGTGCTGTGAGTTTTCATTTTCACATGCTGCAATCAAATTCTAATTTCAGTATGTGAAACGTAGATCAGAACAGCAGTTCACAATGGCTGAAAACACACCTTCAAATTAAACAAGCAGGAATTATTTTATATATAGTCAATATTGCTTGTAATACTGGAATTAATAAGAAAAGTAAAAACGTTATGAATAATATGCACATGTACAAGGAATAAAATGTCTACTATGTAAGATTAATACAAGAGCAGTATCAGTAAGTTAAGGAATAAATACACACATTGTAATCTCTACCAGAGAGCTAATGTTTAGCTGATTGATGGGCAATTTTAGAAAGCCAAGTTGTGTAGAGCAAGGTAGAATATTAGTGGGCAAATAAGAAAGAAAACGTAGTTAAATACACTGTTTATAAGAAAGATATGCATTTTACATTCATGCATATGGCAGAAATTTGACTCTACAAGATCTGATATTATTAATGCACAAAATCATATTAAAATATCTGTAAATATCCTAAAAGCTTAAATTTGAACTTGGTCATGTAAACATTGAAGCTTTTTTGCACATTGCATGTTATTGAATTTCTTAATACTACCTGAAATAACTAATTTCATAAGTCATAGCCTGAAATTTGAGCATTATATTGCTGAATCAATACATTCATTTTGATAGAAAATAAAGTATATTGTTGATAGAAAGTAAAGTAGATTGTTTAATATGTCTGAACTTGGGAAGGGAAAATGGGATTTTAATTAAGCATATTGTAACTTTTGAATACAGTAGAGACTGCAAAGTTTTTTTTTTACTCCATAGAAATAGCAACACATTGGGCAGGATTCACGAAGCCTCCGTGTAAGAGTTACAAGGCTTACACGGAGGCTGCAGTTAAATGGTGTGACGTCAGCATGTCATGCACATGCATGAGGGCATGCTGAATCACAGCTAAGGCTTACATGGTCCATGGAAGACAGTAGTGGGCGTGTCCGTAGGCCGAGCCCTGCAAGTGGACACACCCCCAGAAGAGTAAAAGTGTCTAAAGTAAACCCCCACGACAGAGTACATGGAAATGTGAATAAACACAACACAACACATGCCCCCACAGACTATGAACATAAATTTATATAAATGAACATGTTATATTTTTTTTAAATTGTAAAGATGTTTGCCCGTGAGTGCGCTCGTTTGCGCGGGCGTGCCCGTAGCTCAGCCACAGTTAGCAGTAAGTGGAAAAGCATATAAGAACTAACTATGCAAAGTAAGCCAAAAAGCAATAGCATAGCGTTAGAGACGTTGGCTGAAGAGCAGGCAGTCATGGTTCGAGCCCCCACAACATCAATTTTTATTTTTAGTGAAATAAGCACAAAACAAGTCCCTGACATATATGTACACATATAAAATTATATTTTATGTAAAATGTAATGAAATAGGCCATTTATTTTGAAGAAATGTGAGATAACAAAATAATAAAAAATGCCAGATGTGCCTATAGCTGAGCTACAGTTTAACATGTTGAGTGCATCTGCCCATAGGTGAGCAGTGGTTTAACAGGTGCAAAATGAGTGCCCGTAGGTGAGCCATGGTTTAACACACTGAAACAGTGTGCCCCTAGCTGAGCTGAGCGTAATATGCATGCTTACAGCCAAATGAAGCATAAACCAGCGTAACCCATTTGCGCAGAGCTGCGCACCACACCAACAAGCTAACCGACGGGCAACGTTGAGCAAGCTGTAACAAAACTAGCTTTACACAGACACACCTCCTAGCCTGTCTAGACAGTCATAAAATATAAAAAGCAGTGGCCAGGTTCGAACCCAGGATACCATGCACCATAGTCAAGGTACTGAACCACTAAGCCATGACAGCTGTACTTAGAAATGCAGTAATAGCAAATATATAGGAATGAATAGAAAGAGGAGCATGACAAAGCAGGTTTTGTGAAGCTGATACAATTCCAAAATGGCCAATCACAGATAAGTGTGGGAAAAACGTCATATATAAGCCCCATAGGTGGGAATACACAGCATAACCGATTGTAGAACTAACTTGCAGCCAGAATGTCAGGAGTAGGTGAGGGTAGTTGCTTCTGAGCACAGAGGTGGGGCGTTGAGGAGTCCAGATATATGGTTTGGCTCCTTGTCCACAATCATGAGGCCCAACTCATGCAGGGCCAGGTCCTGTGGGGAGCATATAGGGCTGAGGCGTGGGACCAGTTGGCTCATGATCTCACTAGTGCCACAGGGATTCCAAGGACTGGTGAGCAGGTCCGTCACCACCATGCGGACCTGAAGAGACACAAGCAGGACCAACTGAACCTTTGGATCCAGGAGGCCCGGCAAATGCCCAACGCCCCACTACTGAGTAAGTTACATCTAATTATGTATGTAAGAAATTAACCTAGCTGATATTATGGAGATGTGTATTCCAATATTACTTTATTTATATTACAGCTGCAGGTGTCCATTCTGCGAACCGCAGAGCCTATGGCAATAGGCTGGTGCGGTTGCGCCTCCAGGCAGGTCAGTAATCCTCTCCCTGTAACTGTAAATAAATATAAAAGTATGACAGTTAGCAAAAGAGTGCAGTGTAGTCACTAAGTAATAAAATGTGCAAGTAACAGTGTAAAAGTGTTTGCAAGTATTGCTTGATTACAAAAGTGTGTTGCAGTCTGTAATCCAAACAGAAAAATGAAAATGTCTGAAATAAAGTCTGAAATAAAGATGCCCCACCTGTAATATAATAGTACACAACCTGCAGCAGGCTGAAAAGTACAGCTGCAGAAGATGAGCAAAACACATGTGTGAAATATATCCCTGTTGAAATACTGAAACATGACAGAAGTGAGACTGTTGGAAAGGATTGTAATAACTACAGGTAAAACATGTCAATAAAGGCTAGAAGTAAGTACCATCCTGAATTGTAAAAATAAAACAAGTGAGAGAGTGTGAGAAAGAGTTATAAATCCACCAATAAAGTAGTAATAACTCCTGAATAAAGTATACTGCAGTCAGTACAGAATGAAATGAATGTGACAAGCAGAACCAAACTGCGAAATGTGTTCAAAATGTTCCTGCAGCTGGAATGTGTATCCCAAAATCTGGATATGTTGCTCTCAGTCTGCAATATGCAGATAGTATGATTGTCTGAAATAGCAAACATCCACAGTTGTCTATAGCTATATAAAGCAAATGTAGCAGGATGATGTAGCTGAACAGAGCCAGATATGAACGTGTATGAATAAAAATGAAAATGTATATTGATGTAGCAGTAACATTCCTGTCACCAACTTGAAGTAGTTATCACATAGGAAACTGTAGATAGAACTGTAGTGTATATATATCTGCAGCTATTAGAAATGTACAGCATATGTATTGGTATTTGAAGGTGTTAATTATATTTTCCTCAGCCTACCCTATAACCACATATAATCCATTCCACGTGAAATTGGCATGTGCAATCACAATTAACACTCCTGGACATTTGTCCTGTTGGGTCATACATATTTGCATGTACGTTGATGCATCTGCCCTGTTCATACATCCAAACCTGACGGCCTGTTGCCATCAATCAACCCTGCATGTTGTTGGACTGTGTATTGCTGTTCAAATTATGCATGTGTTATGCTCGCTGTTCAATGGTGTGAATATCTGGGTGTTTGGTTAATGGGAATACTAATGCATGTTGTTACAACTAATTGCAAATGGTATTGTATGTTACTAACCCAAACTGTCATGACATAATGCAAAACATAGGACGACAGGGAAGGCGGGTTCCAGCAGACCCACCTCTCCCACCTCAGCTGGCGAGTGCACCTGGCAGTAGTGCCCAGTCCGGACCCTCCTCCGGTGGCCCTGTGCCACCTGCAGGTGGAAGCGCTGCAGGGGATGGGGCTCATCCCCCCACTGCAAGCGTGGCCGGAGGAGAACCACCACTCACCCTCCGTAGCGTCTGGACTGTGGTGCGTAGGGAGATCCAGGAAGCTGTTCTTGGGCCCCTACGCCAGCTTGAGGCACAGGTGGCACAACTAATGGGCATGCCTGTTGCCCGGCCTACACAGCCCCCAGCACAGCCCCATCCTGGGCAGGGAAGGCACAGTGGCAACTGCCCATGGGTGGGGATATCAGTCCCACTGTTGCCATCTGTGGGCTCATGGGCTCTGGATATCCAAACATCCATCCCCGTCAATTGTGTAACCCCCCACATGTGTCATACACCGCCCCTGTATGCATCTTGTTTGTCTTGTCTGTTGACCTACCCAACCTACCTCCCCAGCTATACTGACTTCCTTTACCTGACATACCACTCTCACCTGGAAAAAAAAAAGGGTACTCTGTACCAACAACAAAATTACGCCCCATACATAGCTGCCTATTTTGCACACATGTCTGCTGGACATGGAAACTGTCAATTACAATTGGCTGTACAACAAGTATTATTGTTGTCCTTACACCTCTCTAAGGGGTGGAAGGCTTCAAATGTCACACCAAATTACAAACATATGCACAGTTGTTGCTGATGAAGAAATGGGCAGCTATGGGTCTTACCTACATCCCTCCTGCAAAACCCAAACTTGTTTCCCTACTGTCTTACCCTCTTTGTGACCCCTTTTTCACCACTTTCCTGTCTCCCCATTTTCATTTCTTTCAAAGAAAATAGCACGGGTGTGCGCAAGAGTAAGCACTTTTAAGTGGTTGTAAGCGGGTGTGCGCGGAGCTGAACGCCAGTGCGCATGTGTGAGCTCCACGCAAACCAGCGCTAACCCGGTTACAACTGCTTAAAAGTGCCTTAGTCACTCTGAATGACAGGTCCTGTAGTCTGCTCAAAAGCAAAATAAAATCCCACTGTCAGTCCCGAACCCAGGACCTTGGAAACAGTAGTCTGCATGACTTACCACTAAGCCATGACTGTTATATAAGAACATTGTGCTACAATAAATATATCATGTAAGAGTAAGAATGAATGTAAAGGGAATATAGGATGTGTAGTACACAAAACATGTCATGTATATTTACTGTCAAATCTAGTGGATTTCTATAATAGTAGTGTGTGAACAGAAACAGCCATGCTAGTTGGTAGTTAGTAGGTAATAATGTCACTGTAGCACCTTGCAAGCCACACACATACTCACAGCAGGATAATCACTGCCCATACCCCACAACCTCTTACAGGAACACATCCAGACCAAGTAATAAAATATGTGGAGCAAAGGTCCAAAACCAGGGACACATTACAAATAATGTTACAAAAAACTTAGACAGTTCAGAGAGTAACAGGTTCTGCATTTTGTTTGATGTTTGGAAGGGTATGAAGTCTGAAACTTAAATGTTTGTCACTATATTCTGACTTGAGCCCAGAGTGATTTGCCAGAAAGAGCTGTGCATGAGATATTGACCAAAATATGAGGCAGAAATGTGGACAACCTGCAAATATTTGTACACTTAAGAGGTCTGACACCACCATATTTGAATAGTTAAGAACCTAGACATAGCAACAGTGACTGAGTTACAGGGATGCCCCGCAGTCTCCATGTGAAATGTACAAACAGTAGGCAGAAAGGTGTTACAACACATGCAATGGTAACTATGAAGTCCTGAAAGTATGCACCACTTGCACGGCAGAAATAGTGTAGTAATACATATGCTCATGCTATCCCACAGTCACAACTGCAGAATACCAGACAATTTAATGGGTGTACCCCACTGATATGTACCATTCCATGAGGCAGATAACAGATGCACCTGAGAGTCTCTGGGGCCTGCTCAGCAGCATACTCAAATACCCTAATAGATATCAAAGCCCACACCATGGCCAGACCACACTGCATTCTGTAACACCCTAGCAGATATAGCAAGCATTCCAAGGTGTGAATGTACATGGAAAATAGGAAAGCCACAGCAGCACACTACAGTCAGGACACCTAGCAGGCATACAAGTAGTGACTGTAAAGGGCAAATATTGAAGCCATAGCAACAAAGTGCAAGAGCCACTGCTATACACCAGTTACACCACATGTCCCACAGGAAAGCACACACACACATTAACAGTAGTAGTAGTCTTAGGTGTCAGTGTACATACACAATTAGTACAGGAAACTGGAGAAATGAATGAAGAAATGTTAATCTACGACACAGCCAGAAATATGAGAGAGATACCAACATTTACACTCACAGAACAGTGTCCACAGCATACCAGCATGGTCCCTACCCTTAAAATCTGAAAGGGCTACGCCTATCTCACATACCTTTTTATAGCACTGTTCTGAAATCACAGTGAGAACTGCAATCAGTACACAACTGGCTGCATGCAATTAGCAAATGCTGGCTAACAATTGGTGCAGAGGCCATCACATGGACATATGCAGATACGTACAAAAGCATGCTGTACTCCCAGTCCACACATGCAATACTTTCATTGCACCCTGAGGAGGTAGTGAGAGACAGAGAGAGAGAGAGAGAGAGAGAGAGACAGAGAAAAACAAAACTAAACATACAGAAACAAAACTGGTCAGCAACAGCCACCTGAAAGCTGACAACTGTCAAGTGGAGCAGCAGGGCACAAAGCAGATTGCAACACAAGCAGCTGTGACAAACACAGGTAATGTAAAGTAATACTATAAAAGTCTACATACTGTGAACCCTCCATATGTGTCATTGGTCTGTATCTATATGTATATGAAGATGTGCAAAGGGCAGGGGACATACAGCAACTATCAGTGAAGGCTGTACATACATTTGTATGTGAGAGCATCTATGTGCACATATCAATGTAGGTTGAATGTAGGTTGTAGTGCAATGTACAAAGTAGGTTTCACAGTTATGTATGTTTAGCAGTATGTTAGTGTGTGTATACAGTATGGTAAACAAACATGTTAATATACCCATCTATCATATGGATGTGTATGTATGTCAAAATATGTATGTATGTATATATATATATATATATATATATATATATATATATATATATAATATGCATATATGTATACATACATAGAGAGAGATGTAGGAATACATAGACAGATGTAGATAGATAGAATATGTACAAACATATATATGCAATACACACATACAGATATAGATATATGTAGATACATATACATAGACAGACAGATCTGACTATCTACAGGTATGACTGTATATGACGATCTCACACACCCCCTGTCCCACCCTCTCTGTCACTCTCACCCACTCTCTGTCACACCCCCCCCTCCATATCTATAGCAATATATGTACATCAATATATATATGTGTATATGTATACAGACATATATATATATATATATATATATATATATATATATATATATATATATATATATATATATATATATATATATATATATATACATATAGATATATCTATATACACACATATATATATATATATATATATATATATATATATATATATACACACACAGAGAGATGTATATATATTCTGAGTGAGGCACATGTGTACAGATGTATTGCAACAGGTGCCTCATGACAAAGGCATGGAGTGAACACCAGTGTCAAAACTGGAGTACCATACCCCATTTCAAATCACCTACACCAGTAACCACCAGATATGTGATTGGCTGCCCACCACTGCATGTGTCACGGGTGAACAAGGTCATAAATGTGTACAATAGTCCCCCCAATTATATTCACAGTGGCACACTATTCCTGGAATACCTGCACATGGTATGTGTCAGCAGACATGGTGTGTCAGCTACGGACATGTAGGTCAGTGTACCCCTCCACACCACATAATGGCTGCCATGGTATGTACCTCACATGACAGCTACAGATATGGAGAAGGACACAGTGACATGTACAACACTGTGACAATGCACTCAAACACATTACCAATGCACAGTGACTGACAACACCACAGAGTACACACATACTACCCACATAGAGGTTACCACTCCTGGATTTACATACTTAAGTCACACCCATGACAGATGTCCAACAACCATAGTAACACCTCACACCATCCACAACCTAAATGACTGCTGTGTGTTATCCGTACCACTGCAACAGAGAGCACATGGTGGAGGTACAGGTTCCTACCCACAGATAAGACATACCCTGCAATAAACCACACAGTGTTAAGAAGCAAGACTCCCCATGAGTACATGTCACACATACCCCTGCTGAATGTTAGTCAGATAGGTAATATGCCATATGAGTCACCCTGTGTAACTGTTTGACAGCAGCAGGTACCATCACACCACATGTGTCACAATGGTCAGGGTAGCAGAACAGTATGCTGCTGTAGTCCCAGGGGCAATAGCATATTGTATAGTATTGTATTGTAATGTATTGTATTGTGTTGTATTGTATTGGTATGTAGAAGTGCCTCCTTCGTGGAGTGGAACCATTGCTGCTGTGCGCCAGTGTACAGATACATATCCTGTAGTGAGGCTAGTGTTACATAGCACTTCTATATGTGTGTTTAGCTCCTCTTGGAGTTCATGTAGCATGCAACCGGGGATACCATCAGGTCCCATTCATGTTGTGCATTCTGCTTTCCTGAGGGCGGCTCTCACCTGGACATCTGTGATGACAGGGAGGTTACAGTCAGCTGGGATAACTATGTCTTATTTTGGGGGAGAGGGAGGGGTGAAACCTGCACTGAACCTGTCTGCCACACTGTTGCCAATATCTGTGGGTTCAGTGAATTATTTGTGGTTGTGTACTAACTATGAGAATAGTGGAGGGTTTCTGACCAGGTTGCTAACATAACTGAAGAAGGCCTTGTGGTTATCTGTAGTGTCCCTGTTGATTTCCCTCCCAAAGTTGCCCATGGATGTTTGTATGAGGGAAAATAGATCCTTACTAGTGCTGCTCAGACATGCCTTCCCTTTATGGAATTATGCTCTGTCTTGCAGTAGCTTCTATCTTTTGTAATACAATCTGTCTATGGCTGGGGTCCACCAGACAGGATGCTGTCCCTTTGTGGAGAGTGTCTTGGTCTTATATGGGATTGCATGATCCATGCATTCTCGGAGATGTCCGTAGAAATCATTTGTGTAGGGGTCAGCATTGTGGGTTGTGTCTTCCACTGGCCCAGTGGGCTGAAAGGATACCATGTCACTGTTACAAAGTGTAAAGTTTGCATTTGCAATGTTATTCACTATAGTCGTTTGTGCTGGTGGTGGAGCTGGGATATGTATATCCAAGGCAATCAGTTTGTGGTCAGCTCACAGTAGTTGATGATGTAGCCCATACAGTACCTAGATACAAGCCCCCAGAGTGAGGAGGTGTTCTGGACCTGAATCAGTGTTCTGACTGCTGGGGTTTGGTAGTATGTCGTATGGAGTGTGCCAGGTACTGTTGCACAGTTGCTGGCTGAGCACTGATACCTGGCCATTTACATGTGTATCCACCACTAGACAGACAGATGCTATATATGTGAGATATGTCATATCATAACAGTCGAGTAGCATGTGTAGTATGTGTGCCAAATTCTGCTGACATATATTGCTGATATCATGTTATTTCCTTATTCAGGAACATGGCTCACCCGCAAAATCCTGCTTACTCTGCAGCTGAGGATGAGGAGATACACCAGAGCCTGGTGTGGGATTATGCAATACTCTTTTCCCGCACCAGCCAGAATCAGCAGGAGAGGGCTGCACTGTGGCAAGACCTGGTCCGTCAGGTAAATGACATAGGCATGCATAATAGGACATATGAGCAGGTACGACATCACTGCAGTGATTTAATCAGAAATGTCCATCAGCGTGCGTCGAATATCTACAGGCAACAGGTCGCCACAGGTGGTGGGGTGGCTACACATCCCCCACTCACCAGACTGGAGGGACTACTCATGAGTGTAGTGGCTCCAGTCCTCCAACAACAACAACAGCAGCAGACATGCATTATGATGGAGGCTGGAGCCATGCAGCAGCAAGACTATGAGCGTGCAGGTAATATGCCATATGTATAGTTGACTGCTGTGTACACTGGTAGTTCATGCATGTGTGAGGTGTGTTTTTGGTTTGTAGCTGTCATCATAGCATTTAATGTGCAAGTGTGATATCCTCAATATCAGCAGCTGATCTGTGAAAGGTGACTGTTGTACTACTGACCTGTATCATGCTCAGTAACAATGGCACAGTTGTGCCCACTGACATTAGTTTCCTCACTTCTGCAGGTCCCTCCAGTGTAACAGCAATGCAGCCTATCCATGCTGGTGAGTGTGTATTAACAATACCTTTAATAGTCTTGATAGTAATAGTAATATTAGGCTCACTGAGTAGTGCTCTGTGTATGCATGCAGGTGTGTCTGTGTCTGTGTGTTGATATCTTGCATACTGAGTAGTGTGCAACTGTGTGCAACTGCGTACGTGTGCACGTGTGCATGTGTGCATGTGTGTACCTGTGCATGTTGTGCATGTGTGCATGTGTGCACCTGTGCATGTGTGCATGTGTGCACCTGTGCATGTGTGCTCCTGTGCATGTGTGCATGTGTGCATGTGTGCACCTGTGCATGTGTGCACGTGTGTATGTGTGGACCTGTGCATGTGTGGATGTGTGCATCACTGGTAATATTGTGTAGACATTGTAAACTGTGTTTCCTGTTTCCCTCCCACAGGTTCTGGTGCTGCTCTGATGTCATGCAGCAGGGAACCTGAATCAGGTGCCATGGGTACTGATAATGATGACATCTGTGTATTGGCACAGGAAGGTATGCCAGGGTCCATCATTGGTCAGCCGATTGACAGTACACAGCTGTCAACCCCATCAATGCGCACAGTTATCCTGCCAATACACCCTTTGTCACCAATGTCTCTAGGTGATGGACAGCATACAGTGGGCATTGACCAGGGTAATGTGGTATCTGTGGCACATGCGTCCCCACACAGCAGCCATGGGCATGGCCCTGAGATGGTACCACACAGACAGATGTCCAGGGGTTCTCGTGGGAGCATCCGTGGGCATACTGCCCCTGTCAGACGTGCCCACAGAGGTCTTACAACCTCAGCTATGTTTCGGGCAGTCATGCAGGCACAGTCATGTATGGAATGGTACACGAGACAGGGTCTGAGGGAGCTCACAGCATGTCACACAGCCATGACTGACAGTATGCATGACATTGCGGCTGCCATCCGTAATTTCACCGATGTCATAGACAGACATTGTGGGGACATATTAGACCGGTTCCACAACTACATGTCCATGAGCCAGGGCGATGGTGGACGGTTGAGGCATCGACGTGGGCGTATGCCAGCAACAGCAGCAGCTGGCAGTCGTCGTGGATGACAACAGGGCCGCGGCCACCCCCATAGTGCCAGCAGCAGCCCCAGCAATGCTGGGTCTGTGCTGTCATCAGACCGCCCCAGGAGACCACGTGCACGTGGCTCTGGCCAGGCCCGACAGGGATCTGTGTCCAGTCAATGAACACCTGCTTCTGATGACAGTACCTAGTCTGGGTTGGTACCGGATACGGTCCATAGCACCCCTGCAAGGCACAGGTACCGTGTCCGTGGCCAGAGACACTGATCTGTATGACCTGGCAGGTACAGTCTGTGGCTGTCCACAAACACCAGTATATGGCAGCCATGAGGTGGAACTGTGTGCATCCATACACACATGCGAATTGACAACACCTAGGGCTACCGCATACACGCACACACTGCATCAACATTGCCCCACCTTGTACTGCTGTCCCTCACCAACACGCATACACATACATGTCAATTGGTGGTATCGGTGGCTGACTCAGGCATACCAAGTTTATACACTGTGCATATGATGAAACTGTGCCACCTCCTGCAATTTGTAACATCAGTGCAGGTACAGGTTAACATGTTGCTGATCCACAGGGTGACTACATAGACATGTAGTAATAGTATCATGTTGTTAACAGTACTGTGTGCTGATATAATTGTGGGTATATCACAGCATGCCTGATGCAGTAAAGGTATGATTGTCATGTACTGTTGTCTACACCCATGGTAAGTACCATAGTGTATCATCTGCACATGTTGGCATACTGGTGGTAAGGATGTCAACAGAAGGCTACATACATAGGTAGCACAGGGGATAAGGTAATGAAAGTATTAATACGCAATGATGGACATGTAAACTGCAAGTGGCATGTTGCCCACACTGGAATCTGCAATGCGGATGTTTGAGGATGTTGATATGTGTGCAGTACTACACGACTGGTACAGGACACATAGGAGCACCCTAGCACTGCAAGCTCACATCTCATACCATGCTAGACAGCCCCAACACACAAAACTAACTGTCACAGGAGGGAGAGTCCCCATACATGTCAGGGGTACTGTGGTGGCAGGCCAGGTAGCATACATCCTACTAAGTATGGAACCACTGAGTGAAGGCTCAGTGTCTGTTATTTGACATGCGTATTACTGCAGGTATGAGCACATGGGTTTCCATCCAGTTATTGTATATCCTGATGGTACATGGTCTTTACACTTGTGTGCGCTGAGACTGGACCCTAGCCATCTGACCTGTGTATTTCCATGTACATGTGCATAGTGCCTGCATATTTGCAGTGTTACTTACTGGAAGTGGTACAGCTTGTTTGTTGTACAATGGACTACATGCAGCCCTGCTTACTGTAGCTTTGATTGCATGCATGCTTGCTTGCAGTTACCCTGGAATACTGACCCCACTCCCACCTGCAATGCAGAGTTAGAGAGCTTCTGTGGACACCTAGTGACATCTGCATAGCTTACTATATGTATGTCCGTGTCTCACTTGACAGAACATCACTGTTTGTCCTGTTCACATGTACGTTGCCTGTGACACATTGCATATGAATTACCTGGCATTTGTCCACGTGAGCAGTCATATATGCCACTGCTAACTAATCACAGGGACTACACCCTCACATATTCACCCTCTGTTGAACCACCTGCTTCGCTAGGGATGGCTTGCACCTGTCACCCCTGGGCTTTTGAATATTGGCAAAGGCTCTTGCTACCCCCATAGTGCCTTTGTTAGGCAAGGCTCAAAAGACAAACCCACCTCCATAGGTATCACAAGGGATAAGAAACTAAGAGTAATGCTACTCAACACCAGAAGTCTAAACCTCAAGATGCATGCACTTGAAACTCTCCTTAGCATGGAGAACATCGATATCTGTGCAGTAACAGATACCTGGTTCAGGGCTACTGAGAGCACCCCAGCACTACCAGGTTATACCTCATACCATGCTTTTCAGCCCCAAAACTTGGACCGAACCAGAAAAGGAGGGAGAGTATCGATATTCATCAAAGATACCCACACCTCCAGGTTGGTGGCAAAGCACCAAGCATCACAGACTACCCATGTGCAACTAACAGTGGGTAAAACTGCCTTCCAGGTTATAGCCTGCTACAGACCACCCTCCCAAACCCAAGAACCGCACTCGGCCTTCCTGAGAACAGTGGAAAATATGAAGGTCTCTCCAAACACCATTATATTGGGCGACGTCAACTACACAAATATAGACTGGGAGCATGACTCTAGCTCCAACACCCAAGCCCAAAGATTCCTAGAATTTATGAACTCAAATGCTATGGAACAACTTGTTACCACTCCCACAAGAGGGGAAAACATACTGGACCTGATCATCACCAACATGGGGACTCTATGCTCCAGACCAGAAGTGTATCCCTCACTGGTAAGATCAGACCATAAACTAATCTCACTGGATATTCACATCCTGACCCCACCCCCTGCCCAGAAAACCACAGTGAACAACTTCTCTAAAGCAAATTCACACTCCTAAAAACCGAGGCGGAAACCCTCAAAGCCCTCGGGCCTGTGGAAAATACGGCCCAGACCGCAGATTCCTCTCTAAATGCATTCTATGGACACCTTCAGGAATGCATGGATCATGCGATCCCAAATAAAACCAAGACCCAATCCTCCAAAGGAAGACGTCCTGTCTGGTGGACCCCAGCCATAAACAAACTATACAATAGAAGGAGGAAGCTACTAAATGATACAGCAAAATCCCAAAAAGGGAAGGCATCACTGATCATTATTAGCAAAAACTACGGGCACACATGAAATTTTCTAAGGCCAGCTTTGAGAGAAAATTGCACAGGACACTAAGGATAATCACAAGGCTTTCTTTGGTTATGTTAGGAACCTGGGTGGTAATTCCCAGATATGCTCAGAGGTAGTCCAAAATGTCAAAAGAAACACCGAACCCACAGACATTGCCAACATCCTAGCTGACAGGTTCAGCGTAAACTTCTCCTCCCCCTACACACCGAAAGGGCAAATATTTATCCCAGCACAGTGCTGCCCCCCTGACATCTCAGATGCTCAGGTAAGAGCTGCCCTCTCCAAAGCAGAAAACACAGCATCAACGGGACCAGACAGTGTCCCGGGCTGTGTCCTACATGAACTCCAAGAAGAGCTACACCCAAACAAAAAACTACTGTTCAATCCCAGCCTTACTACAGGATATGTGGCCAAAGAGTGGCATACAGCAACAGTGATCCCTCTCCATAAAGGTGGTGCCTCAATGGATCCTGGACACTATCGCCCCATAAGCCTGACTAGCTTGGTCTGCAAAGCTATGGAAAGGATCATCATGGACCCCATAAATAAAGATATTGGGGACCTACAGACACTGGATCATACCCAGTTTGGCTTTGTTAAGGGTAGATCCTGCCTCTTAAACCTGGTTGATTTCTTTGAAACAGTCACCAAGGCCATTGACGGGGGGAAGGTGGTCCACACAGCCTACCTGGACCTCGCAAAAGATACAATACCCCACTCTGGCATTCTAGAGAAGCTCACCAGCTTAAATATAAACCCCTATGTCACTAGATGGATTGCACACTGGCTCAAGGACAGAACCCACATGGTTAGTATTGCTGGAGCCATGTCAGACTCCAAACCAGTTACAAGTGGTGTCCCACAAGGCTCAGTCCTGGGACCTCTCTTGTTCGGTATATATTTCTCGGAGGTACAGACCAACACGGAAGGACTGTGGCTGACCAAATTCGCAGATGACTGAAAACTGGCCACCATAATCGACTCTCCAGCCAACACAAGCATCCTCCAAAAGGGCCTCATAGAATCAGACAACTTGTGCCAGAGCCATGGCCTCAAGCTGAATGCCAACAAGTGTATAGTCATCCCCTTTGGCAAAAACAAAGTTCCCACAAAGTACCACATAGGTGGTAATTCATTAAGTACAGAAGAAGTAATTAGGGACCTGGGGACCCAAATTGATAGCAATCTCTCAGTTGACAACCACGTGGCCAAAGTGGTTAGAAAAACATTTTATATAGCCCACCTCATCATGAAGGGATTCACATCTAGATCAGGGAAGGACATCGTGCCTCTTTACTCATCCCTCATCAGGCCCATAATTGAGTACAATGCCCCTGTTGGGATGTACCTTACCAGACACCTGCAGCAACTGGAAAGACCCCAAAAGTACCTCACCAAGAGGATCAAAGGGCTCAAACAGATGCCATATGCTGACCGGTTAAAGAAACTCCAGCTCTATTCAGTGGCATACCGCCTGTTCAGAGGCGATCTGTGCCTGACGTATAAAGCCATGTCCAACCTGGAATTAATGGGCATGCTGCACGTCAGAATATCCAAATCCCATCGAGCCACGCTCAGAGACTTGAACATCAGCACTGAAATAAATAGGACATGCTGGAGGGACAGATTCATAACCCAGAGGCTCCCTTCACTCTGGAATAAAATCCCATTCCAGGTTAGGCAGAGTCCCTCATTGACTCTCTTCAAGAGGAATCTTGATGAGTGGATGGGACATCGTAGGTTTATCCCGGGTATCACTTCTGTGTCACTGTTAGACAGAGGCACAGTATACTAACCTCGAAAAAGGGCATAGCAAGATACATTTACAATGGGTGGCGAAAGCCAAACACATTCTGGCTAGGTTTATAAATGCCCTAGGGCAGATAGCCTAGTATGAACCTATGAACCTATGAACCTATGAACCTATGAACCTATGTACCTTGTTCCCCATTGGCCCTATGTGCTGTTAATCACCATGGTAATCACAATACTATGGTAGCATGTGCAAAGATCACTTGTCAGTCACCTCTATGGTACAGTTGTGGAATATGTGGGTCATGTGGCAATGTCACAGCTGCCACATGTACACAGTCAACCCTCTCCCCTACACATGGACGTACAACACATGTATGAGATGCAACCACATAGCCAAACTGAGGACTAAGCACTCTGAACCCAGTACTGGCATAACCTGTCAGGTGGCATGAAATACTACAGTGACTACAATACCAGTCTGATGTAGACCTACACTGACAGCAATACAAACACGTGAACACACTGGGCCATTCGTGGAGCCTAAGAATAGCATCCTGCCTGAGTGGTAGACACCTCTGCAGCTGGCACACAGGCATATGTTATGCCAGAACACAGCACGCATAACACATAGCACACAAATCCTGTATGCCAAACAGTCACAGCCTGTACGGCTAGACAACACACCTGCTACAGTTGTGTTAGGTACCTTTATTGTCCAGTACAGTGAGGTCATGCTCACCAGGCTGGACAAAGTGAAGGTCACAGTGATATGCCCGTGGGGCACTATGGTCCACCACATAACACAAGCATACAGGTCAGTCAGAGGCATGGACACATATGACTCAGTCATTGTCCATGCCACTATGGCTGACCTGTGATGTACCTCCCTGGACTACATGATAGGGAACATGGTAAGGCTCTCTGAGCATGTGGCACAGGCTGGTATGACCCTGACCTTGGTTGGCATCATACCCTCACCAGGATTGCTGATGTACTACAGAATGCTGATGAATTACTGTAGCTACAACACCCTAGCTGAAAGGTTCCTAACATGTAGTCACTGCATTGCTATGGAACAACTTGTTACCACTCCCACAACAGGTGAAAACATGCAGAACCTGTTCATCAACAACATGTAGACTATATGCGCCAGACCAGATGTGTATCCCTCGCTGCTAGGATGATACCATATACATCTCACACTGTATATACACATACCACATGCAGCACCCACACAGAAGACCACAGTCATAATGTTATCCAGTGCAAATATCATGTATTCACATGTGGCAGGCATCAGACATGGGAACTATTGAAGGTCACAGGTACATATGTGTATTTGGCACACACATACATCATCTGTGGCCATTGCTATTACTGGTTTAATCGATGTCATGCATTATTGTGAACAACAACCCACACCCATGGGCATTCTGTGTGACAAAAACATACGTGGCATGTGTGGAATTCAAAGCCATAACTAACTGTGCTATGACAGCAGTGAGAGACGCAGTAGCAGAGCGTGCTATTTGCATTACTGGGAGATTTGCCCTCTTCCGCTGTACTTGTAGGGTGCTGACATCATCTCTGTGTAGAGATTGGAATATGCAGCAGCTGGTGTGTTGTACTGGTTGGCAAAAGGGTCGGTTCTCTCACACATGTAATTACACACACACTACTTCCACCCCCCCCCCCACACACAGACTTGCAGGGTTCAAACCCCTACCTAACTATGTTATGACACTCAAGACGGACACATTAGCAGAGCACGCTATTTGCATTACTGGGAGGTTTTCCTTCTCCTGCTGTACTTATAGGGTGCTGACATCATCAGTGTTTAGAAAGGGAAATGTGCATCCTGTAGTGTGTTCTCCTAGTTGTCAAAAGGGACATTTCTTTCATACAGAATTGCACAGACACTAACCCCCCTCCACACACATTGAGCATTTGCAGGACTCAAACCCCTATCTAACTATGTTATGACACTCAAGACGGACGCATTAGCAGAGCATGCTATTCGCATTACTGGGAGGTTTCCCTTCTCCTGATATACTTATAGGGTGCTGACATCATCAGTGTTTAGAAAGGGGAATGTGCATCCTGTAGTGTGTTTTCCCAGTTGCCAAAAGGGACATTTCCCTCACACAGACTTGCACACACACCAACCCCGCTCACCCACACACACTGATCATTTCCAGGATTCAAACCCCTACCTAACTATATTATAACACTTGAGGGAGATGCATTAGCAGAGCGCACTATCCGAATTACTGGGCATCTGTTCTGCACCTGCAGTATTTATAGGGTGCTGACATCATTATTTCTACAGAGGTATGTACATCTAGTACTACCTGTCAGGTGGGGGATAGCATATATATGCATTTGCAGCCACCTACTTCAGGGTCAGATATGCACATCACACTGGCAGGTTATGTTCTATACCATGCTTCATGACCACAGGACCTGTAACACACAACACAACCAATCCAGACCACCCCTCCCACATCCAGGACACACACTTTGCTTCCCTGGGAACAGTGCCAAGATATGCAGATGTTCACATACACCATTCCAGTTGTTAACGTCAGGTACAGGCATATTGTGTGTGGGAACTACTCAGGCCTCTACAACATTACCCTACAGCCACTACAATTTGTGAGTCCATGTGCTATGGCTGAACCACTCACCACAGCCACAAGGGGGAATACATATTGCACCTGACCATCTGCAACATGGGTACTCACTGTTCCACACCAGAGGTAGACCACCATTGTTGATATCTGACCATACCCACCTTTCCCTGGACATCCATATCCCATCCCCACCCCCAGGCAAGGTTGTCACTGCAAACAAACTGTATTTATCAAAAGCAGACTTTACACTTGTGAAGACTGGGGTGGAAGACTTCAAAGAACCCATGCTGGGGGAGTATACAGGCCACTCTGCATAATCCTTGACAATTGCATTCTATGAGCATGTGGAAGGTTTGCATTGATCATGCTATCCCAAATATACCCATGACTGCTCCACAACAGGACACCTGTCAGGTGTACACCAGCCATATATGAGCTGTCCAACAGACAGAGTGAGCTAATACATTGCAGAGCAGTAGCCCAGAGAGGGAGGACATCTCTGAACAGTACTGGCATGACACTTCAATCCCTCATAATCATCACGACACAGTGTTGACAGTGAAATTGTCCAGACAATGCAGATAAGGCTCCCCTCAGTCTGTTATTGACGCCCACTTACTGTTAGAGGTCCTCAGCAACCCTCTTCCAGCACACACCAACAACATGGATGTGGCTTAGCAAATTCAAACCCTGGGATCTTCACTGTGTCCCTGCTTGACAGAGGCACAGCACACTAGCCTCACATGGTGCCTTATGTGACCTACTTTACAGTGGCACAGTAGCCTACTGTACTGGGGAGGCAGACACCAAGCACACTCTGACTAAGCTGTCATTCCCTAGGGCAAACAGCATAGTGTTGACCTCTACATCCATATGTTTAATTGTCAGATGCACATTATTTGTTGCTGATAGACTGTTTGCAGGTCTTTATTGCCATAGCATTCCCTGTTTGTATGAACAACTTTTGCATCTGTGGAAGATGTTTGCATATGGGAGGGATCCACTATATCACGTATGTCTCTGTAGTCATTTAACTGTGTGCACTAGGCAGATTGCTGTAATGTGGTTGGTTCCTGGAATAACACGTACAAATACCAGATATGTGTGGCCAACTGCTAAACTGAGATTTTGCCTAAGTGTGTGAGCATGCCCAGTTCAGCCTTCCCATGGCATGTTGTCTGACATATGTCTCATTTATCAAAGTGTGCGAGCATGCCCAGTGTGAGCTTTCCATATGTTGAACTCTGCAGCCCACCACATTTGTGGATGAGTGTGAACTTCAACAATATCTCCCGTTTATGGTTGTGTGTTGTGTGTCATGTTGTGTAGTTACTGTCCAACTGCTTTGTGTGTGAACACAACAAGGATTATACTGTGCCTGCAGGGTTTGCATGGGATACTTTGCATACAGTTGTCAACATCCTTTCATACTGACCTAACACTGTAGTACCATATAGTGTACTGGTTCAGTACTTTCACTGTGGTGGACAGTATCCTGGGCTTTAGTCCTATCACTGCTTTACATTTCCATAGTGAGCACAACAGCCTGTTTAGGGGCCAGTTGTGCACATCTGACCATGTTACATTATGTTCAGATATGAACTACTTATACCAGGCTTGTCCAACATTGGTAGTGTATTCCACAACATAGGTGTACATTGGCAAACACTAGCGATGTGCCCTAGGCCATTTCTAATGCTAGTCGGTGAGTGTGTTTGTCCTTCGACACACATTGTAAGTGGAGTTTGCCTTGACATATGTCATGGTTAGTATACTGTGCCTCCGTCTACCTGTGACATAACAGTGATACCCAGGCTAAACCTACCATCTCCCATCCACTCATCAAGATTCCTCATGAGGAGAATCGATGAGTGACTCTATGGATAACCTGTACTGGGAGTTTACTCATGAGTGGGGGTGGCTTCTGTGTTATGGATCATGCAGTACAGCTTGTCCTATGTATGTCAGTGCTGGGGTTCAGGTCTCTCATGTGCATAGCTCACTGCCATTCAGATTGTACAAGGTGCACCATGTTCATTGATTCCAGCTTGGACATGGCTTTATACATCAGGCACAGCTTGCCTCTGGGTGGGCAGTATGGCAGTGTGTGGAGCTGCAGTTTGTTTAATCAGGCAACACATGGCATCTGTTCAAGCTCTTTGATACTCCTGGTGAGGTACTGTTGGGGACTTTACAGTTGATGGAGGTGTCTGCTGAGGTACATCCCACAGGGGCTATTGTAGTCAATTGTAACGCTGATGAAGGATGACAGCAGAGCCACAATGACCTCCCCTTATCTAGATCTGAGAACCTTCATGATTAGGTAGGTATATGATATGTTTCTGTAAACACTACAGCCACATGTTTGTCCAATGCAGGATATCTATCACCTTGTGTCCCCGGGTCTCTCATTACATGTTAAGTACGTAATGGGTTAACACCTATGTGGTAATTTGGTGGGCACTTACTGTATATCCACGGGGGTTGACTATACACTTTTCTGCAATTAGCTTGCTGACATGGCTATGGCACCAGTTGTCTGTTTCTATGTGGCCCTTTTGTGGGATGCTTGTGCCAGCTGGAGGGTCAGATATGGTGGGCAGTTTGTAGTCCTCTGCAAACATGTTCAGACACAATCCTTCCATGTTGGCCTGTACCTGTGGGACATATATACCAAACGAGGGAGGTCCCAGGACCAAGCCTTGTGGGATGCCAGTTACATCTGGTTTGTAGTCTGACACGGCTGCAGCATGTCTGACCATGTCAGTTCTGTCCTTGGTCTGGTTTGCAACCCCTCTACTGACATAGGGGTTTATATTTAAGCTGGTGAGCATATCTATAATGAACACGTAGGGTATTGTATGGAAGCCTTTGCAAGGTCCAGCTACGCTGTGTGGACCACATTGCCCTCATCAATGACCTTAATGACTGTTTCAAATGAGTCAAATATATTTAGGGGCAGGATCTGCACTTAAGAAAGCCACACTGGGTAGGGTCCAGTGTCAGTAGGTCCCCAATATCTTTATGTCTGTTGTACATGCTGATTCTTTCCATAGCTGTGCAAACCAAGCTTCTCAGGATTCTGGGGTGGTAGTTTGCAGTATCCTTAAGAAGGACCACTGTTGTTGTACACTGCTCTTTGGGTACATATCCTGTGGTAAGGCTGACATTGAGCAGTAGTGTGATTTGGCATTCCATTCTTCTTGGAGTCCATGTTGGACTTAGCCCAGGACACCATCTCATACCATTGCTGCTGTGTGTTTTGCTTTGTAGATGCTGGCTGTTACCTTAGCATCTGCAATGTCAGGGGGCCAGCAGTCTGCTGGGATAGATATTTTGCATTTGGGGGGGGGGGTTTGCACTGCACCTGTCAGGTTGTATGTTGGCAATATGTGTGTGTGTTTGGTATGTTGTTTGTAATATTTGTGTGATTCAGAGCATATCTGTGAATTCCCAACACGGTTCCTACCATCAGTTGAGAAAGCCTTGGGATTATCCTTAGTGTCCTGTACAATTTGTATCTTCATAGGTTCATGGGTTCATACTAGGCTATCCACCCTAGGGCATTTGTAAGCCTAGCCAGAGTGTGTGTGGCTTTCACCACCCCTTGCTATGTGAATATTATGGCCATTTATGATTTACTTTACTGTGCCTCTGTCTGGAAGTGGCACAGTGAAGACCCCCAGTGTACATCTACGATCATCCATCCACTTGGCAAGATTCCTGTTGAAGAGTGTCAGTGAGGGGCTCTGCCTAACATGGAGAGGGATTCTGTTCCAGGGTGTGGGGAGCCTCTGGGTTATGTATCTGTCCCTCCAGCACATCCTATTTCATTATGTGTTGAGGTTGACATCTCAAACTCTCACAGCTCCGATGGCTTTGAGTTTTCTGGGGTGGAGCATGTCCATTACTCTTGTGTTGGACATGGCCTTGTACAACAGACATACAATGCCTCTGTGTATGCAGTATGTGACTGCATTCAGCTGGGGTGTCTACAGCCAGGCAGCATATGACATATATTTGAGACGCTTTATCCTCTTGGTGAGGTACCTTTGAGGTCTTTCTAACTGCTGCAGGTGTCAGGTAAGGTACATCCCAAATGAGGCATTGTACTAGATTATGGGTCTGATAAGAGAACAGTATAGGGGCACAGTGACCTCTGTTGACGTAGATGTGAATCCTTTCATGATACAGTGTCCAATATAGACAGTCTTCCTAGCCACATTGGCAATGTGAGTGTCACATAACAGGTTACTGTCCACTTGTGTCCCTAGGTCCCTGATTACTCCTTCCATACATAATGGTTTACCACCTATGTGGTAATTTGTGAGTACCTTGTTTGGTATTTGGTGGGACATTCATACTGTCCAGTGTCTTCAGGACGGCTGGGTGAGGTTCCTGTGTGTTAGAGTGTGGTCTGTAGCATGTTACAGACTGAACAGCAGTCTTGCCTACGGTTAGTTGCACATGGGTGGACTCCAATGCTTTGTGCATTGTCAGTTACCTGGACATATGGGTGTCTGTGCTGAATATGGATACTCACCCTCCTTTTATGTTTTGGTCCAGGTTTTGGGGCCATAACGCATGATATGTGGTATAACCTGGTAGTGCTGGTGTGCTTTCAGGAGGCTTGCAGCAGGTTTCTGTCACTGCACAGACATCGATGTTCTCCATACTGGGGAGGGCCTCAGGAGCATGCATATTGAGGTTTACACATCTGGCATTGGTCAGCATTACCCTTATGTTTCTTTCCACTTATGTTTTCTAGGGTGGTGGGTTAGTTTTTTCAGCCTTGCCTATGAAAGGCTCCATGGAGGTGGCAAAAGCCTTATCCAATATCCAGACGCCCAGGGGTAACAGGTGCAAGCCATCCCTGGAACAGCAGCGTGGCTTGTCAAGCAAGACATCCCAAGCAGACAGACATTGGATCCCCTTGGAATGACACCAGTAATTGTGCCACTTGTTAAAGCTGATCATTCTGTGTTTGTACTGTGGCATCATTCTTGGTGAGGGTAGGATGCTGAAAACGGTCAGTGTCATACCGGCCTGGACTACATAATCGGAGAGCTCATCTATGTCTCTTTTGATGTAGTCCGAGGAGGTACATCTCAGGTCATTCACACCAGCATGGACTATGACTGCATCATATTTCTACTTGCTTTGGGGTGACCTGCATACTTGTGTTATGTGGTGTATTGTAGCAGCCAACAGGCAGCTTACTGTACCCTTTCCCTTGTTCAGTCTGGTGAGCGGGACAGCAGCGTGTCTCACTATGGAGTCACCTATTGCAACTGTATCAGGCATGTTGTTTCTCCTTCTGGCCTGTGACTGTTTGGCACACCAGCTTTGTGTACTATGTGTTGCATGTGCTATGTTTGGAGGTTGTTTGATTGGGTGTCTGCTTTGGAGGCCTCTGTTGGTGTGATGTGTTTGTAATGCGGGCCTCTGGGAATGTTTTTCTGTGTTTGTCTTTGGTTTGCAGTTGTGATAGGTCTATGTGGGACTGGGTTTGTGGTGTGTGTGGCTACCTTCTCCTCCTGACTAGTTTTGGAAGTACTGAGTTGAGGGAGCTCAGCCTCCAGTCTGGATAAATGGTTGCATCTCTCACATATATTTATATTTCTTGGGGGGAGTTGAGGGTTGTCTGTGTACTTGGGGCAGGTGTAACATTGCCTCAAGATTCACAGATTCAACTTGTTGTAGCTGGCCTTAGTGGATTGTATGTGTGGACATATTTTATTGCCATACTACTGATCAGTGATTACTTCCCTTTTTATGTTTGCTCTATCATGTAGTAGCTTCCTCATTCTCTTACATGGTTTGGTTATGGCTGGAGTCCACCATTCCAGATGCCTGCGTGTATGGCATTGTGTCTTGTTTTAATTTAGGATTGCATAATCCAAGCATTCCTGGCAGTGTTCATGGAATGCCTGTATAACAGGTTCTGAGGTGTGACCCATATTTTGCACCTGCACAGGGCCTTTAATGGATTCCACATCAGTTTGGAGGAGTGCAACTTTTGCTTTACACATGTTTTTCACAGTGGTTTTCTGCCCAGGGACTGTGGTCAGGATGTGTATATCCAGTGTGATTACTCTATGGTCTGGTCTTACCAGTGAGGGATACACTTCTCATCTTGCCATCCAGTACCCATGTTGCTGATTATCACATCCAGTATGCTTACCCCTCTTGTGGGTGTGGTACGTTGTTCCTGGGCATTTTGGTTTATGGATTCTATGAACTTTTGTCCTACAGTGTTGGAGCTAGTATAATGCTCCCAGTCTATGTCTGGGTATTTTCAGTCACCCAATATAATGTGGTTTGGAGGACTTGATATATTCATGTATTCTAACATAGGCCATGTGCAGTTCATGGTATTGGGATGGTAGTCTGTAGCAGGCTGTAAACTGGGAGGCAGTTTTAGCCACTGTTACTTGACCATGGATAGTCCATGCTGCTTCTTGTTGTGGGACCAACATGGGGGTGTGGTTATCCTTGACAATTATTGCTAGTAATCCTCCTTTTGTAGCTTGTTCCATGTTTTGAGGCTGTACAGCACAGTATGAGGTGTAACCTGGTAGTGTTAGGGTGCTGTTGTGAGCCTTGACCCAGTTTTCTGTTACAGCACAGATATCAACATTCTCCATACTGGGTGAGTTTAGACTGCATGCATCTTGCTGTTTAGACTTCTGGCATTGGGTAGCATTACATCTAGGTTCTTATCCCTTGTGATACCTATGGAGGTGGGTTTGTGTTTTGAGCCTTACCTATTCAGGGCACGCTGTGGGTAACAACAGCCTTTGCCAGTATCCATACGGCCTGCACTGATAGGTGCATGTCAGTCCTAGCAGGTAGAGCATCATGTCATGCTCAGCATGTCATCCCAGGCTGGCACACATTGGATCCCCTTTGACTAACTGCAATACTTCAGCCAATTATTGCAATTGATCATCTCATTGTCATATTGTGGCATCATGCTTGGTGAGGGTAGGATGTTAGTCAGGGTCCTCAAGTCTGCATATACTACATGGTGTTACATTGCTTAACACATGGCATTCATGCCTCAGGTGGTGCTGCAGGGCTGCCTCTGTCGGATGCACATACTACACTCCCTGTACATGTTTGAGAGCAGGTTATGTCATTCTAGGCATCCCTGTTATTATATGAGTGAGTCAGAGAGGGGTATCATTCCCAGGGTTCCTACTGAGCCAGTGTATGTGCTATGTGTTGCCTCTTTGCCAAGGCCAGGGCATACTGGGCACGCCTCCTTCTGCCTACTGGGGCAGGCTCAGGTTGTTCCTCCTCCAAGTCACGCTCTGCCTGTGATGGCCTTGGCAATGGTGGGGGGCTGTTTGGCCCGACCCTATGCTGGTCCTGCTGCAGCTGTTTTCGCAAGATCATATTATGTAGCATAGCACATACCATGACAATTTGGGTACATGTAGTTGGTGAGTACTGCAAGGCTGCACCAGATGTGTCCAGACACTGGAACCATGACTTGAGCAGCCCAAACACATGCTCTATTACATTACGTGTTTGTGCGTGTGCCTCATTATGGCGTTCCTGTTCAGATGTGTGTGCGTTTCTGATGGGTGTCATCGGCCACGGCTCCAGTGCATAACCTGCATCCCCCACTAGATGTCCATGTGGGATGTCCCCATTGGCAAATGTCTGGTACAGCTGTGTCAAATGCCAGATATGGGAATCATGGTAGCTCCCAGGGCAGCCAGCACACACACATTCATTATTATGCCCTGGGCATCACACATGACCTGGCAGTTGATGGAGGGGAAGCCCTTGCGGTTAATGTAGGCCCTACCCTGCTCACCAGCTGGTGCTTTGATGCGTATGTGCATGCAGTCAATTGCACCCACTACCTCAGGGTATTCCGCTATTTGCTGGAAGAGACGCATATTGCTGGCCAATACCTCACGGGCACTGGGGAAATATACATGATCACTGACATGTGCTGACATGGCATCCAGGAACTGGTGCAGTACCCTGGAGGCTGATGCCTGTGATATCCCCATTTTATCACCAGCTGGTCTCTGGAAGGTACCTGTTGCTAGTATTCTTAGGCCAACACATACCTTGGTTTCCACTGGGATGGGTTCCCCTCTGTTGGTTCTGTGTGTGAGGCGTGGCCTGCACAGCTCGACAATTTGCTGCAGGAGGTCTCTGTCCACTCTATAGCGCTCTACTATCTCCAGCTCATGTAAGCCATGGTAGGTGACCCTGGGCCTGTACACTCTTCTCCGCCTCCTCACTGTGGGTAGTCTGGCACCATCTGCATTGTCACCACCCTCAGCAAGTCGCCTATGTCTCCTTATGACAGCTATGGCAGCCCCTAGCATTTCTGCTCTGAGTTCAGCTTTTTCAGTTTTCACTTCTAATAGCTTACTCCTGTCTTGCAGTGTCTCTTGAGAGAAACATCTTGCACTGCTGTTTGCAGAGTTTTAAGTGCTTGGCTGAGCTACTATTCTGCCTCTGTAATTGCCTGCTTCTAATTGTTTTCACCTGCTAGCTCCAGCAGTATTCCCTGCTAGCTTCCTACTAATTCTGTTGCTTCCTTTTTCCTTTCATTTTCCTCAGTGGGGAGCAACACGCATACCAGCAGAAACACGCTCACAGTGGCTTACACGCGTGCACACATGCTTACACGGTTCAGAATCTGCTTATTCGGGTAAAAACATGCGCACACCAGTGCAAACAGTCTTAGAAGTCTGCCAACACACTCCCACATGCTCAGTCTGCCTTACACGCGTGCACACTGCCCTACCCGCGCCTCATGGTGCGCACACGTGCTCATGCATGCCCAGCAAGAAACTTTGGTGTAAGCAACAGTGTACACCTTCCATTTCTTGACTTTCCCATGCTTATCTTGTGGCACTCCTCTTTCCATGATATGTGTCTGACATCTGTCATGTAACACTGACCTCCAATGAACTGCATTTCTTTCTACCATTCCCCCTGTGATGTCACCTATCTCCTACTCTATTCTTCCCCCTTATGTATCTCTTACACTACTCAGAATGTGCTCATTTGCTGTGTGACAGTGGAATTCAGTATCCTAACACTCATTTACATCAGATTGCCTACTAATGCTTAGTTACATCTCTTAGACTCAGCTTCCCCCCTTAGCAAGCACTAAACGGTGGCCATGTTGTTTTTGGTCTGCTGGTCCATGTTTTGTAAATCCATGTATTGCCTAAAACCCACATTTGTGGGTTTATAACCTTCATTTTTATGTTTTATACAGTGCAACCCGTTTGCGCGGGGCTACGCTGCGTTTAAACATTGGCGATCGCCAAAAAAAATATATATTATTTTTCATATTTGCATCGGGGTACCTTGCCAATGGCCACATATTTGGCCATTGGCATGCTGCCTGACACATATGCACCCTTTATTTGGAGCTGACATGGCTCCATTGTGATTTTTGCAGAAACGTACTCAGTTGTCAACTGAGTACATTTCTGCAGCTAAAACGGCTCTTACACGGGCTGCTTTGGGCTTCGTGGATCACTAATCTACCTCATTTCCATGCCTTTCAGCTGCAAGTGAGCTGATTAGCATATCCACGCCCACTCCGTGTAAGAGACGTTTTAGCTGGTCTCTTACACAGGCTTTAGGGCTGTTCCTGGATCGCGAAGGCTGCATGGAGTCTTACACTACTCTTAGACTCCGTGCAAGCCTTCGTGAATCCTGGCCATTCTCTTTGACCTCAGTAATACACATATTTTTATGAATTAGTTTAATATGCTAAAGGATTTTTAAATATTTTGCTATTTGTCATATTAAGAGTGTTAACACAATTTTCAGATATAAACACTTGTACTTTTAAAATTAATTCAAAGCTTTTGGTAGATCGATAAAATATGTGTGTATCATTTAGTATGATGAATATATATGTGCATTGCTTTTCCTTTTGTATTAGAGTTTAGTATGATAAGATTACCTGTCATCTGTAAGTTTACAGATATCTTTATCTCTTGAGGTCCCCCTTTGTTCTACTTATTTATTTAAAGATTTAGTTATAATAACATTGAATGAGTGAATAATTTATAAATATTTAATGGATAATTTATACTACTATTACATGAACTGGTATATAGTATACTATTTGTTGGATTATTTAATATCTGTGATTCATAGGTTCATAGGTAGGTACTAGGCTATCGGCCTTAGGGCCTATACAAACCTAGCCAAAAATGTACCCTGGCTTTTGCCACCCAAGCAAATTATTTTCCTATGCCCCTGTCGAGCAGAGCCACAGAGGTGATCCCTGGGGTGAATTTCGTATTTCCCATCCAAACATCAAGATTTTTCTTGAAGAGTGCTAATGAGGAGCTTTGTTTGATATAGATAGGTAGTTTGTTCCAGAGTATGGGAAGTCTCTGGGACAGGAATCTATCCCTCCAGCATGTTCTGTTTATTGTGGTGACAAGGTTTAGGTCCCTAGAGCATGTAGCTTGGAGGGATTGGGATTTCTTTAAGTGGAGCATGTCCAACAGCTCTGGGTTTGACATAGCTTTGTATGTTAGGCAGAGATCGCCTCTGATTAGGTGATATGCAATGGAGTAAAGCTGAATTTTTTGAGATGGTCTGCATAGGGCATCTGTTTGAGGCCAGTAATCCTCTTTGTGAGATATTTCTGTGGCCTTTCCAGTTGTAGATGTCTTGTGAGGTACATACCAAAAGGGGCGCTGTACTCTATAATGGGTCTAATGAATGACGAGTAGAGGGGAACAATGACCTCTTTTTTCCTGGATGAGAAGCCTTTTGTGATGAGGTGTGCCACGTAGAAGGATTTCCTGACTACTATGGCAATGTGATTATCAAAGGAGAGACTACTGTCCACCTGTGTCCCAAGGTTTCTTATCACACTTTTGGTGTTAAGCAGACTACCACATATGTGGTAGCTCATGGGTACAGAGTTTTTATCAAAGGGGATGACATTGCACTTTTTGGCATTGAGCTTGAGGCCATGGCTTTGACATCAGGTATTTGTCTCAGTGAGGCCCTTTTGTAGGATGTCTACATTGTTAGGAGTTTCAGTTATGCCTCCTAGTTTTCAGTCATCTGTGAACTTCATTAGCCAAAGACCTTCTGTGTTAGCCTGTACTTCAGAAAAGTAGATACCAAACAGGAGAGGACCCAGGACTGAACCCTGTGGTACTCCACTTGTCACTGGTCTGAAGTCAGATTTGTAGTCTGCTACTTTCACAGTGTGGGTTTTGTCAGTGAGCCAGTTGGCAACCCATCTTGTGACATAGAGATTTATACCTAGTTTAGTGAGGTTATCTATAATTCCAGAGTGGGGGATGGTGTCAGAAGCCTTGGTAATATATAGATAGGCTTTGTGAACCACCTTACCCTCATCTAAGGCTTTAGTGACTGCTTCAAAGAAGTCTATCAGGTTTAAGAGACATTATCTGCCTTTTACAAACCCGAACTGGGTGAGGTCCAGAATTTGGAGATTACCAATGTCTTTGTTTATGAGTTCCATGATGATACATTCCATGGCCTTACAGTCCAGGCTCGTTACACTAATGGGGCGGTAGTTCCAGGGGCCTGTGTTCTTGATTTTGGAGAGTGTGTTTTTACCTGTGCAGCCATGATTACAGGAACTTTGCATTCTTCTGGTATAGAGATGGGCCTTTTAAGGGGTGGGAGGGGGTAAAGTTAGCTCTGAACCTATCTGCCAAGATGTTGGCAATATCAGTTGGTTCTGTATCTTTAGTGCCATTGTGCTCTAACTCAGAGCAGATCTGAGTGTTGCCATTGAGAATCTTGACATAGCTATAGAATGCTTTGTGGTTGTCTTTAGAATCAGTGGTGATTTTGTTTTCATAACTAGCTTTGGAGGATTTTATGAGGGATCCCAGCTTCTTACTGAGGCTGACCAGGGAGTTCCTCCAATCATGAGATTTTACTCCTTTTTGCAACAGTTTCTTTCTTCTGTTGTAGAGTTTTTTATTGCAGGGGACCACCAGACTGGCTTCCTTTTTTTGGAGGATAGCATTTTCGTTCTGTCAGGGGTAGCATGATCCATGCACTTGTGTAAGTGCTTATAAAATGCATTTGTGTAGGATTCAGCAGTCATACCTCAATTGTCCATCTGCATGGGTTTCATGAAGTTTGCCACTTTTATCTTAAAAAGCATGAAGTTGGCTTTGGAGAAATATTTTATGGTGGTTTCCCTAATAGGGGGTGGGGGCAGGATGTGGATATCTAGGCTGATTAGCTTGTGGTCAGATCTGACCAACGAGGAATTGACCTCTGGTTTGGAACACCGGTAGCCCATGTTAGTAATGACCAGGTCTAGGATATTGCTGCCCCTGGTGGGGGTGTGGATAAGTTGATCCAATGCATTGGAATTCATGAATTCCAGAAAACATTGAGCAAATGAGTTGGTACATGAGTAGTTTTTCCAGTTAATGGTGGGGTAGTTGAAATCGCCCATTATTAGGTTGTTGGGATGTACCTTAATATTTTTCAGTGTATCAAGAAATGAGGAGTGGGAATCCTGGGGCATGGTGGGAGATCTGTAGCAAGTTACAATTTGGATTGTGGTCTGCCCCAGAGTTAGTTGCACTTGGATAATCTGGATGCATTATGCTGAGCAACTAGCCTGGAGGTGTGGATATCCTTAATGAATATGGATGCGCCTCCACGTTTAGTGTTTCGGTCCAGGTTAGGTGGCCGAAAGGTGTGGTATGCATTATAGCCTGGTAATAATATGGAGCCTTGAACCAGGTCTCTGTCACTGCACAGATGTCGATGTTCTCCATTTTAAGGAGTGCCTCAAGTGACTGCATTTTGAGGCTTAGACTTCTAGCATTGAGTAGCATTACCCTCAGATTTTGCTTGCTTGTACCTGTTACAGTGGTGAATTGGTCATTTGAACCTTACCTAAAAAAGGCACTGGAGGGGTGGCAAGAGCCTTAGCTAGAATCCGGAAACCGAAGGGCGACAGGTGCAGGCCATCTGTGGCAAAGCATCGTGGTCTGTTGATCATGTCATCCCAAGCAGACAGATACTGGGTCCCCTTAGAATGACACCAGAAGCTTAGCCAATTGTTGAAATCAATCATGTTGTCCTTATACTGTGGTATCATTCTGGGTGATTGCAGGATGCTACTAATGGCTAGGGTCATACCTGCCTGGGCTACAAGATCAGAGAGCTCCTCCATGTCTCTTTTCATGTAGTCCAGGGAGGTACATCTCAGGTCATTCACACCAACATGGACAATGACAGAGTCATATTTGTACTTGCTGTGGAGTGACCTGAGTGCATGCATTATGTGGCAGATCCTGGCACCTGACAGGCAGTTGACAATAACTTTCTCCTTGTTTAGCCTGGTGAGCGGAACATCAGTGTGCCTGACTATAGAGTCATCTATGACTAGAGTATTGGGTATGTTGTTATGCCTTATGGGCTGTGGTTGAGTGGCACACTGAGTTTGTGGGCCATGTGTCATTTGGGTTGTGTTGGGGGTTGGTGGTTGCTTCCATTTCTGCTTTGGAGGTCTCTGTTGCTTAAGCAGATTTTTATTGAGAGCCTTCACAAATGTAGGTGTGTGTTTTATGTTGCTATGTGTGTGTTTTGGTGGTGTAGGTTTTGAGGGACTATGTGATGAGTGTGGTGTAGTGCAAGTGTTTACCTTCTCCTCTTGATTGTCTAGTCTAGTCTTGGATGATGAGAGCTTTGCTTCCAGTTTGGCTATATAAGTGCATCTCTCACAGGTTGTAGTGTTGGATGGTAGGAGGAGAGGATTGTCTGTGTACATGAAGCAATTACTGCACTGTTCCAAGATGCCCAGATTCATCAGGTAGACAGAAGAAAACACAAGGAGTTGACCCTTAAAAAATAAGCACCTATCCAGGCATGTCTAAGTATTAAAAACTGTTTTCCTATAGACAAGTGAAGAAAGTTGAGTGCTGTTGTAATTTGTAGCTTATTTAGTGCTTACAATGAGTTCTGAACAAGTTCTGAGCTCAAAGAAACAGATTTGAGTGCTAAAACTAAAAAAAAAATGGCTAGTTCTAAGGGGAAATTTGAAGAGCAGACTTTATGGTGCTGGGAATAGTTTAACCCAAGCTAAGCAGTGATGCATAAAGTGTATATATATATATATTTTAATATAACAGTAGCAAATGAGCAAACTGATTTAAATGAATTAACCAATAAAAAGCAAAAAACTGAGCCTCATTCCAGCAGTCTTCGATCATACAAGTTTTAACTGCACACCCCTTGCCACTAGGGTGAAGGGGAACCTTCTCTAAATAAAGATGGTCTGGATTAGTGCTCAAGTTATACAAACATAGCGAGATTCAGCAGGTCTGAATTTAGTCTATGCTACTGCAAACAAGGCGCACCAATTTCAGAAAGAAACAGGTCAAATAAGCAGGCACAATAAGACTTTAAACAAAAACTCTCAGCTCAGAAGGGCAGAATCTGCCCTCTTCTCCCACAAGAGTGCAGACCACACCTTCTTAATGTAAAATAACTGGCCCAAAGCCCAAGTGCTTAAACCAGAACTAATACACTTTTAGAATAACAGACACTAAACCTTCAATCAGCAACTCCCAACTTAGAAGGATGTAAGCTACCTGTCCTGCCACAACAGTGCAGACCACAAACCTTCTTAATGCAAAACAATTGGTCTGAAGCCCAAGTGTTTCAACCAAAGACTTAGAATACAGTTACAATTTAATCAGGCTACTAACAAGCAGTAATAAACGAGGCAGAATAAATGCAATAAAGTAGGAAGAAACACAAATACAGTAAAAGTAGATGAATAAAGTGCAATTTTTTTAATATAACAATAGAAAACGAGCAAACTGAGTTAAACAAATTACCCAATTAACCAGTAAAAAAGCTCAAAACGGAGCCCTGTTCCAGCAGTCTTCAATCAGAAATGTTCTAACTGCACACTCCTGCCACTAGGGTGCAGGGGGAACCTTTTCCAAAAAAGTAAAGTAGTAATATATTGCGTTGATATAATAGAAGAGGATTGTTAAACTTTTATGTAGCAATGGGGGATAGTTTTAAATGGCAAAATATATAACTAAATTAATAGTCTCTTATTATTTTTAACTTATGTATAATATTATATTAATTATTTCTAAGTCACAGCAACTTTGCAATTTTTTTTGATGAATTTTTAGGTATTGGTAGGTAGCAAGATAGTATAGTAGTTTGTCTTTTTGATAGATAAACTAGGAACTTTGGTATCCAGGGTAAGTTATATTTTATCACTAATATATAGAGTTAACAGTTGTAGACTTATTTTTGTTTTTATTGTTTACAAGTTTTAGTAGTTTAGTTTGTAGAAAGGAAAATTTCAAAAAATGTGGAATGTTAAAACAGTGTTGGAGGACTGCATTAGAGTCTTATATACAATTAAATTAATATGGTGGACAAATGTGTCATATTATCTTTTAAAAGAAATCTCTTTAAATACACAATATGGACAGTTTTAATCTGTTACCTATTAATATAAATGGATTGAATGAGGGCAATAAAAGGAAATCATTGATGATATATTTAAAATTAAATAGAGTAGACACATTGTGTGGAGATGCAATGATTTCACCGAATTTGTAGTTGTCAGCAAAGTTAGTCAGCCACAGCCCCTCTGTTTTGGTCTGAACTTCTGAGAAGTATATTTTAAACAATAGAGGGCTCAGCACTGACCCCTGTGGAACTCAACTGGGAGAGTTTAACAATGATGATGTGGGATTGTGTTGAAGGCCTTGTCTAAGTCAAGGTAGCTGTATGCACAGATTTGCCTTCAGCTATGGCTCTGGTGACATTTTCAAAGAAGTCCACCAGGTTTAACAGGCATGGCCTGCCTTTGACAAAACCAAACTGTGTCGGATTAAGGGTTTGGAGATCACATATATCCATATTTATAAGGTCTTTTGATTTTTTTAATTTCTTCAAGTCTTTTGAGTTTCTAATGCCATGACAGGAATGGGCCCAGTTCCTAAGTCAAGGTATAATTAAAGTTCATGAAATTAGTACTGTTTCAATTTTTGATGACAGCGAGAAGTGCTCTTCCCAGCACCCACAATGTGCCAGTAAAGACTCCTTTTGTAATTCATACTGAGATACATGTATCAGTAACATATCTAAATACAATTGTAAATTCTTTTTTGTGAGACACGTTGCTTCTGCTACTAATGGAACTGTCTGGGTGTCCTTCTTCCACATTTCCCTCCTTTCTGACTACAAATCCTGGTACTTTATGACTTTGTGTCTCTCTGTATGAAGACACTGTAGTCACTGAGTGCAGCAATTTCAATAATTAATGCTACTTTAGTATTCTTTTCTTGGACTACTATACCTGCTTTTCTTACATCTATTTTTGAACTGCTGGTAATGGATGATCCCATGTGATTTAAGCTTCATCATTTTCTATGATGCTTTGTGGCTCATATTTACAGTGTTTCTAATCTACTTTAATAGTATAATGTTTGCACAATCCCCTTGCTACATTATTATGCCTTTCAGTATACAGTCCTTCTGCCATTAGTATATCCCAACCAGCAACAAGATGAACAGTGTTTCTAGTTCTGTTTTATAAAACCTACATTTTTTTTTTCTCCCACTTGTTCAATGGACTTTGTAAACCAACGTGCACAAAGTCTACTGTCTTGAGCAGCCAATATTAACCTTTGGTCTTTTGGTTTAAACTCACCTTTCCTTAACCATTCTTGCATTCAGTCCTGATCAACATGAGATTGTTCCAAGAGTTCCCATACTTGCAACTATATTTATGCATTTTCCACATGTCTTGCCTTCTCAACTGATCCTTCACCTTATATTCTTTCTCTTGTTTTTTTGGCACATTCAGTTGCTACCTAATTTTAATCCACTTATAGTTGATTTCCATTCCAACTTGATGCCAATATGCTTTGGCTAAACTAAGCAGGGAAGTCATCTTAGACTTGGTCTCCTTATGTTTCAAAACTTTCAATACTTTTGGATCTTGTGAGGTTAGCAGATATGTATGCAGTCCCACTATCACAGATCTATATCTGTAATCAATTTCGAGGAGGCTCATATCTCCTTCAGAATGGGAAAACTACTCATGTACCAATACACTTGCCCAATGCTTTCTAGAATTCATTAATTCCAATGTTCTGGACCAGCTCATTCTTACCCATACTAGAAGTAGCAACATGCTTGACCTGGTCATTACTAACATGGACGACTGTTGCTCTACACCAGTAGTCAACTCCTCCCTGGTTACATCCGGCCACAGACTAATCACCTTGGAAATTTACATCCCTCCCACCCCAACCCACCCACAAAGCTAGCCACCATGAAAAACTTCTCAAAAGCTAACTTTGGGCTCCTAAAAATAGAGGTAGCTAACTTCACGGCACCCATGCAAATGGAGAATAGTCGCATGACCGCCGAATCATACACCATTGCACTGTATGAACACGTACACAAATGCATGGATCTCGCCACACCCAATAGAACTAAGACAGTCTCCTCAAAAAAAGGAAGCCAATATGGTGGTCCCCTGCCATAAACAAACTCTACAACAGAAGGAGGAAACTGGTGCGGAATAAGGTGAAGTCCCAAGACTGGAAAAACTCTGTTATCAGCCTCAACAAAAGGTTGAGATCCCTCATCAAATCCTCTAAAGCTAGCTATGAAAACAGAATTGCAGCAGATAGTAAAGACAACCACTAGGCCTTCTATAGTTATATAAAGAATCTCCCTGGCAATACCCAGATTTGCTTTGAGCTACTGCACAATGGTACCTCCTATACCGAGCCAACGGATATTGCCAATATACTGTTCGACAGATTCAGTGCTAACTTTACCCCTCTCACCCCCCCAAAGGACCAATCACAATACCAGTAGATTGCCAGGCTGCCAGTATTACTGCTGCACAGGGTATAACAGCACTGTTCAAGGCCAAGAATACAGCTAACATGGGACCTGACAATATCCCTGGCTGTGTTCTATATGAACTGCAGAGTGAACTGGCACCTCTCCTGTGTGCCCTGTTCAATCACAGCCTCACCTCAGGCTTTGTCCCTACCAAATGGTGCACTGCTATAATCATCCCTCACCACAAAGGAGGAGTGACTACAGACCCCAGGAATTATTGCCCCATCAGCCTGACGAGTCTGATATGCAAAGCTATGGAATGCATCATCATGGACCTAATAAACAAGGATATAGGAATCTCCAAACTCTGGATCCTACACAGTTTGATTTTTGTGAAGGGTAGATCATGCCTACTCAACTTGGTCGATTTCTTTGAGTCAGTCACTAGAGCTGTGGATGAAGCCAAGGTGGTTCATACAGCCTACCTTCATCTGGCCAAGGCCTTTGATACTATTCCCCACTCAGGAATCATAAAAAAACTCACTAAGCTAGGCATCAACCCCTATATCATTAGGTTGGTTGCAAACTGCCTCACAGATAGAACCTGCAGTGTGGAAGTAGCTGACTCCAAGTCAGACTGCCAACCAGTCACGAGTGGAGTCTCACAGGGTTTGGTCCTGAGTCCTCTCCTGTTTGATATCTACTTCTCTGAAGACCAGGCCAACACAAAGGGACTCTGGCTGACAAAGTTCACAGACGATTGCAAGTTGGGAACTATTATTAACTCCCCAAGTGATACTGACATCCTACAGAAAGGCCTCAATGAGACCAACGACTGGTGTCAGAACCATGGCCTTAACCTCAATGGCAAAAAATGTGTTGTCATCCTCCTTGAGAAAAACCCGGTTCCCTTGAATTACCACATTGATGGTAGTCCACTGAACACAGAAGGCGTTATAAGAGATCTGGGAACACAGGTTGACAGCAACCTCTCTTTTGACCACCATGTTGCCACTGTAGTCAGAAAGTCTTTCAATGTGGCACATCTCATTACTAAGGGTTTTGCATCCAGGAAGAAAGAGGTCATTGTCTCGCTCTACTCTTCCCTCATTAGGCCAATCATCGAGTACAGTGCCCCATTTGGCATGTACCTTGCTAGACACCTGCAACAACTGGAGAGCCTGCACAAATACCTCACAAAGAGGATCCTAGGTCTTAAACACTTGTCCTATAGGGACAGACTCAAAAAACTCCAACTATTCTCTGTCTCATATCGTCTACTTAGAGGTGATCTCTGCTTGACTTACAAAGCAATGTCTGACCCAGCTCTGTTAGAAATGTTACATCTAAAGAAATCCCAATCCCTCCACACCACACGCTGCAGAGACCTCAACCTCATTACCACAATAAACAGAACATGCTGGAGGGACAGGTTCATAACCCAGAGACTGCCCATGATCTGGAATAGACTTCCCATACATGTGAAGCAGAGCACCTCACTGGCCCTCTTCAAGAGAAATCTTGATGAATGGATGGGAAATAGAAAATTCACCCAGGGATCACTCCAGTGGCTCTACTTGACAGAGGTACTGGGAACTAAGGTCAGGTGGCACGATGCCAGGGTAATCCTATGGGCTAGGCTGGCAAAGGCTCCAGGGCCATTAGCCTAGTGCACACCTATGAACATGTGAACATATGAATGGGAAATATATAGTCTTGGTATGCACTGATTTTTATAAATCATTTGATGAGCATGAAGCATCCTTCTTGTTTTCCTGTCCAACCTATCCAACACCTTTTGAGGCCAGTCAGTCACTCAAAAACTGTAAGTTAGGACAGGAAGACCAAATTGGTTTATAGCTTGGATTTTGTTCCGAGATGTCAATGTTGATCTTAGTATTCATTTTAGCCTTCTAAAATATTCCTTACTGAGTTTTATTAGCATTTGTTCATGTTTTATTGTTGATCCTTCATCAATTCCCAAATATTTATACACTCCCTCTTGCTCAAGTTATTTTATATCACATTCCTGTCCCAAACTGATGTTTTCTTGGTGCTGCAGCTTTCCTGCTTTAAAGGTTGCTTTTGCACATTTTTCAAGACCAAATGACATTTATATATCATTTGAAGAAGCTTTGACCACTTGCAGCTGTGCTTTCAGTTCCTCGTCTGACAAACTATGCAGTTATAAATCATCTACAAAAAGAAGATGTGAAGTCTTTACACTTTGTTGTTTTCTGGGAGCCAAATTATAGCCATGACCTAATCTGTTAAGCAAACAGCTTAATGGGTTAAGGGCAAGACAAAAGAGCAGGGCTGAAAGAGTGTCACTCTGGAATATCCCCCTTTGAATTGTTTTCCCCTGGAATAATAACTTGTCCTTTATAATGGCTTAACTGCAGAGTGGTTTGCAACTGTTTCATGGTCGCTGTAATGTAATCAATCAGTGTAGGGTGTATCTTATACATTTTTAAGCACTCTTATCCATGAATGTGGGATACAGTGAAATGCTTTTTTATAGTCTATCCATGCCGTACTTAGATTCTTCCCCTTTTTTACAGTTCTCCATTATGACTTTATTTAATATCAAATGATCCTTTGCGCCATATGATTTTCATTTATTATCCTTTTGTTCTATTGCCATTATTGAGTTTTCTTTTAAATGTCTATAAACTCTGTCAGCATCAGTTCCAGGATATAGTTTTATACATCATTGGAAGGCAAATTATTGGTCTATATCTTTTATGATAGCTTGCAGGCTGCTCTTAAGTAGGAGTATTGTTTTTCTTGTTGTTAGCCACTGATGTCTGTTCAGAGTGTGCATAAAAATAGTTCTTACTCATAGTTAAATCTTTATGTAAAGATGTTAATACTTTTAACCAGAAGTTAAGTACTGTATCTGGGCCTGGGATTTTCCAATTAGGAGCTTTTCTTAACTTTGTTTAAATCTCTATGGCCGTTACTTCATCCCATTTCATATCCTGTACATTTGAACTTCTTATTCTTTCTTTTACTTCTTCTATTCATTTAGCATATTTGTTATTTTCCACAGGGTCTTCATAAATATTTCTCCAAAATTTATCTATTTCTTTTTTGGTGGTGTTTTGATTCCTTTTGCCTTGTTTCCCAATTCTCTATAAAACTTTTTTGGGTTGTCAATAAATTGCTTATTTTCTAAGTTTTTCTGCCTGTGCTGATATTTTTAGTTTATTATTTGCGATACTGCAAGATAAATCCTGATTTGTTGTAATACTGTGTATTGCTTTTATCAAGTCTGCCTTTGAGTATTTTTGTTGATCTGTTCCATCTTCTATCCTCTTCTAACAGTGCCGCTTCTTGTGTTAATTGCTTTATAGTCTTCTCTATTCAATACTTCCATGATGGTATTTGATTTCTCTCCTTCTTTACCCTTTCTACCCTGTATTTTTGTGGTAAGACTTTATCTGTTATTAATTTAGCTGAACAGTAATATATCATATTTACTTCTGTTATATCGCTTTAATTTTTGTGAACCGTCCTAATTACTGTGTTCATTTGTTTTATCAAGCTTCTGACTTTTTGGGTTTTATTGACTTTCTGTAATCTGTTTCTTTCACTGATCTTGATATGGCTGTCCGGCTCTATTAAATCCATCATGATTCATTCCATGGCATTATAGATAAGGCTGGTTAAGCTTATGAGTCTGTAGTTCCCAGGGTCTGCTGATGTACCTACTTTATGAACCGGGGATGACGGTTGCTGTTTTCCATTTTTCAAAACCAGTACTCAGACTGTCATTGAAGAGAATACCTAATGGAGTTGTTAACTCGTGTTTTAAACCATGTAAAACACAACCTGGGATGCCATCCTGTCCCATAGCGGTTGTGTTTATGACCTTATGTGCTGTGCATGACATGTTATGTGCTGCACATGACTGCCATTCTCCTGTCACAGTAAAGACGGCATTATGCATCATGTGTATTTGGATATACCTAGCAGTAGGCACCATCATGTGAGAAACAGAGATATAGCAACAGTCTTTTAAAAAAGTTACAGGCATACATATTCCTTGCAGCAATGACACCATGCCACTTCTTTAAAGACCCAAATATCTCACAACTGCAGCATCACTTACACAGTGGCACCTTCATTCTTCACAATATCATTTAGCATCTGTGGTCACATAGTCAGTTGTTCTATGGGTAACTGTAAGCACTGTGTGTCCTAATGCTGTTATGCATGAATGACATCCACAACTGTTATAATGTGTACAATTACAGTGGGAGAAACCTCTCCAATTTCTCTTTTGTCATAGAAATTGCTTGCAATGCAATCATATGATGTAATGACTTTGTACAGGTGGAGTCTCACAGCTTTGTTAAGATATGTACTATGGTGCATGTAATTCATACACCTGCCATTAGTCAGTGGGCTTACATAGCTTGCTGTTCATTTCCAACAAAGGGCAACATTATGTGAATGTACTGACATTGCACAAACAGCACTGCATGAAGTTATTATCCTCAGTTTTACTTTGGAGAAAGAAATATAAATTAATGTTTTAATTTCCTGCCTGTGAAACAGTTGAACTGTGAATGTCCTGATGTGAGTGCTCCTGTAGCACATGCATTGAGTAATGACATGTATCGCTTATCTACACTAATAGACTGTGGGCCAAATCTGGGAAAATGCTGTTGTACAAAACAAGAGGACCAGCTTCCATGACCGAGAAACATTGATATTATAATGCGCACAGTTGTTTGGACATTACACTAGTTACTGCCTTGTCATCATTCTGACAAAATCACGCTATATAAATTAGCCTCAAATGCCCTTTATTACTTCACACTTCAATTTTGTTTGTTTGTGACAAGCTCCATTTTATGTCATGTGGCAGATACAGTCAATACACAGCTGTGTAGAGTATGTGGTATAATACACAGAGGTTTGAATTAGGCAACATCTGTCTGCCTGATACCTGTGTCAAACAGGAGTGGCTTATGTAAAGAAAGTATTTATGGCACATTCAGAGGGCTGTGTTTTTAAGTCATCACTTTCTGATGTAGGGGATCCATACCCATTACAATAGAGAAGTGCTGTAAGCCTATCAAGTGTATGTTCGTCAGGACACACATAGTACTATGCCTATTTCTGTGATCTCACAGGTTAACACACATCTTTCTGATATCTGTTCTAGCATATGTTTGAGTCTGGCAAGATGCAAATATTGTGTATGTCATTGATTGTTCATAGGCATAACTTAATTGCCATATAAGAATGCACTGTAGTGCATGTTTTCCTCCAAACATTTATGAATTACTGTAATTGTTTTTTTCACACTGCATGGCTTTATAGGACATGAAGGCTTATATAATATTTCTTACTGTATGGCATGATGGAAGATCATCACAGAGTGTGACTGGGCCTGTGTTAGGACACTTTAATATGTGTATCTGTTGTTTATATGATGTTATGGCTGTCTTCACTGTCATTTCTTGTGACTATGCCCAATATAATCATTTAGTAGAAAGGCGTCATTTTCTAATGGAGAACTTGAACTACTGCAGTGTCATCAGATCTGTGTTGTCATTTAGAGTCATGTGTGCATTTTGAGTGCTATATTACTATTTATGATGTACATAATATACAACCTATGCTTGTCTAATGCATGTGTCAAGGTAATATTCACCTGTCCATGGTTTTTAAATGACAACAAATGATAAAACATGTCACTTCTGATGAGCATGACACAACAGCTGTTTGGCTCATATCTTCTTGCTCATATATGATGAAGTGGAGAATACAGCACTACTTTCAGTTATCACACATACATTCCCTGTATATACATACCATATTCAATAACTACAGTCCATGGAAGTAGCCCCTGATGTAGCCACTGTCCTTGCTAATTGTTATCTTAACTTGACATGTTATCAACAATTTCTTACAATGTTGCATTGTGTCCCTCCCACACATCCATTTTTAGTTATGTGCATGGGCCAAAAATTGTGAACAGGTTAATTATTATTACATTATTTTGTAAGTATTTATGTTTAAAATGTTTCTTTGTAACATAAGCACATGTGACTGCATTAACTGAGTAGATTATCTCAATTTACCCTCCCAATGCACTTATGTCTGCACTATTAACATTGTATTCTGTCTACATTCTCCCAATTAAACATACCCTGCATGCCGTCTTGTATTAAATTTGCCCTTACTTCATATAATCTGTCTGTGCAAGTTTGCATAATAGGTTTGCGTTTAGGCAAGCAGTTTTGTTTACATTATGTGGTCATGATCTCTAGAACATTTTTATGGCTGCCAACACTGCTGTTGGTCATGAAATGGTGCTTAGAAATGTGTAAGTGTGATGAGCAGCATGCCTATTCAATGAGCGCTGCTGGTCTTCAGGCTAATTCCCTGAAATTGTGTAGGCTTCGTACAAAGCCTACATGATTATAAATGAATCCCAGTGAATGTCTTTATATAAACAATCTCACACTCACACATTACCTTACTTAATCTGGCACTCACACATGCATGCACTTTAACTGAATTAGTACTCACACATATATTACACATGCTTTCTACCAAACACCTTTCACTCAGGAGTACAATATTTCATACCCAATCTCACACTCACATTCCCAGACTTTTGATGCATCCAGAACTGATGAAACTCTCTAATTATTCTAGCATCAGCAAAAGTGTTCTTTTGGCAGAATGCATGCGACCCGATACGTATGATATAAGGGTAGATGCATATTGTGTACTTAATCAGAAAATGAAGGGGAAAATACAGTATGTCAGCAAATTTCCTGAAGCAAAATTCAGATAAACTGCTGTATCAATTAGAAGCTTTATGTATGCACTGATCCTAGAAGTTCAGCTCTGAAGAAGCTACAATTCAGCAAGGGCTCGGTTTACTAGCTGGAATTTTATTTTTCATCAGTGTTTGGTTTAAAGGTGAAAGTATTTTTTTTTTGTTTGATGCATTCTGTTGAATTTTCCATCACAGCAATGTCAAATGTAATTAGCTGTCTGTTTTTATGGAAGTAATTCTTGCTTATCACTAATGAAAAATAACCATTTTAGCTAATTAAACAGCCCCATTTTGGTTCTCCTTTTAGGAGAAGATGAGAGACATTTTCAGCACACTTAAAACCTGAAGGGTTATTGAACAGCTTGCATTATAATGCATCCAGAGTGTTTTCCTTCTTATTCACAAATATATCATTTTTTATTAAGTTTTATTAAGTGACTTACTATTACTTAGATAGTGTTCCATAACCTAATGAAATTCTAAGTGACAAAATGATATTTTTCACAATATTGTTAATATAAATTCGACCTATTATAGTAACATGTTTGTTCAAGTATTAGGTGCTTTACCATTTAAGCATTGTACATAACAACACAAAATGGCCAAATGTCAGCTGTTTGCTTATTTATTTATGTATTTATTGTTAAATTAAAAGCATGGCTAAACCAACTTGCAGTCCTATAAATAGAATAAAAAATAATATTGACGAAATCTCTTTACTTGTATTTAAAAATACCCTCTTAATCACATGGTATTTGGGGGGGCCCTCTGAAATGAACCCTCATTATTCCACGCCCATATTAAGCAAGGCATGCATGTGCAAACCAGCCTGAGATCTTTGTATATGTTCTATAACCCCCTAATTTACTGACCTAAGTAGTCTTGCTGTTGTAAAGTACAGAAAAAGGTTCTGTTTTTCAAATACACAAGGCAAAGAAGGTGATAAAATCATATCTTAAAGAGCATAGCATGGGTGTAATATGGTTGGATAATAAAGCATTTGTCAGGCTCATGGCCAAGGAGGCCTGCATTTGCTGCATGCAAAAAAATCACTGTTGTAAAACAAAGTTAGAGTACATTCCAATAGCCAAGAAGATGGACAGTTGTCACTAAGTCTAAAGCCAGTGTAAAGTGCATATTGCAGGGGATATTTCTAAGATGATAGCATGATGAGCTGATGACAGCTGTCAACAGAGTCTTAGCTGATAGCTTATGAAATGTCACTTCCAAAATTCACACACTAGAAGCAGACACTAATCTATTACTCCAATAGAAAATAAGGGAAGCGTGTGAAAAGGATGACTTGTGCCATGAACACACATCACCTCTATCTTTGCCAGGACTTTATGAAGCTAGAGTTCATCCAGGGAAGATATCATCCAGGAAGACATGTTGTTGGAGAAAGGAAGGTATAGCTAAATATATATCATCAGCATAATGGCTTTACTGAATACCTTTACCTTTAATGACCACTTTCAATGGATGCTTATGCAGCATGAATAACAAGAGAGCCTCATTTGAACTTCATCTCAGGTACCTCATGTCAGTCAGTCACTTCCAGATAAACTTATCCTAGAAATGTCCAAGATAAGGTATAAGTATAAAAACTACCAAAACAATTAAGAGGCAATTAACTACCCTAAGCTGGGATGTCTTGATGCTCTGTGTAAATAAAAAAATGTATATCAGAGGTCCATGAGAAAGTGAAATCTGGGATCTGAATACAACTACATATACTAGCATCTTAGTAATCTACCCAACTCTATTTTTATTTCTCTCCCTCTCTCTCTCAATACATGTATCAATTAATTTTTTGGATATTGAGATAAAAAAGGATATGGAAAAAGGGAAATTCACCACATGTATATATAGGAAACCTCATTATAGTAATTCCTTTCTTCACTTCTCCAGCTCCCACCCCTTGTTTCAAAAGAGAGGCGTAGTTAAAGGCCAGGTGGTCCGTGCCTCTCGAATGTGTTCAGAAGATAACAGCTTTAGAGATGAATGTGGCCTTTTAGTGGGTATGTTTAAAAATAGAGGATACCCTAGTAGACTGGTTAATCGAGTTATTAAGGAAGTAGAAGTGAAAAGGAAAAATGGTCTTTTGGGCCCTATTTTTAAGGTGGATAATGAAATGTCAGTAGTAGATGCTATAAATGGATCAACTTTGGGCGAACATCTTATCCATACAGATCCGAGAGAAGTTAACATTAATATTAATAGTAATGAGAATAAAATTAAGGTTAACTACAACATCAGCTTTCTTACTGAATACAATGAACTGGCAGCGGATACCCGTCGTATATTAAATAATAATTGGGAATTTTTAACACAGAGTTTACACTTTAACAATAATTTAGGAGGCAAACCAGTAGTAGTATATAGAAAGGCACCTTCATTAAAAACACTACTCGAATCCCCTCTTAGAACTTATAGGGCTAATAAAGGCATGTTTAAATGTGGACGTTGTCCTTATTGCAAGTACATTAAAACAGGAAATACTTTCTCCATTAGAGGAGTGAGATACTACATTAACCAAAGATGTGATTGTTTTACTCAAGGCGTAGTGTACTTTGCTACCTGTACCCTATGCCCTGCTTTCTATTTCGGAAAAACCGAACGACACTTAAAACAACGCATCTATGAGCATATGTATGCAATCTCAAAAGGGGTTATAACGAATGCATTAGCAAAACATATTATAGAAAACAACAACCATAGTTTTTTGTTCAATGTGGTTCAAAAAATAGACATTAACCCTAGGGGTGGGCCATGGCATCTCAAATTGGAAGAAAGTGAGTTGCTATGGCAACTAAAAACAAACGCCTATGCCCACCCAGGGATCAATGGGACGTGTTCTATTAAATGTCTCTTAAAGCAAAAAGCTCTTATTAGGTAAATTTACACTTATATTTCTTATATGTATATTTATATTATATTAATATATTTATTTGTATCTTTATCTCTATTTTTATTTTTATTTTCTAAGCTTGCATGAATTTGATATAAGGGTACATTTTTGACTCAACCTGCTGAATGTATTATGAACATACAATGAATTTATCATGAATTTAATATGAATTTAATATGAGTAAATTATGTATTTATTCATTATTATTAATCCATTAATATTTTTTATTTTTATTTTTTGTGTATACATATATATATATATCTTTTAATATTTTCTAATCTAGTAGAGAATGGTGTTCTTGATATACTAGTTTTTCACTAGGAATATATATATATATATTTTCTAAGCGAATACTTTATATTAAGCTGCGTTTTTAAAAGGTTTGAATCAATGTATTTGTTAATTGTTTAATTGGTAGATTGTTTAGTAAATTGATTATGATTAAAATTAAACAATTACTAGAGTATGTGAGTATATTTAAACTCACAAGAGGTTTCAGTGTTACTTGTCTGAAGAAGTGTATGTATTCTTGTACACGAAAACGTTAACAAGTAAAGGTTCTTGGATTTATCTTGTGGCTGTGTTCTGTTGGACTCACTTATTGTTTTCGCAGTGTTTTAAACTTTTCGAAGTTTTTTGTGTGTGTTTTGATGGCTGAAAGTGGTGAACCTCAGCAGTCGCAGTCCATGTTTTCTCCAGATCCTGATACTAGTGGAGCCTCTACCCGAGACGTAGATCCGATCGGGAACTTAACAGCTCTAATCTTGCAGTTAACGCAGCGGTTTGACGACCTAGCCAGGAAAGTTAACGGTCAACCTATTGAAACTCCGCAAGTTGTTAGACCAAAGCCAGGCGCGAGTTTTCATCCAATACCAACTTTTGCAGCAGTAGCAAACATGAATAATCCTGGGTTTCAAAATACCCAGGTGAACGGAAGTATTCCTTTAGCGCAACAAATGCGGCAAGCTACTCCAACGTCTAATACAAACCTAGTACCGGTAACAAATGACAATGGTCAAGTGCATTTTTCAAACTTGGTAATACCAGTGTTACACGACTTTATGAATACACCAAATAATTTCCTAGATGTGTTACATGGGGACGAGAACATCCATGATGGTCAACAGGAAATTACCGGTAATATTGTGCTTAATTTAAAACAGTTTGATATTTGTTTGTTAAAATATAAAAAATTGCAGTTGGAGATTTTATATTTTAAAGAGTGCATTAATTTGAAAATCGTCCCTAAAGGTCTCAGACAGTGGAAATATCCAATAGGTGTTATCAAACACTCGGATTTCCACAAACATCTTATCCAATTTTTTGACTAACAAGGACTCAATTTATTGGGTCTACTGATTACAGAATATACTGAACAAATGCAAGCACTCAAACAGCAACTAGACATTCTTGAGAATAGTATTAAAATGGATTGTAATTTTAACAGATACGAATTCGACTATGGTCGAATATATTCCAGCCTTGATTCACTTCTCACTAAAATTAGTGAGACAAAGAAGCGAAAGCTTATTAGAGATAAAACAGCATACGCTAACAATAAAGCGTATCCAGATCCACCTGGTAATAATGCTCACTTGGATTCACATTCGGTGATGTTGAATGATCGGACAGATAACAACGTAGTACCGGAACTAGCTAATGGTTCCGATTCCTTCAACATTCCAGCTTCTTCTGTAGCTTTTTCTTCTAATCAAGTTCGAAGGAGTGAGAGGGTTCAAAACCAACAAAATCGACATGAACATCACCCGGTAAACCAAAATACTGATGGCCAAAATGTTAACCAGCAGGATTTTCAACGCGTGGGATCCAACACCAAATGGAAGAACGGCAATTGGCCCAGGAAGACACAGAACAAGAAGTCTTACAATCGGCGCAGAAGGTAGCATTAACATCTGAAAATGACTACCCAGACATCATTTATAGTGATAGTAATGACTTTTGTGTATATAATTATACTTCCTTTGATGTTCCTCACAATTTTGTCGAGTTGTTAGCTAAAGGTTTTAATTTTGTACCATCACAGAAACCCGATTTAGCTAAAGCATTGTGTGATTTCAAGCTCTATGTCCGTAAATTAAATTTACGAATGCTTCTTGGTGATAATAACAGTATATTAAATACGGAGCGTGTAGCAAGCACTTACAATCCACCCCTTGAGAATAACTTGTTGTTGTTTGAAAAAATAAGTGAAGTTCATTTGCGAGCATTAAACAATGAATTTTATAGGCATAGACATTTTAATTTAGAAAATCAGATTCTCATTGCGTCCGTGAAAGCTAATAACATAAGAACGATGAAACCTGATAAAGGGGGTGGGACTGTCCTTATGTATGAAGAAATGTATGAGGCTATTATGAAAGAAATGCTGTCAACTGATAATTACAGACATGTCTCAAGGAATGAGTTAAATCAATCTTATAAAAGGGTTAAAGATTTTTTGAGTGATTTATTCATTGAGGGAAGCATTAGTACAGAGTTATACCAGTACCTTACTATGCCAGCACCAATGATCCCTGTTATCTTCGGGATTCCGAAGTTGCATAAAGACATCAAGGCCCCCCCTTTTAGACCCATAATAGATGGGCGCCAATCCATCACTTATGCATGTGCTAAGTGGGTGGATAATAAACTTAAAGAAGTCCTTAAAAATGAATCTCAAATTTGCAAAGACTCCTGGTTTGTCCTTGACAGTCTTAATCACATTCCTTTTGATTCTAAGCTTTGTTTTTTAACGGCTGACGTCAAGGACCTTTATACAACCATCCCACAGGAGACTGGTATTAATTGGGTTAGGGACTACCTACTTAGTAAACATTTTCCAGGAGAGGACATAGACTTGGTTGTTGGACTACTAGAACTTGTTTTGAGTAACAATTTTTTCCTCTTTAAAAAAGAGTTGTACTTGCAAGTGACAGGAGTAGCAATGGGTTCCCCATGTGGTGGAACCTTTGCTAACTCCATCATGGCTTATTGGGAGCATACTTACTTATTTTTACATCAATTATATAGGGATATGGTCATTTGGTACACAAGGTACCAAGACGATATTCTGATGATAGTGAAGGGAAGTGAAGAAGAGGCTATAAAATTGATTGAATTGATGAATTCTTTCGTTCCTTTTTTGAAATTCACTTTTAACTATAACGAGGTATCAATTAATTTTTTGGATATTGAGATAAAAAAGGATATGGAAAAAGGGAAATTCACCACATGTATATATAGGAAACCTCATTATAGTAATTCCTTTCTTCACTTCTCCAGCTCCCACCCCTTGTTTCAAAAGAGAGGCGTAGTTAAAGGCCAGGTGGTCCGTGCCTCTCGAATGTGTTCAGAAGATAACAGCTTTAGAGATGAATGTGGCCTTTTAGTGGGTATGTTTAAAAATAGAGGATACCCTAGTAGACTGGTTAATCGAGTTATTAAGGAAGTAGAAGTGAAAAGGAAAAATGGTCTTTTGGGCCCTATTTTTAAGGTGGATAATGAAATGTCAGTAGTAGATGCTATAAATGGATCAACTTTGGGCGAACATCTTATCCATACAGATCCGAGAGAAGTTAACATTAATATTAATAGTAATGAGAATAAAATTAAGGTTAACTACAACATCAGCTTTCTTACTGAATACAATGAACTGGCAGCGGATACCCGTCGTATATTAAATAATAATTGGGAATTTTTAACACAGAGTTTACACTTTAACAATAATTTAGGAGGCAAACCAGTAGTAGTATATAGAAAGGCACCTTCATTAAAAACAGTACTCGAATCCCCTCTTAGAACTTATAGGGCTAATAAAGGCATGTTTAAATGTGGACGTTGTCCTTATTGCAAGTACATTAAAACAGGAAATACTTTCTCCATTAGAGGAGTGAGATACTACATTAACCAAAGATGTGATTGTTTTACTCAAGGCATAGTGTACTTTGCTACCTGTACCCTATGCCCTGCTTTCTATTTCGGAAAAAACGAACGACACTTAAAACAACGCATCTATGAGCATATGTATGCAATCTCAAAAGGGGTTATAACGAATGCATTAGCAAAACATATTATAGAAAACAACAACCATGGTTTTTTGTTCAATGTGGTTCAAAAAATAGACATTAACCCTAGGGGTGGGCCATGGCATCTCAAATTGGAAGAAAGTGAGTTGCTATGGCAACTAAAAACAAACGCCTATGCCCACCCAGGGATCAATGGGACGTGTTCTATTAAATGTCTCTTAAAGCAAAAAGCTCTTATTAGGTAAATTTACACTTATATTTCTTATATGTATATTTATATTATATTAATACATTTATTTTTATATTTATCTCTATTTTTATTTTTATTTTCTAAGCTTGCATGAATTTGATATAAGGGTACATTTTTGACTCAACCTGCTGAATGTATTATGAACATACAATGAATTTATCATGAATTTAATATGAATTTAATATGAATAAATTATGTATTTATTCATTATTATTAATCCATTAATATTTTTTATTTTTATTTTTTGTGTATACATATATATATATATATATCTTTTAATATTTTCTAATCTAGTAGAGAATGGTGTTCTTGATATACTAGTTTTTCACTAGGAATATATATATATATATTTTCTAAGCGAATACTTTATATTAAGCTGCGTTTTTAAAAGGTTTGAATCAATGTATTTGTTAATTGTTTAATTGGTAGATTGTTTAGTAAATTGATTATGATTAAAATTAAACAATTACTAGAGTATGTGAGTATATTTAAACTCACAAGAGGTTTCAGTGTTACTTGTCTGAAGAAGTGTATGTATTCTTGTACACGAAAACGTTAACAAGTAAAGGTTCTTGGATTTATCTTGTGGCTGTGTTCTGTTGGACTCACTTATTGTTTTCGCAGTGTTTTAAACTTTTTGAAGTTTTTTGTGTATAAATATTTATTTAACATTTGTTTACCGGGATGGTCCAACTGGGACAATGCCCATTTTCAGCGGAGGCCCAGGGAGAAAAGCTCCAGTCTAAGCTTACACAGAAATTATCACAAGTAATAGAAATTATAAACAAAACTGACAAATCTGTTATGGGAAAAATATAAAAAATAAAAAACATACAATACACTGGTTGCATAAGTGTGCACACCCTTAAACTAATACTTTGTTGTTTGTGCATGCCCTTAAACTAATACTTTGTTGAAGCACTTTTTTGATTTAATTACAGCATCTGGTCTTCTTGGGTAGGAGTCTGTCAGCATGGCACATCTTGACTTGGCAATATTTGCCCACTCTTCCTTGCAAAAGTGCTCCAAATCTGTCAGATTGTGAGGGCATCTCTTGTGCACAGTCCTCTTCAAGTCACCCCACAGATTTTCTATTGGATTTAGGTATGGGCTCTGGCTGGGCCATTCCAAAACTTTAATTTTCTTCTGGTGAAGCCATTCTTTTGTTAATTTGGATGTATGCTTGGGGTCATTGTTGTGTTGAAAGGTGAAATTCCTCTTCATCTTCAGCTTTCTGGCAAACCCCTGAATGTTTTGGACCACATGTGACTGGTATTTGGAACTGTTCGTAATTCCCTCCACAGTGACTAAATATTCAGTTCCAGCTAAAGAAAAGCAACCACAAAGCATGATACTGCCACCACCATGCTTCACTGTGGGGATAATATTCTTTTGGTGATGCAAAGTGTTGATTTTGCGCCAAACGTACCTTTTGGAATTGTGGCCAAAAAGTTCAACCTTGGTCTCATCAGACCATAACACATTTTCCCACATGCTTTTGAGAGACTTGATATATTGTTTTGCAAATTTTAGCCGGGACTGGATGTTTTTCTGTGTAAGAAAAGGCTTCCGTCTTGCAATCCTACACCATAATCCAGACATATGGAGAATACAATAGATTGTTGTCACATGTAGTAGTACTTGCCAGAAATTCGTGCAGCTCCTTCAGTGTTGCTGTAGGTCTCTTGGCAGCCTCCCTGATCAGTTTTCATTTTGCCTTTTCATCAATTTTGGAGGGGCATCCAGTTCTTTGCAATGTCACTATTGTCCCATATGTCCTCCACTTTTTGATGACTGTCTTCACGGTGTTCCATGGTATATCCAATGCTGTGGAAATTTTTTTGTACCCTTCTCCTGACTGATACGTTTCAACAATGAGATCCCTTCGATGCTTTGTAAGCTCTCTGTGAACCATGGCTTTTGCTGTAGCAGGCAACTAAGTAAATGTCAGGAAAATCCTACAAGGCCAGCTGAACTTTATTTGGGGTTAATCAAAGTCTCTTTAATTGATGGCAGATGTGTACCCAAGAAGACTGAATGTTGTAATTAAATCAAAAGGTGGTTCAACAAAGTATTAGTTTAAGGATGTGCACACACAACAAAGTATTAGTTTAAGGATGTGCACACACAACAAAGTATTAGTTTAAGGATGTGCACACACAACAAAGTATTAGTTTAAGGGTGTGCACCACTTATGCAACTAGAGTATTGTAGATTTTTTTATTTTTTATATTTTTTCCCCTAACAGATTTGTTTGTTTTTCAATTGAATTGTAGAGGTTATAGGTCACATTAAAAGTGGGAAAAGTTTTGAAATGATTTATTGTGGTCTCATTTTTTTATATCACAAAAACATGGCATTTTAACAGGGGTGTGTAAACTTTTTATATACACTGTAGACTGAAATACCAAAAAGCCGACATTTATAACACCGAGACCACGTAAACGAAAAGTCAATACCATGAACGTCCACAACACCGACCGTTAATACACTGACATACAGAACACCGACACTAACACAGCAAAACACACACCGAGCAAAGTGATATACTAAAGTTCAGTGTTTTAAAGCACTTAGTGAACATAGTTACAGTTCCCGCATCCTATCCATGGTGATTTCCCCTTTACTGTTGCACACCAAAGGAAGTAAACCAGTGATCAGATGAAACAACCATATGATGAATTAAACCAATGTTAAGGTAGATACGTACATGTCTGTAATGTTACGTTTTGCAGCTGTATACACCAGTAACAAATAGTAGTAGGTCATTTTTAAAAGGAAAAAATGTACGTTTTCTTGCTGAATCCATTACATACGTTCCTGCTCTCTAAAAGACATACAGCCACTGTAGTGCAATCTCAGAGTTGGTATATTTAATTAGGGGGGGTGTGGGGGTCAATGCCTCCCACTTTGTAATGTTTTATGTGGTTTGTTGTGTTTTGTTGGTCCACCAAAATGTCTATATTTATTTTGTCTGGTATTGTTTAAGTCAGAAACATGTCATGCAATAGTGTATTGACTGCTGTGAATGCTATACTAGCAGGAATTGATGTTTAAACACTGCACAGCTGAGCGGCGCAGTATGATTAGCTGAGTTGGGACTTTAAAATTGCCAGTGATGGTTATATGATGATTCACTCGTGTGGACTTTTGTGGTATTGACTTTTCATTTATATGGTCTTGGTGTTACAAATGTCGGCTTTTTGGTATTTTGGTCTACTGAAGTAGACCCATATATATATATATGGGTCTACTTCTATTCGCTGACATCCCATTTCACTGAAACTCATTTCGCTGACAGCTCATTTCATAGACAAACTTTCTAGGTGGGGGGCTTTGCCCCCCACACCCCCCTAATGTGGAGGGCTGTGCCCCCCACACACCCCGAACTATATATTACAACTCCACAGTCGCACAACAGTGGGGAGGGGGACAAATCCCAGGTTTTTGCCCTGATTACTTTTGTCTATGAAATGGGGCTGTCAGCGAAATGGGTTTCAGTGAAATGGGATGTCAGCGAATAGAAGTAGACCCATATATATATATATATATATATATATATATATATATATATATATATATGGGTCTACTTTGTTTGATAGAAAGCACATTACACTGAAACTCATTTAGCAGAAGTCTCATTTCACTGAAATTCAATTCCCTGAGCACAATTCACTGAAAGCTCACTTCACTGAAAACTCATTTAACTGAAACTCATTTCATCTAAACAGGTATATGCCCTGTTCCCCACTGTAGTGTGACCCTGGAGTTAGTATATATAGTAAGGGGGGTGTGGGTAGCACAGCCCCTCATATTGGGGGGGTGGCGTAGCCCCCCACCTATTTGAAACATCGTAAATCATAAACATGCATACTTACAATTCGAATGAATAACTCTTTTCAGAAGATATTATATATCAAAACTATGTGGGGGGCTGTGCCCCCTACACCCTCCCTTACTATATATACTAACTCCAGGGTCACACTACAGTGGGGAACAGGGCATATACTTTTCGATGAAATGAGTTTCAGTCAAATGAGTTTTCAGTGAAGTGAGTTTTCAGTGAATTGTATTCATGGAATTGAATTTCAGTGAAATGAGACTTTTATCAAATGAGTTTCAGTGAAATGTGCTTTCTATCAAATAAAGTAGACCCATAGGATTTATCTGGATTTTCAGGTAAGTATTGTTTGTGTAAGGGTATTGGCTAGGGATTTTAGTGTGTGTGAGTGTGTGTACTGGTGTTTTTTTTTTTATGTGTTTGTGTGTTTAGTGTGACCTCGGAGTTAGTATATATATAAGTAGGGGAGTATGGGGGGGCTTGCCTTCCACATGGCGGGTGCAGGGGTGCTTGCCCCCCTGCTTATAGGTAGGGTAGGTGTGTGTGTATGTGTGTGTGTGTTATGTTGTGTTTGTGTGTGTTGTTTTATTTGTGTTAGTGTAGTTAGGTAGGTGTATGTGTGTTTGTGTGTATGGTCACGATTGTGCTATTCACGGTTTTGGGTGTTCGACTATTCAGTCTCGAAATACTGAAATTCGACATTTTAGTATTCAGAGATTGTATAGTTAATCTATATATCTATATATAAAATCTATCATTTCAGTGATTTTACAAACGAAGAATAGGTTTAAGGCAGACCAGAAGTTTTCCAGCTTGCATGAACTGAAGGATGTTTTTTTTGAAGACTGATAAAAAATATCTCTTCAGGAAATGTTGGGAATAGTTTCATGCTCAAAAATTACCATGGTCTGGTAAGTAACTGGACTGGACTAATAGACGTCAGGCAAATCTAATTTTCTTGATAGCTTCAGTACCCACAGCAGAAAATAAGACAAGGTTCACTTCGATCAATGAGCTTTCATCACCAGTCTCATAGCAGTTAATCCATGAGATCATTGGTCTCATAGCAGTTAATCCATGAGATCATTGGTCTCATAGCAGTTAATCCATGAGATCATTGGTCTCATAGCAGTTAATCCATGAGATCATTGGTCTCATAGCAGTTAATCCATGAGATCATTGCCCAGATTCCCAGTTGTCCCAAAGTGCAGTCTAGTTAAATGATGTCTGAAGAACTCAAACTGTGTGCCATAGGAAGCAGCTCATTAACCGCTCATACCCATAATGCTGTGTGCCAACTCCCAGCCAGTTTAAGATGGAACCATCTATATCACATGTTAACTTGTCAGCTAAATCAGCAGCAGAATATAAATTTGTAAAATTAATAATTATTTCCATTAACAGTTATGCTCCCCCTCCTCTTACTTATATGTACTAATTATGAAAGTATGCTATTATGGAGGAAAAGGGAAGAAATGAATCTAAAAGAGTATCATTTGTCTTCACGCATGACATCTACTGGAGATTGTAGTTGAAGACCCTTATCCATAGGGATAGTTCATCAAACAAACCCTGATTTCATAGCTCTTGATGACTTACTCATGAAAAATGAGTGACTACACCTCAAATATCTGAATCACGGATTGGATTTGATGCACCTCCTTCTACCTGCCCTAGTTGTTCAGACTGTTTCTCAGATACACATGAAATATGCTTTGCTATTCTGCAGTCAAGAACATTACAAAAGCAGATCTAAAACCTTCCCACAAAAAATCTGCAGCATCAGCAGCATAATGGTTAAGGTGATTGACTCACAGATACAAGGTACAGTGTTTGATTCTCACCTTTGTGAGGGAAATTGGCTAGGCTTAGAATGGCCCATTAAGGCAGCTAGCCTAGTAATTAGCTATATCAATAAGAGTGGCACAACAGGTAGCACACTCACCTTTCATGCATAAAGCTGTGGGTTCTATTCCCACTTATAAGTGTTGCATGTGCCAAGCAGCCTTTATCAAGGTTCAACAGGGTTCAGTGAATGGCTGAAAAATGGGTCTGTTAATGCCACAGACAAAATATAAAGGGCTAAAGTCACAAAATAAGCTGAAGTAAATAACAGTCACCAGTAAAGAGATCTAGAAAAGCAGCCACATTATGCTAAGGTTTAAGCATGCTTGGATTAAGCCTTGCAATGTCAAACTGCCATAGTAGTTGCTTATATACCCTGTTCTTCTCAGTTCCTTATTCTTATTCATAAATATGCTACCTCCTATGGCCAGAGCTAGACCAAAAAGGTTCTTTAAAATCACCAGACAGTGCACCGGGCAGGGATGTTATGCCAGATCATGCACAACAGCATCAGCTGACTAACACCAAGCAGAATCTCTACTGCCACACAAAACATAATAAAATATTGTGACCTGCATAAAAGGTTATAAAACACAGAATTAATTTCATGAAGGAAATTCATAGGTCACATAAAATTCTAGCATTTTAGGTTCATAGGTAGGTACTAGGCTATTGGCCCTAGGGCCTATATATGCCTAGCCAACAAGGTTCCCTGGCTTTCACCACCCATGGATCCTATTTACCCGAGCCCCTATCTAGCAGGGACACCAATGTGATGCCCAGGGTGAATTTCCTATTGCCCATCCACTCATCAAGATTTTTCTTGAAGAATGCTAGTGACAAACTTTGCTTGACATAGGAAGTTTGTTCCAGAGTTAAAACATATTTGGAGAGACATTTAATATGCATTAAAAACACATAAACAAGAAAACACTAGGAAAACCTAACTTAACCCTGTCAAGCTTGTTAGAAAATGCTAGAATGTGGCCACAGACTTGACCTATGGTGACAGGCTATAAGGGTACCAATTCACATCTTGTGGGGGGATCAGATCAGACCCAGGAAATTTTAGATACATCAACCTGACTTTTATTCAATGTAAACATCATGAAAAAGGTGGTAATGTAGCTTATCCAAAATTAGATAAAGAGCAGTGTGTAATTGTTAATGGGTGATCTTATGTTTTGTAACTTGTGCTATTCTTTGAAGAAGTAAGAGTAGCAATTGATGAAGGACTGACAGTACATACTGTTTATTTTGATGTTCCTAAGGCTCCTGACTTTTCCTCGTGACATTCTACTCAGTGTCTTCCAAGATAAGGAATATGTTTTCCATAACAATATGAAGCCATTCATTAACTTCCTTTAAAAAGTAATCTTGAAATGTATGTGGGAAGTTTAAAATATCAACATGGAGTAACAGTAATGAAGATTTTGGAAACGCCAGTAGGTAATATGCTTGAGAATCTAACCTGTGACCCTCTGAACATGAAGACTGTTTCAAAATGTGACGTTAAAATCTAAGTCCAGCAAAGAACAGCTAATAACCATCACCTTGAATCATGCATCAATTATCAATATAATAATTCAAATTTCTAGGCATTATTAATCAAGGTTTTTCCCTAGTAGTTGCCTGAGTGGGTGAGTTTTGATTTACAGCCTTTAGTATTTCACTGGAATTTAGATTCTGATGGTGTTTGAGTATCCCAGTAAAGCAATACATTCTTTCCAGTCTTACCAGTTTTGAATAATTATCTTAAGCTACAATAACAAAACTAGACTTATAACATGACATACAGTATTAAAACTGTAATTTCTGCATCTGATTGTAGTAAACATTTCAGTGATGAGTCATGTTTGATATATGTCAGATGTTTCCTTTAACATTAATTATTGTAGCTAGATATTTGATCCATGATCGTTTCTTGATTTGAGTTGCCTATGCTATAGGTGATGCATGTGAATCAGAAACTTTTACTTTAATGTGCCTGTTACTATTTGTGCTAACTCCCCTGTTATAACAGCGGGTGAACAAAATACCTAAACAAAGTTGTATTTACTGTAAGTGAAGATTTTGAGGCTAAGACTGCAAGTCCATTGATGCTGTCTGCATATTTTGTAAGGCAAATGGCCTTAGACAGTTTAATAGCTGAGGATTAAAAAGAATGAGCACTACTGAACCTAGATCACATCTACTAGGCCACATGTAGCATTGGTGGTATAGTGGTGAGCATAGCTGCCTTCCAAGCAGTTGACCCGGGTTCGATTCCCGGCCAATGCAAGAAAGCTGTACATTTAAGGGTTGGGAGGGTGGCGTAATGGTTAAGGTGTTTTCCTTACAAACACATGGTGCAGGGTTTGAGTCTCACAAGGGATAATTGGCTAGGCTTAAAATGGCTCGCAAAGGCAGTTAGCTTAGTACTAATCTATGAACCTATATGATTTGGTATATTCCTCCATCTAGAATACGTAACTCATAACAGTTGTCTGTGAAATACATGTTACACAGTAATATCTATCAGTACTTACACTGGTTGGTTGGCCAGATGATTAAGTTGTCAACACTGCTTAAATGTAGAATAGTGTTAAAGGCCTTTGTCAAGCTTAGGTTCAGTGTAAATATATGGGGCTAGATTCCAAAAACGTTGCTGTTAGTATAAGTCGGTGTAAGGCCTCTCTATAAGCAGGCTTACTCTGGGGGCTGGATTATAAAACTGGTCACTTATACAGAGAGCAAGTCTTTTGAAATTGGGCCCATGGTCTCCCTGGCCTACAATACCACCCTGTGACTCTTCAAAAAGCAACAGCAGTAAATTATGATTTAGCCACAGTAAAATCTTGGCTGGTTAAGGTCACCAATTCTGAAAATGTTACAAATGTTAACTTACTAACCATTATATACTTAAATAATCTGCTTAACAGCTTAGTAAAGTTGATTAGGCAGCAGTTTATGGGGTCAAACCCTCATCCCTCTTTGTAGACAGGTTTGTCATTAGCCTGTTCCACATCTGGAAATACATAGTTTTATTTTAACAATTGGCTTAGTAGAAGATGCCCATGAGAAAGTGATACTAATTAATTCCAGGCAAGAATCTTTATAGTAGATTATTAGGGCACATCGATATAAATATTATATTAGATGAAGTCAGTGGGATTTGATAAAAATCTCTGAAAACTGGTGTTTCTATATGTAGAAAAGGATAACATTGTATCATAAGACTGAAAATTGTAACCTAACAAAGTATATAATATGGACAATATTAAACATTTAAAGTAGATGAAATACAAGTAGGAATGTGGAGAATCAATAAATATAGTATTAGTATTATAAGTACAGCAATAAAAGACAAGAGTCATAAACATAAGTTAACTGTGTGGATAAAATGTGGAAAAATAGAAACAAGGAGAGACAACATCAAAGGTAATACGAGTATCACAAGAAATATGCACCAGGAATAAAACAGCTTTTCTGAAATAAAGATAGTGGGCAATAATTCTGAGGAACCATAAAACCTCCTTGTTGATAAGTGAAGAGTAAAAGTAGAAATGTTATTTTTGCGTTTTTTGCTGGGGGATTGGAAGGGAGTATTATACTATGAGTAGGATGTCGAGTATGTGCTATGTAAAAGTGCTTCAGGAAGACATTAGTCTGTCTAGGTTATAAATTTATTTATAGACCCTAGAATATGCATATGATACACAGGCGTAGGCTAGTTGTTGTTTTTAAATGAGCTGCAACTGGACTGAAAATTATTTTTAATTATATAAAACTCTTCTACAGGACTGGCACTTCAGTAATGGTTTACAGTGTGATAGAGGAAAGAAGTGGAATGGAAGCATGGTTCCCTTAAGTATCAAAATTACAATTGTCAACAACTGAAAATAGAGGACCTAAGTAAATGTAGCTCAGTTACTTCACAACAATTGCTTACCAAATTCTAGATGAAATCATATTAAGTAGTTTAGCACATTATAAAGAAAAAGAGCACAGAAACAACAGTTTTGGGATGCAGCTGGAAATGTTGTATATCTGTTTATTATTGTTGTTGATATTACTGTATCAGAAAGAAAGTGCATAAGAACTTAAATTATACTAATTAGCTATGGACTTAGAAAATAAGGTAAATGTAGAAGTAGACTGCTCTACTGTTATTGTGTCAGCATATTTTACTTCTAGCCTTTCTACTTGCAAGCTATTTAGTAATTACGTATTGGTCTATATCACAACGTCAAGCTTACAAAAGCTTACAAAAGTTCGATCTTTGTAATATTGAACCCTTATGTACGAAACCTAACAAAACCAAAAGCACAGAACAGAGATTGTTTTCCCAGGGAAAAAAAAATCGCTATTCTGTGAAAAAAAAAGTAACCTTAAACTTAAACTGAAGTGTGGGGCTTCACCACACCCCCCTACATAAATATACCAACTCCGAGATCGCACCACAGTGGAGGAAATAGCAAAGCCCCAAAAACAGCCTGCCGATTTTTTTCCTGGGAAAAAGTTAATGTGCCGTGGCTTTGCTATTTTCCACTTTCGGACTATAGGGTTCGATATTACAATGTTTGAACTTGTTTTAGTTCGACGTTGTAATATAGACCCATTATGTATTAGTGAAGTGATATGTAAAGGAAGTATAAAGGATAGAACAACATGTATAACAAAGCCAAATCTTTTATTCTTCCTTAAACAATCTTGTTTTAAGAAAAATTATAAAGGATTGCAAGGCTAGAGACTTTAATATGAATTCTATCAATTAATAAGTAACTCTATGGCATAGTGTTCCTGGAGTTGGTATATATGCGTAGCTGCAGTTAGTGGGTCAAGGCTCCTTCTAGCTGGGCCTTCATGAAAGTGAAGCTTCACCCTGGGAAAAAAAAATCATGTTTATGGTGCAACAGTATGTTCACTATTTCTGTATGCAAATTACATTTAATTTTTCAGAATTGCATAGGGCTGCCATTTTTCACTGAGGGTTAAACTGGACCAAAGCCACAACTCTCATAGACATTCTAACCCTGTCTTATCTAGTCCCCTTTCTGTTCCCAACCCCACACCCACCTACACACTCATTTTGTGATGTCACGTGTACGTCTGGGGAGAAGGAATGCCCTCTTTTCCTCATTCTGGACACAATTGAATCGCATTATCAATGCTTTTCTGATATTAAAAACAAAGCACAAACCAGAGCTGGAAATTTAACAAACTCTGACACTTTTTTAAAACATAATATCAGAGTCTGTACAGTGTTTTCCAGACTACTGAACAATCACTGTGATTTCTAGATTGTCTGGGGAAAAAAACAGATATATGGCAAACCTAGAATTCCGGGACCCAAGCTTTTGGGTCGCACATAATGATTAGGAAGCCGGGTACCTAATAACATATAAATGCTGGTTGTTTAAGGCTGCTGTACAGTAGCATCTACAAGTGTTTTAGATAGTGTAGAAATGCATCTAAATAAGACAAATGAAGCAGTTGCAGTACCATGCATGACAAGGGGCATGCAGATGTATTTTGGGGGGATACAGTAGAATGGGGAATCAATGAAAGTCATCCGTACTTTTTCAACTGTGATAAACTCCCACTGAACATTAGAAATCTGCCCCATACTCATAGCTTAATGAAGGTATTAAAAGAAACCCTACTAAATCCTAGGTCTATTTTTGCCAAAAGCCCAGCTTAACATCTTCCATTTACTAACTGTTTTTGTCTACTAACTACTTCTCCCTAGTCCACTCATCTTAAGTCCTCTAATTACCACTATATTCCCCTGATTACTGAGTCCTACTTCTCTACACCTTGCTTCTTTAACTTATGTCTGTCTATTAACCCCCTTTTGCTACCTTTCACATCTTCTTCCCCATTTACTGAGACCCACCTCATATCAAACTACATACTTATAATGACATCTGTTAAGCGTTTAATCTTTTAGGTGTAGTCTATGTATTGAAAAAAACTGCTGTGATTGTTGTTATTCTCTCTTATGCCACTGTTTTAGTAACTTATTTTGTATTTGTGTCTGTATGGAGTCCCCCACCCCCACCCAGGGCCTCTGCTGAAAATGGGCAACCACTCAGTCGGACATACCCGGTTAACAAATGTCAAAATAAATAAATAATAAAGTGGCCAAGTATAAACGGAATCATGAAATGGGCTATAAAAATCAGTCAAATTCGGTAGCATTGATATATAAAATATTAAATACCTAGAATATGAGACTCCTGCAAAGAATAACAGCACCACAAAGAAATCCTTGGTGGACTAACTATAAGAAATACATCACAAGCCCAGACAGCTCTGTTATAAAAGGTTATCTAACACAGAATCTGTATAATCCGAACCAAAGTAACTTGCAAAGTGGTGCATCAAAACACAAACAAATGTGCAAAACAATAACAAGTGATGATTATTAAAGATTATGAAATTAAGAAACAGCTGAAGGATTGAGCTGTGACCTAAACTCTATTACTATTACAAGCCAGCCTGAACAATCATTGACAACTTGAAAGGAACTGCAAGTCTGGTCCCAGCCTGAAAATTCAAATCCCTCCTAGACCGTGGTGTTATTTGTCACCTCTGCCTTATAGGCCTAGATATAGGGTGTCCTTTCTGCCAGTATCAAAGCATCAGTGTTAATTTCATACCCCTTATACACACATACTCCTACATGGAAAGTGATCCTCTAGTTTTCTTTATTTAAAAAAGTTAACAAAAGAAACTCATCAGTACTTCCAAACTGAAAACTACTATCCACTTCATACTACCCTCCCTCTCAGGATAGCTTCATCTCTCAACTTCCAAAATATACTGTTGTGCCCACGCCTCACTGCAGATATGTCCTTGTACCACATTTTTCTTCCAGTGAAATGCAAAAACCCTAGCCTTTTTGTATATTAAAATAAATAATGGTATTTTCTAATAAGTTCACAGTAGGTTTGCTGCCTGCCTCTATGACTCCCACCTCTTGAACCATGAAATTGTAATTGTGCAGTTCTTTCCAAACATGCCATTTCATATTCAGTGTGAGATATGCCATTTTGGACATAACTGAGTAATTACTTTTGCATAGTTAATAAGGTGGAAACATATAGTTAGTATGTTGAAATTATGGTGTAAGGCACCTTAGGAAACAGTGAAGCTACTGGTGTTTCATCAGCTTAAGAGGGCACTCCAAAAATAACAAAAGTCATGTTGTTCTTTTTTTTCTACTATTAAGTCAGGCAAAGACCCTTAATTTTAACATTTCATAATTTGCAACCATCTATGCAATATGCAGCTGCTATTGCTCAAATGTCAGAAAATAAAATTTCACAGTTGGGTTACACTTTTTTACAATGGCAGGTATGCAGTAAATGAGATGAAGAATTTAAATTTGGTATGAAAATTTTACAAAATGGTGAAATTATCATTTTTTTTATTTCACTACATCAAAGACCCATACTCATTGAGTAAAGACAACATTTTAAATGTGGCACAGACCCACCCCAGCAACTGCTGTGGGATGTGTAGAGCTACAGTACTGGGGAGGTTATGATGGAGGAGTCATATCTGCCTTGCATGGAGGAGGCCATATATCCTTTCCTATAAAACAGAGGGTCAGAATGACAGATGAGACATACAGGGGCCATTCCGCCCAACTTAGTAATGGCTGCTAGCCCTAACCCTAATACTGCTCCTTCCCCAAACCATAACCCTTTACCTTACTTTAATAAAATATTTCCAGCAGTACTTCCACTGTTCAGATAAATTTGAGGGTAGTGTTATTGGGGGTTTAGTGTCAAACTTGATTGAGGAAATACTTTTCCTCTCTCAATCTTTTGTAACTATGATATTTAGGACATTCAGTATTCTTTGTGTTCGTTCGAGCATCTTAATGCTAATATTTCATCAATACATTAATAATGTTGAAATACTTTGAGGAGAACCACATATATTTATATCTATATCTATATCTGTGTCTCCTTCTGTTTGTCGAAAACATACTTTATCAACAAACAGAAGGTCGAACCCACTTAAGCAAAAGTGCACTACATCAGGTGTACTTTCACGAAAGACGATTCGCCGAAGCACGTTACAGTAAGGAAATATATCCTTTTCCCCACTGTAGTGCGATCTCAGAGTTAGTATATTTAAGTAGGGGGTGGGGGTGCAAGGGGACTTGCTCCCCTGCAAAACAGTGTTTAGAATAGTTTTTTAGTTTTTATTTTTCCAATTTGGTGAATTGGCTTTCGTGAAAGTGCACTTTTGCGGAAGTGGGGTTTTACATTTCTTTTTTGAGATTGTGAAATTTTGATAAAGAAAAGTAGATCCCTATATCTATATCTCTATAAACATAATTGTATTTTCTTATATGGATACCATACATTTGGTAGTACAGTCATTTAGTAGAATTACAACTGGTTGATCAAAATTAGTAGAAATCACATTTTACAACCAATCAAATTTAATTACCAATTAAGCATTATAAATTTCTTAAACAGACAAATTCATTCATAAAACCATTATGTTACACAATTTTATGTGATAAAATTCCTTCATTTTAAAACATAAATATAATCCATCTAGACTGAATGCAGATACAACTCTTGATTTTAATATGGCTGTCAGCATTACACCTATTTTAAAAGAAAAACAAATGAAATTATAATTATAGTTGGTTTAATACATCTCATTTAGTGTAAAGAATTTATATTTATGGTTGGCTTGTCTTTGGTTTTTAAAAAAAGTTTTGATTGATGTAATCTGCATTTAGATCACACCGAGGAAGGGATTTGTACCTAAAAGCTTTGTGTATTGTGTCTGAAGTAATGTTTTTGCTATTAAATTTATTTGCTTTTCTACATCGCTAGCCCAGCTACTTTGGAAGTTTTGCTGTTCTTGCTTTTGACTACATTCACACGAGGTTCGCTCTTTTTTTACTGATCAAAGTTCATTAGCATTTAAAATAAATAGACTCGTAGAGATATAGATATAGATATATAGACATGGATGTTTATTTATTTATTTACTGACATTTGATTACCAGTAAAGTCCTACTGGGTAGGAACCAATTTCAGAGGAAGTCTGGGAAGAAAGGCTCCAAAGTATTACAAAACATCTTAACAGCAATAATTTTATAATCTTCAAAAATAAGACCAAAACATCTACAGTTTAAATAATTATACCGAATTAGACATAATATCTAAACATTGGTTAAGAAAGGATACAAGTTATATGGCAACCATTTAATTTTTAGAAATTTTTTAGCAAGTTTATAGAAAAATTAAAGGTAAGTTAGTATAATACAAGCAGGAATGTCAATATGAAGTGAAAGAAAAGCAGGCTTATGGTACACTTAGAGAGAAAGGGGAGAAACATTGATAGAAGTAAGGAAGTGAGGAAAGAAGGGAGTGTAAGGTATGAGTAGGTATTTGTTCACATTTAGGGATAAGGTTTATCTTGGCATTGAAGAAGAACAGAGACAGCTTTTGGCTAGGAAATCTTTCAGAATGGTTTTGAAGGATGGAAGGAAGGTATTGACCTAATGGATGCAGGTGTGGAATTCTAGGCCTTAAAAACCTGGTATGAGTATAGGCAATGCCCAGCAGATTTAATAGGTTTGAGGACAGATAGGAGTTTTTGGTCACTGGATCATAATGACCAACTGGGAACATAGTTGTGTATAATGTTATTTAGAGCTGGACAAACAGTTAGAGGCTGGATAATTTTATAGGTGGTAAGAATTTGTGTATATGTTAGTCGATGGGGAAGTTCTAACCAATTTTGGCTTTATAATGCTATACAGTGGAGATTTTAAAAGGGTATTTGCTGCAAATTTAGCAAATTCGTTACATCATTGTTCAAGTTTTGATTTTCTTAATGCATGAAGGTTAGTAAGGATGGGAGTGCCATAAAAATGTGTGGAGGAGATAAGTAGTGGCACATGTTGTTTTAATTGCATTGTTGAGAAAGTTTTAGGCTCTGTAAAGTATCCCTGGTTTATGATGAGGTTTTCGTATGCAATTTTGTATATGTAGGTTGAATTTAATATTATCATCCAATATCATCTCTAATAATTTGCTATGTCAAGTGACTTCATTGGCTGTATTATCAAGAGCCAGAGGACTTGAAATTTTGTCTTTTCATGAGAGGGGAAAAAAGTAGCAGTTTTTTTAAGGGTTGAGCTTCATTTATGAGTTACAAAACCATGCTTCAGTGGCTGTTAAAGCTTCCTGAGTAATTTTATGGAGGTGTGCTATGTTGTCAGATATGCAAATGATTGTGGAATCATTTGCATACTGTATTAGGGAGGCCTGTAGTATGAATTTGTGGAGGGTACAGATGACAATGTTAAAGAGAAGAGGACCAAGGATATAGCCTTGTGGGATGATGGCAATGACTGGGAGGTATGGAGATTGCCTGGAGTGCCATTTTACTGATTAATACCTATTGGATAGATAGCTTTGGAACCACAGAAGTTTTGGCTGAGAGACAACTTATGAGGATATTTAAAGCAGAAGTTTGCTGTGACAAACTGCGTTCAAGGCTTTAGACTAGTCTAGAAATAAGGAGGAGACTAGTTTGCTGTTATCTATATCTTTATCCACAGTACAAATATACTTTAGAAGTGCAGTGTTAGTACTATGCGAAGGACAGAAGCCATGTTGTGCAGGTTATAGGAGTTCTTCCTGCAGGAGATGGCTTAGCAATTATTTTTTTAATTCATTTTTTAAGTATTTTGGAGAGGGGATATAATATTGCTATAAGTTTAAAGTTAGATACGTCTGTTGAATTTCCTCCTTTGTGTAGAGGGATAATATGTGACTTTTTCCACAGAGAGAGGGGGCACATAGGATTCCTGGACTAACTATTTATAAGGATTGAGACAGGATGATCAATTCTATTGGCTGCTATTTTAAGATACTCACTTAGAAGGTCATCAGCTGAAGTAGAATATGGTTTGAGTTTGTTTAGGAGTAGTTTTATATAGGATGTGGGCACAGGTGTGAAGATGAAAGTGGATGTGATGATATATGGCTGTTGGGCAGGGTTAGAATTAGATGTTAAGAAATGCTCAGTTAGAGATGCTATACTATCCATGAAATAAGTGCTGAATTGTTTTGTGGTTTCAAGTGGTAAATTATTAGGATAATAGGTTAGAGCTGAATATTTGGCTGGGATGTAAGATTTCTTTAATGGCTGTTCAGAATTTTTTAGGATTGTGTTTACTGCTATTCTGAAAGTTATTATATTACAATTTTTGCCTTTATTTATTTGCTTTTTTAGTCTAATTGAGAAGCATTCTGAAGTTTTCAAGATATTGTGGTGTTTTATGTTTTCAACCTTCTTTCCATGCTTTTTCTCTATCTTGCATTAGTAGCCAAATTGCATTATTTGTTTATTAGTCTCTTCCTTCAGGGAGGTGCAAGGGCTTTTGGGATACTCAGTAAAGTTGTATTTGATTACTTAATTACAGCATCATCTATTTCTCTATATAGATATCTTGCTCTCTCTCTCTCTCTCTATATATATATATATATATATATATATGTATGTATATATATGTGTGTGTGTGTGTGTGTGTGTGTGTGTGTGTGTGTGTGTACACTGCCCTGCTTGCCTGTAGGCTCCCTGCCCATGTCACACATTAATGTAGGTGCCCTGTAATACTCATTCAATACATGTTCCATCATGCCTTTAGAGTAGATGGTTTTGTGGATGAAGCTGGACTGTCTTTTTGTTTTTTCATAGCTGTTTTCATTCTTTTTTCCTTTTATCAAAAAACTATTTTCTGCATTAAGGTTTGTGATAATTTGAGAAAGAAAGCTGAATGTTATACAAGCACAGATACTTCACTTATTTCCAATGAAACTATGGTGAGCAGGTTGAGTTTATATTAGAATACCAGTGGCAGCATGGACCTTGCAGGCAAGCAGGCAAATGCTAATTCCCAGATTTGAAGCCATCACTGCACTCTACTCTGTGCATAATCTGCTACACTGTCTTGAAGATTGTATCCCTCATTTTATTCACATTTCAAACCAAAATGAGCACTGCATTCTTATAATAAGCAAAGGGAAATGGTTACCAGTTACTGGCAAGTGTACTGTTCACCTTAACACTGTCACCTTCAAACATATATCGCATGCATGATACTGTCCCATTCTTCTTAATAAATGAATAATTAAATCCCTTCGTACTTCCTCTTTTTATTTATTTAACATTTGCTTACCAGGAAAGTCCGACTTGGAACAAAGCCAATTTTCAGCGGAGACCCAGGGAGAAACACTCTAAATGCATGTCTTTATAACATGGGAGGAAACCCGCACAAATGCAGGGAGGACATGCAGACTCCACACAGAAGACACTCCAGCTGAGAAGTGAACCAAAAAACCTCTTGCTTTGAGGCAACAACACTACCGCTGCACCACTGCGCCATCCAATTCAGCTGCAACTGTCACCCAGTGCTCTTGCTATTTGTGAGACATGCTGCTCCAAAATTGTTTCAGCAAGATGTAACTCACTGGCTGAACTGAGAATTTGAAACAGTTCAAAAAGTCTCCCCGTACATGTCCAGTTAATGAAAATAAATCCCACTGCTTTAGATATACAAGTTAACTCCTTCCTTGCACATCTGTCTTGTTAATTTGCAATTAAATCTCAAACTTCTCTCTGAAAGTATCCCCATGACACCCACTTTCCCTTTGCTTTTTGCACTTCCAGTCTGCTGTATACCACTGCAAAACTTTATACTCACTCAGATCATTAGAAGTAGTTATTTTATATATCTGATGATATGGCTTGTATATACTTCACCTCACTTTTTTAACTACATGTATCATGTATCTGATTATCAGATTGTCACATATTTTTCATTGCTTCTTTATATTATCAGAATTGTATACAATGCCTCAATACTTTGTATTTTCTGAAATGCATGTTTTTTTTCTGCACTTTCTATCTGCCCATTGGACCCAGGACATGGCTTAAAAGGACCCTCGCACCAGCCCACCTACTCAGTTAATAAATATAAAAAGGTCGCATCAACTAGGTTGAGTCTGAAAAAGGTCCATGTGATTCAGTAATCTACCTTGGTTAACAAATAAGCAAACCTACCTATGAACCTATATAGGAAATTCACCCCGGGGATCACTTCTGTGGCTCTGCTTGACAGGGGCACAGAAAAATAATTTTTTTTGGGTAGCGAAAGCCAGGGTACCTCTTTGGCTAGGCTTATATAGGCCCTAGGGCCTATAGCCTAGTACCTACCTATGAACCTATGAAATAAATAAAACGGTCTTTCTAAAGCTAGGATAAAGCAAGGGAACCAAAGAATAACATTGTTTAGCCATTCAAAAGGCTGTCCAGTCCCTGATCTCTTTAACAAGTTTTCTGCATCCAATACTCCTTTGCAAGGAATGCGAGTTTCTGTGTGAAGTGGTTAAGAGAACAGTGGTATTAAAGAAACAGGCATGCTCCATTAGGTCGTCATAGCTACCTTGAGGAAAAAGGAAAAAATGAGCCTTAGATAATATGTGTATATATATATATATATATATATATATATATATATATATATATATATACACATATCATGCTGCATGTTTTTTGAAAGACATGCTGTCTTATGCCAGCTGTTCTAAGAGCATAAATACAATCCATTTTCTTGTGACAACTGAAATAACTGACACAACAAAAATGACAAATGTCTGGAAAACAAATGATGCGTGTTATCTTTCTGCTGTGGTGTGAGCAGATGTCAGATGTGTTTCATTCTGACAGTCACACGGTGAATTCCACTTCATTTACTATGTTAACAGCTGAGGCGGACCAAGTGCTTCATGTTCTGGATACAGCAGTGACATTTCACTTTATTTGACAAATGCTTCCATTAAAAATGTATTTCATGTTTGTGTGCATCATATTACTAAACTGGCTCCTAAATTCTTAAATTAGCTATTAGTTATCCTGATTGTATCATTATTGTCATTTTTCAATAAGTACTGAAACCTTTTAGTACTCTAAGTACCACAAGAGCAGAAAAAACAGATAAAAGGTATTGACTTTGTATGCAACACCAACTTTTAATTTTTTGAAAGTAACAGTGGACATGCAGTGATATTGTAGGGACTTCAAATGTTGTAACTGAATTCTTAACAGATTGTGTGATGGATAATGTCGCTACTCAACCAGCACATAAGTAATAACGTGCAATACATACTGTACCACAAAATCGTCTGCTAGAGCTGCCAGCTGGCTTAAAACAGTTGTGCACACTATGGTGCCAGATGGTTAAAACTCCTGCTGTGGTTCACAGGACAGTGTAACAACTACCAAGGTAACTGTGCTTTCTATTAATCCCTGACCAGTGGCTTATATGAAGGAAACAGGCAACTTAGTTTTTCTCATAGAATGACTGGTGTCAGACATTCAAGAAATAGTTTGTGGTCTGCTTTATTGCCTATGAACAATCTTCTTCAAAAGCTTACAACATTTGTGGGAATCTCAGAATAATCTGTTGATGAATTGTCATTGTTATAAGGTTTGAAAACATATATCATTGGGAGATGAGCAATTTTAGATGTTTGAAATTGGAACTTACTGGATGTTTCTTCAAAGTTAGATCGGTGATAGACTGAAACCTATAAAAAGTGAATGTTTTGTAGAGAAGCAAATAAGCAGAGAACTTTGAATGGCAAAGCCTGCAGTTTTGTTTCTATGTCTTAGGTGATTCTTTATATGGGAATTAATTAATACACGGGTGAACTGTTTGGCAAAAATAAATGAATAAATAAATAATTAAACTGATTGCTGAGTACAGGCTGTACTGGTGGACATGAAGATGTGGCAAGAGACTTAAGGAAAGAGAGAAAGAGGGGGCACGATTCAAATTGGATATTATAATCCTTCCAATAGAACGAGGTTGTTTAGGAGTACCTGATTTGAAGGGATATTTTAGAGCTACATGGTTAAGGCTGTTGTACATAGCACAAGAATAAAACTGTAATTCAAAGCGGAAATGAAGGACGATGAAACAGGGGAGACATTCAAGAAATAAGGACAGACTGGGATTTTGGATGCAAATCCTTAAGGAGAATAATAATAACCGTGCAAAATATTATATTCATAAAGTAGCAGAAAGTATTTTAACAATTAGGCCAACACAGAAATGGAGAAAGGAGATTCTGTCAGCAGGGATGACTGCAGTTAGGGGTAGAGAGAATAGACACGAGGGGGCTAGAATTTACTGGAGAAAACTAGCAAAGGAACAAAGGTATTGGGAGCAAATGATTAGAGAAGGAAGCATAGTAGAATGGGAAGAGGCCAAGAATGCATTTGGACTGCAGATTAGAGACTGCTTTCCCTATCTAGGATTCAAATCAGAGTATAGACAAAGAGAGAAGAATAGTGGGATCCTAAGTGAAAGACCAACCCTGATAGAGTTTCTAGATGAATCTAGAACAAACTCTGTTGTTAAAAAAACAATAATTAGTAGGGCATATAAAATACTGCATGACAGCTATAAGAATCAATCTGATGAGGTTAGAAAGGATTGGAAAGAGAAACTGGATAAAGAATTCACAAAGAAATAATGGAGGATATATGTTTGGCTCCAAAATATGCAAGAATGTCTAGAAGATTTAGGATCTTTGCTTGGAAGTATTTGCATAGGCATTTTTATACCCTAAGCAGACTCCAAAGATCTTTTCCTTAGATAGATTGCAAATTTTAGAGGTATGATGGGGGAGAAAGAGATAACTGCGAACATATTTTTTGGGAGTATGGCAGACTTTAGAATACATGGTCAGAAATATTGGATGAGCAAATTGATGTAACTAAGGAAATTTTTTTCAGCTGTGATACAGGATCAGAATTGTTTAGACATAGTAGAGCCTTGCTGAGTTTAATTCTGGTCGCTGCCACAAAGCAATAATTAGAAAATAGAAATCAAAGTCTAAACCAACTGCATTAGAAGTAACAAATTTAGTAACAGAGACAAAAGAACTGGAAGTGGGATCTTAGAAATGGGTAGGAGCAAATTACATAGAAAATGAGAATTGTGGGAACAATACATGTAGAATAATGTTTTGGAGGAGGAACGAGGTTTAAGGGAAGGCAAGAACCGAATAGGCTATGTAATGTTTGACTGACAATGGCTGTATAGAAGATTATAAGTGATGTAAAATTTTTGCCACAGAAAATATGTCAATGTGGTTTGTTTTCATTTATATTAATATATGATTGCCTATGTCATAAATGATAATTCAGTAAAAATGGTTCTTGTTCAAGAAAAGGTTAGAGATAGTAAAAAGATAACATGGCTTAGATTTTATTTTATCAAGGAGCACTGAAGCTATCTTTGTGATGTTTAACCTAAAATGGTTACAAAAAAGAAGATAGACAGCGACAGAGAGATAGGTAATTTTTATGGTATATCTTTCTCAGCAGACAATGTGGTATTGCTTTTAACTTTCAGAAGGAGGCTCACCAGTGGGCTCACAAAGAGCCTGCATTATACTTTAGACAGTTAAACAGTTTACAAATAATATTTATCCACTTAATTGCATATTTTGTCAATTTACCTAATACTTTTCATAGCAATATACCATATATTTTATGCTCTATTTTGGTTAAAAAGCAAATAAATATTCACAACATTCTAATTACTGAAAATCATGTATATAAATGTGCATTAAAATGTTCGTGTTGCAAATGTTCATATATCATATTTAAAATTTAAAAATGTTTATCTGGCAGCCTGTGCATTCAGAACTGTGGTCATTAAGGGTTTTACTGCAGAGAAATGCTGAGTGAAGACAGTGTCAGAGATGATAATGGAGCTACTGTGTTATCTAGCATGCAGTGATGAAATTTCGTTTTCCAGAATGCCTGTGTGTGAATTCCATTTTACCGAATCATGTACCTGTACCTAAAAATCACAAGTCCAGTTTATTCTCAGAATATACTGTGGTGAGACATTAAATGTAGAGCTTCTCAACAGTTTACCAATTTATTGTTATATAGAGTTTTTCAAATATTGTTTAGTTTTGTTAAAATAAAAGACCCTCAGCAGCAGACTGCCAAGTAAACATGTGTGATATTACAAATAAGAAATAGCCACAGTCTGCATTTTTGCCTGGGTAAATGAAACAGTGATAGCTGTGCCTTCGTCAGTACATTTACAAGATGTGCAGTAGCCATATTTCTATGACATAGGAGAGAATGTGTTACAAATTATGCATTTCTAGCTTGTCTCAGTAGAATATATCATTCTTTTTTTTCAAGTTTTGGTCATGTCAGCATGTGTGATAATGAAAAATACAGTCAAGAAGATCTCTTGTGGACAAAAGACAGTACATGTCTCTCCCTGGATTCCTGAACATTTCAATATATATATCATAGTTTTATGGAGAAGCACTGGCTTAGCGCATCATTATATTTAAACTTTTAGAGGCTTGTAAAGGCTCTGTTTTTTATAATAGCATATTTTTGTAGTTTCCATACTTGTTTATGTAAGCATTGTATGGTAACCAACATTTTAAGGCCTAATTCACCAAATTTCATTCTGCCAAGCTGACCAAATTATCATGTGTAGTTTTACTTTTCTCCATGATGTTGCAGTGCTTAGCAGATTTCAATGAAGTGACCTGGATCTAGCCTTCAACATAGACATTACTGACTGGTGAGACACTGTGGGAAGTTTTGAATCTAGTAAATGTACCTGATTCTGATGTGGCTGCATGGAGGCAGACAGTGGAACTGCTTTCATTTCCACAGATGATGAGGCCACTGCAGCAGCTAAAACAGATTTGCTGTGGCAAAGCTGCAGGAATAGGTCAGATGGAGTTTTGTGTATAAAGCACCATTTCTCAGTTGAAAGGAAGACTGGTACATTATCTCTCACCCATTTTTAAGAGGGTGTTCTAAGTGTAGCAGAATAACACTTTTCAGCTTCCCCAGAAATGTATATAGTGGGTTGTTGGAAGGGATGCTTCATCCAAGAGTGGAGCCTGTCATTCAGGAGTGGTAATGAGTGATGTCCTTTTATATCACTGTTGCAGTATTCTACAGAGAAGGGATGCCCCACCCAGGGCAGTCAAATGCTCTGCCAGTATGCAAAAGTCTAAAAAAGATCTTGTATGTACTGTATGCCACATTTATGCTCCCCAGACAGAAAATAGGGTATTAAAGGGACATAAGGATGCAACTACCTGGAACCTCTTTGTTGCCAGTTTGAATGCTGTTTTGGCCAGTTGGTCTAAATGCATTGTTGCTGTACTGGATATTTAGCAACAGCAGATAAGTGCCTTCTTGGGATTGTTTTTTTTTTTTTTTTTTACTTTTCTTGGTCTTGCATTTTATTTTACTACCTAGAGTTTGTTTTGTCCAAGAAGGGCAAATGTCAGTGTGTGAGACAGATTCCCCATAAGGATCATCACAAACAGTGTGTTTTTGGGTGCTTCCCACGACCATACCTCTTGTACTGTCTGTAAGGTATCTGTGCCTAAGACTCTCACAAGCCATTTGTCTTCCTTGGCCATTTATCTTGAAAACTAATGGCTTAAAGTTAGCCCAGGATACCATGGCGGAATCCTTTAACCCTGAGATACTCCCGCCAGGTAAAAAGAAGGCTAAAAGGTCTTGGCCAGATTCTTTGGCTGTTCAGCCTCTACCAGATGTCCCTCTAGAAACAGGAAATAGTGCTGTAGCTCATTCAGTATCGACATCGGATTCCTCTGCTACGACCCCACCGGAGGCCAGCATGGATCCATCTTTTCACATGTCCTCTGAGGCTTTGCAGGCATCTGCTCCAGACATCGAGGGAGAACCATGGTTGATTATCTCAGAGGGTTCTAAAGAGATTCTGCAGGTGTTGGTCAGGGAGGAAGTTCTGGGTTCTCTTATCAAATCTTGCCAAGGGTCGGAACCTCCAGTATTTGTTAGGGCTGATGTCTCTACTAAGAAAAGACAAAAACTGAAGCATGTTTAAATCCATCATTTGGATCCTCAAAGGGAATGACAAGAGTTTACTCAGGGCTTGTTCTCTGCCTTAATGGCCCTAAAGTCTACTCTGGAGGTTTCAGTACCCACTCCTTCTTGGGCCTCTACCACATCTAAATGGCCTAGAGAACTAGATTTCTCAGATGATGATTTAGTGTCTGGTGATGGGTCTTTGTCCTATTTTTCACAGATGCCTTCACCTTTGTTTTATGGTTCTGATGAAAAGGAGTCTTTTAGCTTGAGTCTCCTTTTGAGGAATTGTCTTTTGGGGACTCAATTGCTAGGATGATGGATTTTTTTAAGTGGGATGCTATGAGGTGATTCAGGTGGATAACCCTAAACCATCAGCAGTTCCTCTTGTGTTGGTTGCCTAGTTAGATACTTTCTTTGCTGCTTCCAAATCTCTTGATTCTCAACCTCCTGCTTCTAAGAAACCTGATAGGTTCAATAACATTCTTGAGGATTGTCAATTCTTATTTAAATGTCCTTCTGCTGATCCTGCTGTGATGTCAGTCTCTTCTGACAAATCTTCTAAACTTTTGCCCTCTTCCAAACTTTTACCTTCTGATAAAGATAGTAGGACAATAGGGATGACCGGCAATAAAGTTTGCACCTGCTTCTACTTTGGCCTCAAGGGCTGTTAATTGCCAGATCCACATGACCAGGTATGCTCTGCCTTGATTGTTCAGGTTTGTCAGGTTATCTTTGACCTCCCTGACTCTGAAGGCAAATCCTCTGCCTTATCTTTTTTTAGGTTATGCTTCTCAAGTGGCTCGCCACTCTAGAAAATGTAGCTATGATGCTGCTTATGTCTATTCTAGGGCTGCTGTGTTTGGGTCCATCATGAGGTGTTATTCTTTGCTTCATCTCCAGTTTATACCTGAGGACATTAAGGCCAAGTTGTTGAATACTCCTTTGGAAAATACACATCTTTTTGGGACTGCTGCTGCTGCTGCTGACATGTTTAAGTCTCTTCAAGAGAAAGGCAAAGCCTAGCAAGACATTACACATACTTTTATATCTCCCATCCCCAAGTTCTTCTTTGGTATCTTTACTTCCTCAAGGGTATTCACAAAATTCCTAGCTCCTGTGACTGCCTTCTGCAGGCTCAAGGCATTCAGATTTTTTTTCTTATCTAGATGACATGTTGCTTCAAGCATTTCTCCAATTCAGTGTTACATGATCTGCAGTTCACCATCTCTACTCTTCAAATTCTGGGGTTTACTATCAGCTTCCAAAAGTCTGTCTTAATTCCCTGTCAGGATCATGTGTATTCTGGGCTGCAAGATTCAGACAGTGCCAATGATGGTCTCTCTTTCACCTCCAAAGGTATTGTTGTTGACAGCCTTCTTTCAGTCTCTTCTTCCTTTGACTGCCATGCCAGCTGTGAAGACTGCCAACCCAGCCAACTAGAATTTTGTAAAAAATTCTATGTCATTATAAGTAGTAATATGATCCATAGGCTCATCTACAAATATAAGTAAACTGTATGTTATGTACTGAGCCTCAAAAATGTAATCACAGTGCACCCTGCTGGAAAAGAGATGAAATGTGTATAAATGACATGCCCATGCAAATGTATGTGTTCATGGTAAAGGCTGGAATATACAGAGTTAACTTGCAAACTCTGAGAAAATAAGTGAAAATTGTTTATGACTCTGTTATCTCTGTTTCAGCTCAAAGCAGACACAATGTATAGAGTTATAGGCTTATCTATTGTCTGGAAACAGTGGGAATTGCAGGTTTCAAATGTAAAGGTGTTTAAAAGTTTTATGATTTTCAGTTCCAGGCAAGTTTTTAAGAGATACATATCCTTGACACTGAGGTGTTATATTTTAAGTTCCTGTTGGTCTGGAAACTAAAAGCAGAATTGACAAGAATGATGTAGTCCGAGATGACCCAGCAGAAATGTTTGTGATTAATTTAAAAACTATCACAGAGAGAAAGTCTGTGCATTTTGTATATAGTCTCTGAACCTGAAAACATCCACTCATCTGTATTTGCCTGGCTCTGTAGGTAAGTTATTTAGATACAGTAATTTCTCTTAGATTACAACAATAACATTTTTGGTATGGTACAGGATGAAAACAAGTATCAAAGAGTTTCCAGAAATTAGATTAATATCTCTCAAAGAAAGATCAAACTGGCACTTGAAGATTCATTATCTCAAGGGGTTATTAATGCGGAGACATTTCAATTTTTGTACAAAGAACACCCCACTATCCATGTAGCATTTGGGATACTGAAGACCCAGAAAAACATCTACAATCCCCCATACTGGCTTATTATATCTAGTCAAAACAGCATTACATACCCATTAGGGGTTTTTATTGATCGAGTGATTAGAAAATCTCTTGCCCCCATTGAACACCTATTGATCGAATCTTGGGACTTTTTGGGTCGGATTAAGAAAGAATATTATAGTGCAGAGGTCAACTTTTCAACCATCGATGTGGTGGACCTATTCACCTTGATACCCCATGACACTGGTTTAGAACTTTTTCATGAGGTGCTAGTTGAAAAAACTAATTTGGGAAACACTATCACCAGTTTTATAATGTTATTAATGGAATTGATTTTAAAGAACAACTTTTTTTATTTTTAGGGGTGAGTTTTTCCACCAGACTAGTGGGGTAGCAATGGGTGATAGCTGCGCTCCATTGTTTGCAAATTTAGTTATGAATCATTGGGAGAGTAAGTACATTTTAAACTGCCCATTCAAAGATTATTGGGGGGGGGTCTATCTGAGGTTCTTGGATGACCTTTTCATTCTTTGGAAGGTTGGGGATCAGCACATCAAATTTTTTAATTTTCTAAATGAGAGATGTGAGTATTTCAAATTTGCTGGGAACAGTGGGGATTTAAGAATTAATTATTTGGATTTTTGGCTTTGGAAGGACCCAAGTAAAAAACTGTTTCCAATCGAGTATTTATCGTAAACCTACCTTTTCTAATGACTGTTTGGATTTTCGGAGTAGTCACCCCCATTTTGTTAAGAGGAACATCATGAAAGGTCAGATGGCTTGGATAGCCAGAATGTGCTCAGATATTGGTCTAGTCAAGATTGAGATGGATAAATTGGTGGGGATGTTTGTTTCCATGGGTTATCCCTTGGTCTTGGTCACAAATGTTAGAGACCAAGTTATGGGTGAATGGGGTCACAGGTACAAACTCCTGCTTGGGGTTACCGTGAACAAGGAGGTTACAGGTAGTGATTCCCAAGCCAGTGACTTTACTTGCTCAATGGTGTTAACCTATGGGGAAATACCCAATTAGTTAAAGACATAATAAAAAGGAATTGGGTATTGTTTAAAAGTAACCTAGAACTGATGGCTGTTAAGAACCAAATTTCTCCTACAGGACAAATAGGAATTAAAAATTTTTATTGGCGCACCCAGTGTCTAATAAATCTAAGACAACAAGGGGAACAACTACATGTGGGGCCTGCGAGTACTGTAAATATATAATTCTGAACCCTATTGTTAGTATTGGTTCCCAAGGGTTGGATGTCAGGTTAGCTACTGGTTCTTGTAACACCATCGGATTAGTTTGCATTGCTGTTTGCCAGGATTGTCAGGATTTCTACATAGGAAAGACCGAACGGAGGTTTCGGAGGAGGATTTATGAACACCTCTATGGTATTAGTAGACCCGATGAAAACAATGCCTTATTCAGACACATTAGGGATAACCCAGGGCATGGTTTTCACTTTGGAATTTTGGAGGTGGTAGGTAATGACATCAGAGGGGGTGATTGGTCCAATAAATTGTTTAGGGCCGAAATGAGATGGTAATTGCGGTTAAACGCAACTATGGTACCAGGGATTAATGATCATATTAGTATCAAACCAGAGTTGAAGCACAGAGCAACTAAAATCTGACATACATTATATTTTATCCTTTGTTAAACACCTAATTATTGCTGTTGAAAATTCTTGTTTGAGTGTTTTACATTTTTTATTTGATGTTTTTTATATATTTTAAAGGGTATGAACATTTTTAAGGTCTAATTGGTTTATGGTAATGAGGGAGGGTACTTGTGTTATAATTTGACTCTAGTGATTTTTGCACAGTTCAGAAGTCGTCTTATGATGAAAGCGCCTGACTGTGTTTGGTGTGGATTAAAATATACATTCAGAGATTGTGTCCCGTTTTACTTCAGGCTACTATTGGGTGTTTTTTGTGGTTCCTGGTGTTTTGACCACTCTTTGCACCATTTTTTCTGTTATAAGTTATTTAGATACAGTGATTTTCTTAGAGATAGATAGAAATACAGTAAGATTAGTCTAGATTTTTTTGTATTTATGTGAGACTGTCCTGCAATGTTGTCTTAAAGTATTTCCTGGGTTTCTGAACTCTCTTGTCACTGTGTTCAGTTATTGAGTATTGTCTCGTGCTTTTATTATTTATTATTAAATATTTTTAAACCTTTTAATTGTGGCTGGCTTTGTCAGAGATATTTAAGCTCTTAGAGTACCTGCATATGTAGTATATGTAGTATGTGGTGATACTGTATAGGCCACTCCAATTGCCTTCAAGTCTTAGTTACACTTACCATTTTAATAATAGTAACATTACACAGTAAGATTGGGCACCCTTTGGTAAGGACATTTTATAGTAGCTGATAAAGGGGGTTGGTGGCAGGTGGCACTACTGTATAGTCTGGGGAGAAGGAGACATAGCTAGTAAACCTGTGCCAGCCTTCCCCAGGACTGTCTGTTTGTATATATATCAAATCTCAAAGTGTGTGTGTGTGTGTGTGTGTAAACCTGTGCCAGCCTTCCCCAGGACTGTCTGTTTGTATATATATCAAATCTCAAAGTGTGTGTGTGTGTGTGTGTGTGTGTGTGTGTGTAAATGCCTAGACTCATGGTGGTGTGGTAGGGAATACCTCAGACTTGAACCCTGTACCTTGTATGCAGGTGTTAAAGACCTGAATTCCCTACCCACCACCATTTGTAAAAAAATTGCAGATTTTTGCCTCATATTTGATCTTATCTGTTCCTCATAATATATGTGGTTTTTAAATGTTGCAATGCTTGATATTTGATGGTGCAGTGGTAGCACTGTTGCCTCACTGCTGCAGGTTCTCAGGTTTGCTTCTTGGTTAGGGTGCCTTCTTTGTGGGGTCTGCATCTTCTCCCTGTGTTTGTGTGGGTTTGCTTCTGTGTCCTCCCATGTTACAAAGACATGTCTGCATAATTTCTTCCTGGGCCTCTGCTGAAAATTGTTTTTTTGTTGTTAAATAAAATTGACAGGCATTTGAATTTCAGACTTCAGGTTTCTGAATGTTTAATTCCTTACATATTTGATGGTGCAGTGGTTGCATTGTTGCCTCACAGCTATATGTTTTCTGGTTTGATTCATGGCTGGGGTGCCTTCTGTGTGGAGTTTGCATCTTATCCCTGTGTTTGTGTGGATTTGCTCTGGTGTCCTGCCATTTTACAAAGACATGTGTCTGCAGTATTTCTCCCTGGGCCTCTGCTGAAATTTGTTTTTGTTACATCAGAAGTAAAATTGACAGGCATTTGAATTTCAGACTTCATATTCTTCAGAAAATACATAGTAACACAACCTAAGTTAATAAGATGAATATTTGAAATTTGTCCTTATTTTTGGGACTGTATTACCCCATTATTGGCTTTGTCCAGGTTTTTTGTGCTAAGGTTGACAGCTATGGCAAGAACTGAATTCACTGAATATGTTTGAGGGCTGTATTCCCTCATTACTGGGTTTGTCCAGGTGTTTTGTGCTAAGAGGTTGACAACTATGGTGAGAACTGAATTCATTAAATGATAGCCATTTAAGTTTCAGTCTTCTGCTCTTTCACAAAGCAGCTGATTTGGCGTAGTGGTAGGTTGCTCTGACTGTTTTGCACAGGGACCTTGGCAGTAAAATGTATGGTGGTAACACAGCATTTTTATTTCACAAACCAGGTGATTTGCATAGTGGTATGTTGCTCTGACTGTTTTGCACAGGGACATTGGTAGTAAAATGTATGGTGGTAACACAGCATTTTTCTTTCTTTTCTTTCACAAAGCAGCTGATTTGGCATAGTGGTATGTTGCTCTGACTCTTTTGCACAGGGACCTTGGCAGTAAAATGTATGGTGGTAACACAGCATTTTATTCTAGCAACTTTCCAAGATTATACAAGCAATGTTTAATGTGTCCCTGGTTTTTGGGCTTTTGTCCAACCCCCCCCCCCCAATAAATTTGGCTTTTTCCAGATTTCTTGTGCTGCGAAGTTGAGATGCAGTTGAGTATTGAGTAGATTTTACAAGGAGCTGAGAGCTGCAGGGGAAGAGAAGTTTAGTGCTGCTTATGCTAAGTCAGGTCGTGAACTTGCTTTTGATGCAGAAGGTTGTTGGTTCTACTCCCACAAGGGGTGAATGCTGCCGTACTGAAAAAGTTAAGATACTATGAGCCTGTTATCAGTTTGCCATCCATTTCCTATTGCAATATTACTAGCTTATCATTTTTAATGTAAGATAGGCAATGTATTCCTCAGGGGCATCAGCCACTTTATTTTTCGATGAAACTATGAAATATAAAGGTGTTTGCTAGCAGCAACCTCTTCATTAGTTACAGATTTATTTAATGTGGAATTATTTAGATGACTTTTTTACTTTTTCAGAGATTGTGCATATTTACTGATAATGGTGGACTGTAGAATTGTGCATATTTACTGGTGATGGTGGACTGTAGAAGTTTGAGTAGACTTTTATGATGGAAATGTTCTGAACTGGGCAGTTTTGTCATTATGGGTGCATGCATTTTGTTTCATTGTTTACTGGAAAGATGTTCTGAATTGGGCAGTTTTGTCATTATTGGTGCATGCGTTTTGTTTCATAGTTTACTGGAAAAATGTTCAAAACAATAGGAAGGTGTATCTAAGAGCACATGTATGTTTCATATGCAAGGGGCCTATGATTTGAAAACAGCCCAGAATTAATCTCTATCTGCCACTGGTAAAATGTATTTTCTTTGAATGTGGGTTTCAATGCTGTTTCAATGAATGTGAGATTCAAGGGCAGAGAAGTTTTAATGCTAAGTTTGTTTAGTAGATGTCTTAGTGTTTGTGCTGTAAAATGCAAAATAAAACTTTCAAATGAAGCCCAAATCATCATAGAAGTAAATCAGTATGCACATTAGTGTTTACAGTAAATGGAGTGAAATAGCCAAGTAATGGATCATTGGAATGGCTGCAGGGGGAGGCTCCATTCGACCATGATTTTGTGAGGGGGAAGGGCGGCAAACTTAAAGACAGCCCCAGCTGAACTATACCTCCCAACTGTCCAGATTTTCAAAGAATGAATAGATTTTTGCTTCTTATTTTTGGTTTGTTCCTCATAAAATTTGTGGTTTTCTGGCAAATCATTTAGGGATTAAGTCACTAAATAATGACACACTAGTTTCAGACTTCATAACCTTCAGGAAAATGCATGCTAAAGTAAGACGTGTTGTTCTATCAACTGTCTCAGTTTATACAAGAGCAATTTTTAGTACTGTTTATATGTTCCCCCAATATATTTGGCCTTGTCCAGATTTATTGCATTAACAGGTTGAGAGGTACATGCAAATAAATTGCTTTATAGAATTAGGCATAGCCAAACCTCTCAACTGTCCCTGATTTTGGCTCAAAATGTTGCTCTTCTCCTAATAATCCCTCCGCAAAATAGCAATTTTGGAAGAAAACATGGAGGGTTTACAATTAAGAAATAACTGTAATAATCAGAGTTATAGATTACTTTTATTTCAGAAATGCATGTAGATTCTTTTATTTTGTCAGCTGCTCAAGTTAGCAGTACTAATATTAAAGTGTCCCTTCTTTGACAGGTTCCCAGCTGTATTGTGTGGCTATTTTATATTTTTACATCACAGTTTTGGTCCATTTTTCATAAAATTGTGTTTTTTTGGCAAATTAGTGACAAATCATTAAAGACTAAAGTTAGAAAATAATGACAGACATTTGAGTTTCAGATTTCATACCATTCAGAAAATTCATACTAATGCAATACCTGTTCTATTATCTTTCTAAGTTTATAAGAGCAATATTTAAAAATTGTCCTTATTTTTGGGCCTTTGTCCCACTTCTTTGTATGGCTTTGTCCAGATTTCTTGCTCTGAGGTTGAGAGGTATGACAAATGTGTCAGGGCCATCACAGTCAGCCAGAGACATTTCAAATTGTGACATACTTGTTGCACCCCACTCCCCCATGTAGTGACTCTGGATGTATCGAAGCAAGGCAAGGAGTAGTTATACAGTGTAAATGTGCAGAGTATCCCCCCCATCCAAGGTAGACACAAGTACTAGAGAGGCTTTTCATCTGTTCTTGATTTTTGCAGAATGGCCTGGTTTCTGTCATATTTTTTGTACTGTTGATTTATGCTTATTACTCAAAGTGCCTGTTGCTCTGTGTTTACGTAGCAATACTTTAATGACTATCAGGTAAGCTTGGCTGAGATCATAAGATACAAGTAAGCTTTAATAAGCATACTGTTAAAGAATTGCCAACATTGAAAGCCTTTCTGTTGTTGCCATGTAGAGAATACTTAACTATATAATGTATAAGCCTTGGGTATTGAAATGCATATAACAGTATTTGTAACAAAGGACAGGATTACATTATTTTAAGAAGCTCATTACACTTGGAGACTTCCAGTCATCTCTGCAGGCTTTACCCGTAAACTAAACAGAATGCCAGTCGTGTGGTCCATAACCTGTACAATAATCCTTTTAAGCAATGTATCTTGAGCTTATTTCTTGTTTGCTTTTCATTTTTTACTTTGATCATGTTTTCCCCATGAAACAAGTAGATAGTTGTCAGGAAGCAGGTCTTTTTTTGGATAAGAAACATTTTTACAAGTGGGGGCATCAGAGATTTCTACTTTCAGCTTGTTACTTGGTACTTTAATAAAGCTGAATATAAATTATAATTAGAACTGCAGTGCAAGAAGTGGTTTGAGTTGAGTGCTGCTTGTTTTTCTTATACTTGATTTTGACTGGCATTCCATTAATGTATTTAAAAAGTAATTTATTTTTTCATGCCTCACAACCTTTTTGTTTCCATCTAGATATTAAGTAAGCTGTCATGCAGCCAATGCATTGAAATATTTTTATTCTTCTACACTTCATTTTGACTTGGTTGGACTCTCATAATGATGGTTTGGCACCCAGGGCAGTGTATTTAGTTAGTTTTTGTGGTTTTGAGCATAGCTCCTCACCTTTCTAGTTGGCCACACCCCTTCCCATTGACCCCACCCATTCAGCTGTCTCCTGCAGCCCCCCTTTGATTTGAAGTCACCAGCCGCCACTGGTGTGTGTCAGCTACTTGAGCAGGGACACGAAGCACTGGTTGGACAGAGAGGGCGCTGGAGGTTTTGGCTTGTCCACTCGACTGAGATCTTAACCCTATAGCTGTGCCAGTGTGGAGTCTTACTGGGGATCTGGAGAGAGAGAGAGAGAGAGAATAACCAGTCCCAGACTGACTGTGATCTCTGTGTGCTCTTAAGGGAAATTGTACTTTACTCTTTGTGTACCTATCATCCTCCCAATGTGCATGTCCCTCACTGGTGTCAGTGGTGCGGATTGAGGCTCCTTGATTACTGGGCCAGTGCACAGGCATCACACCAGCCAGGGACTTTCTTCAGGCTCTAGGATTCATGGCCTTTTTTATTCCAGTGCTTCCTCTTGCCATTCTGCATATGCAAGAGCTTCAATGTATCTCAAGTCAGTTTTAGATACAGGCTACAGCATCATCACCCTCTAAAATTCAGTATACCTCTCCTTTCCTGTCTCAAGAAGGAATTCAAGTGGTGGATTTAACAGTTCAATCTGAACCCAGGCCAGCCATTTTAGCCTCTACTCCCTTCTCACAATCTGTTCACCATTGCCTCAGATATGGAGTAAGGGACTTCTCTTGGTCACCTTAAAGTTATGGTCCTTGGCCTCCCCATCAGAAGTCAGACCATATCAACATCAAAGAGATGAGACTTCTGATTCTGGTCCTTCAGGCTTTTCACCCCATGTTCTCTCCAAGCTCCTTGAAGGTATACACAGACAAGACTACAGCAATGTGGTATATCAACAAGCAAGGGTGCATGAGATCTTACCTCCTCTGAGGATGGTGCTTTAGGCTTGGGGAGTGGCTCTCTGTTATCAGTTAACTCTTCAGGCAGTATACATTCCTTCAGAGCACAATCTAATTGCAGACTCTCTGAGGAAGACCAAAAGACAGGCTAACAAGTGGATGATTCACAGAGACATGTTTTTTGACATTGTACATTGGTAGGGTATTCCTCGGGTAGATCTTTTTGCCTCCCCTCTGAAAAGGCAGCTTCCTCTCTTCTGTTCCAGAGTGCCATGCCATCTGACATGAAAGATAGACACCCTTTCCTTTCCTTGGAGGGAGATTTTTTTATGCTTTCCCTCCTCTTCTTATACTTCCAAGAGTGCTGCAGAAGATTCAGCTGGACACCTCAAAAATGTTGCTAGTGACTCCCTTTAGGCCAAGACAGAAATGGTTCCCTCTCTTCATGCATCTGGCCACGGACAATCATCACAAGCTACCTCACCAGTTGCATCTCCTCACATGGGACAGGGGGTCTCTCATCTACCCCAACTTGTCCACTCTACAACTGACATTGTGGGTGATAGGGTTTTGATCTCTTTCAGGCACCTCTTTTCTGAGGATGTGCTCAGGGTCTTACAGGAGAGAAGGAAACCCTCAACCAGAAAGTCTTGTATGCCCAAGTGGAAGAGATTTTTGCACTGGTGCAATGCTCATAACCAGGACTTTTTTCAGTGAGGGTCCCTCTGGTCTTCTGTAATTTGTGTGAGTTGCTCCAGTCTAGCTTGGCCTATTCTTCTGTTAAGGCCCATTTTTCAGTCATTTCTGCTTGTCTTCCCTTGAATCCTCCTTTGATTTCTTGTTTTTAGCTCAAACAATTTCTTTAAGGTATCCTGCATATTAGACCTCCAAAAAAACATATTTTTCCTCCTTGGGACCTTAACTTTGTTTTGGAAAAATTGACTCGGTCTCCTTTTGAGCTTGCAGATTCTGCATCTTTGCAACATTGAACCTGGAAGACTATTTTGTTGCTGGCTCTTATTTCTTCTTGGAGGGTTTCTAAGCTCCAGGCCCATCCTCCTTTTTTTGTTTTTTTTTTTACAGGGACAAGGTGTCCCTTTGTAGTAACCCTTTATTTATGCCCAAGGTAGTAAATGAGTTGTCCTTGAATCAGTTTGTACTACTCCATCCCTTTTCCCTTCTCATCAGAATGCTAGTGAGAAGGTCCTACATACCTTGGATTTGCACAGACAGCTCAAGTACTATTTGGATAAAACAAGTACTATTCATAAATCTGATCAGCTTTTTATTTCCTTTCATCCCAAGTCTTTGGGTTTGGCTGTTTATAAGCAAGCCATTGCATCCTGGATATCTAAGGCCATTTCCTTTTGTTATTCTTTTTATGACACATCTCTGTCTACTTCTGTTAGAGCTCATTCCACCACGTTGTTGCCTCTTCTGGTGCCTTCTTCATGGGGTTGGACACCCATTCCATCCTTGAAGCTGGTACTTGGTCTTCAATGCATACCTTTACTAAACATTATAAGTTGGATATGGTTTTGCTGAAACCATTTTATGTGGATTGGTTGAGGGCTCTTCTCAGACTTCTACCTCTTATTCTGTTTTTTGAGTATTTTTTACTCTCCCTTCTTTGTAGAATACCACAACAGTGGTATAGAAGGACATAGTACAGTTGTGTAAAAATCATACCATAACAGTAGATGTTCTTCTCTTCACTGTTGTGATATTCACTCCCTCCCTCCAAAGCTCTCTTGTTTGTTCTGCATTTTTTACTTCTAGATGTGCATGGACTCCTTTGTCCTATGGCGACTGTTCTCGTCTGGGCGATTCAGTTCTCGGTAGTTGTATCCACACATCCCTTTTTTGCCCTATGTTCTGTGCGGGAAGCATGAATGTGACGTATGGCACAAACAAGAGCTTTTAAAGGCTTTTGCATACTGGCCAGTCATCAAGCTGCCCTGGACAGGACATGCCTTCTCTGTAGAATATTGCAACAGTGAAGAAAAGAACATTTACTGTTATCGTAAGATTTTATACAACTGTGCTTTCCTCTCTGACTTTGGAAAAATGGATCAAGTTTTTGTTCTACAACATATTTGTTTTTACATGTTAAGAAAGTGCTGGACTCATATGACCTTCCGTTATACCCAGATTTAAAGGTTAGAAATACAAAACAGGTAGCACTGATGTTGGATGGCTGTTGAACAACTTTACAATCTATACAGGTTTAATCTTCATCTATTTGTTAAGCCATTGAGAATTTAGTACAACTTGTTTAGTGGCACTTTGTAAGGTTAAAAGAATGGAAAGTTTATTTATATGGAATTATTGGTTGTGGTTTTGTTTTGCAATAAAGAATAAAATAATATCCTTCCCCTGATACAGATAGTGGGGTAGTCATGGGAATCCACATGTATTTTGCGGACTTAGAGAAAAATATGGCAGTAAATTGTGGAATGTATCTGATACAACAGAAGGGGCTCCCAGGGTTACTGCTGCATACCATTTGCTCCCTGTATTTGCAGGGAAAAAGCTGTGTCTGCATTCTTAGCATTAATTAAGGTACATTGAAAGCGGATTTTGGACTTAACCAACAGTGTGTCTTATCTTTCCGTTTGCATATTATCTTGAATGGAATATCAAGCTGTAGACAAGGTTCTAGTACAGTGATGGGGAACCTTTTGGGTTTGGTGTGTCAAAAGCTCCCGGCACAAAATAATTCAGTGCACTTCACATGAGCAATGAATGCAAAAGCAGTGTCTTTGGTAACTCAGGTTTTGGTGATTGCTGGCATGTCAATCAAAATGTTGTGGTGTATGTCACCTTTGATATGTGTGTCATAGGTTCACCATCACTGTTCTAGTGTCTAGTTTGTGAACATGAGGGAGGCATCTTTGTTGTTTGTGGATAATGTTGTTCTTTTTGATTCATGTGACTATGATTTCCAATAGGCACTGGAGAAACTCACAACTGAGTTTGAGTAGCTATATGAAAATCAGCATCCCCAAATCAGTGATCCTAATTTCCCCCCAAAAAAGAATGAACTGTCCTCTGCAGTTGGGGGGGGGACTGCTAAGTCAGTTTCAGATTTATGAGTGAAAGTAGAAGTAACTGGGAGATTTGCCAATGTCTAGGTGTAGCAACTCCAGTAATTCATGCCTTTGCTCCAACTGCTTGGGTGAAATGAGAGCTTAGGCACTGCATGTGACTTGCAATTTGCTGGACTCTCTATATTTTTGTACTGTAATATGGCCAAAGGCTTTGAGTTGTGACCAAGAGGGTGAGATCAGCAATACTTGCAGTAGAATTGATGTTAACTCGGAAAGTAACAGCATTCGTTCTCTATGTCAGAGGGTTTAAGCAATCTGAGAGCATCTGAAGCTACAGTCAGTGCTGCCTAATGTTGGTTGCAGTCAGGTGAGTTGGCTTGGTCAGCAGGTGATGATTCTCCGAGGCATGGCAATTGGGAAGAAGGCCCTGGGCATATCCATAGCATGTAATGGAGCCTGTGCATCTCATCTCACTTAAGACCACATAAGAATCCTACACATGAGCAGGAGATTTTTAGCTGGGTTCAGGAAAGTATGGTGTACCCTGCTCAGCTTACTATCACAGTGACTCTCACCAGGAAAAGTGGTTGCAAAAATGAATGGATATGGATGAAGGGAACAATGTTATCCTCCAGCTTGGTACATAGGGTTTTCCCCCATTTTAAAGGGTGTAAGTTGCAGCACGTTTCTTATTCTGCTGAATCACACAGACACCCATGCTCACACATACAAAGAGTGTTTAACTAGTTCCTTTCGTGTTCACACAAATTTCTGGACTATGTTTGGTTGATGGAATGGAGGCTTCATCCAGCAGGGACCAAACTGCATCCATCAGTAATCATGGGACCCCCTACTGTTGTATGAGTTACCACAAAACAGTATTCTCTCACCTCATATTCTTTGCCTATTCCTCACTGAAGGTAAAAGTCTGTACAAAACCAGTAACTATAGATAAGGCAAAATCAATAACATACCAAACTGTCCACTCTGAGTAAAAGTCATGCTCATCAAAAGTATACATGATGGCATGCAAAACAGAGATAAGACATGAGGTATGTGTATGGAGGTTTCTGCCATTGCCTTCTCAAATCTCCTACACTCTCTATGAAGAAGCATGCCACTGTAGTGTTGAACAACTGACTTTAAATGTGAGAACTAAACCTCTTGTCCATTAACATCATGAAACTCCATTTACAAGGACTGAGGTGAATGCTTCAGTTACTCTACAGGAAATTCATGCCAGGATGCTAGTTCACACAGGCCTGTCTGGATTTGAATATTCATATTTTTAGTGCTTGAACTTAAGAAGCAAGTGGTTCAAACCAAACAGGCAAACATTGTTGCTAGCTTTTTTATTGAAAATGTAGATGGCACAGTGGTGCAGTATATAGTGTTACTGCCTCACAGCAAGAGGGCACTCAGTTCAATTCTTGGCTGGGGTGCCTTTTATGCTGCATGTCTTCCCTGTGCTGATGTGGGTTTCATCCCACATTCAAAAGACATGCAGTAGGTGGATTGGTCACTCTAAATAAGGCATAGGTATGGTGTGAAAGAATTACTGTGGCAGGGCTAGCCACCTTGTGATGTAAACTGTGTGTCTAGATGATTGTCACTGTTGAAGTGACGCCCAGACCTCATGTGGAAAAAGAGCTTATGGATCATAGACCTTTTAACACTTGCATGAGAGGTTACTGGTTTCACACATTCAGTGGCTTAAGAAAGGGACCTTTCATTGCCCTTCATTTGGCTCATAATATACTCCACAGTAACTGGCTTAAGTCTAACTCTGGGCTGCCCAACAGCTGCTCCTTCTCCAACCTGCTTGCATTTTTGCTGCAGTGATGCAACCTCAGAAAGGTGCTGATGGGGCAAAGAATGAGGAGACAAGAGCTCATTATGACCTGTCATATACGATGCACTGATGTTTTTACCAATCCATTGCTTTATACCAATGAGTTTCTTATGGACCTCAAAGACAATGAAGCAAAGCTTTGAAGTGGTTTCAAAAAGAAAAAAATGTTAAAAGTATTTCTGATAGGAGCTTATTCTCCTGCTTCCTTCAGTGGGTGCTCATCCCCAAGACCTCCATCTCTGTATATACTAAACTGAATATCATTGAAACTTATGAGGGGAAACACTTCCTTACCGCCTTACTTCAAATGTGTTCAGTTAGATGTGAGTCTATGGGTTTACATAGATGAACTGAATTATGAATCCATGATGAACTCAATGATAAAAAGGTATGTTCCCGTTTTTATTCAGGATTTAGGTTTTGCTTCTGCCATACAGGAGTATTAAGTTCAGTATTGTCAGGTTAAGTCAGACAGTCCACGTCTTTTATTTATATCTGTACGTATTTGATTGACATCTCAATTAATAGAGTGGTTCTGTTCCTTCTTCCACAGAATTCCATTATGCAATTCCATGAACTATGTTCTGTCCTGCAGTGTTCCAGTCCTGATCTTACCAATAAACAAAACAGGCCCCCAGCCACTGAATTCCTCCTTACTTAGCTTCCCCTATGACTAGCATTCTGACAGTCAGGCTGCACAACAAACCTAGGTCGCAGGGAACATAGATAAGTAGATAATTGCCTTTATAGTCTGATTTCCATGTGGTTTGCCATTATCATTATGACTGGATGTTCCTTCCATTAATATTTACAACTAAAGTGATCTAATGCCATCAGATTCATTGCTATAGAGACTAAAGACACCAGAAACTGAATATGAAGAGAGTGGAACATAATACTCTCAGATATAAGTAGCATTTTGTTTTTGCTTACTGTACTTCATCAGTACATATTTTGCATTATGTTAGTAAACTTTGAGGTGATAACTAAATTTGTGTCTTTGTGTCTTTCGGCTTTTCCCACGAAAATGCTAAATGAAATGAAGAAAGAGTGCATTGCCTTGTTCCTAGAAAGATTTTTAACTATTGCATGTAGTTTATTAGCACTATATTATTTGCACCATTTCTTACAAGAAAACTTACAAACTCGGTTTCTATCATAGATGTTGCACATTTGTCAGGGTTGAGGATAAGATCTGAGTCTGACAACATGCATTACTCCTCTAACATGGTGAATGTCTTATTTAAGAGGGAGAATACCTCATCATCTATGTAATCTCTATTGTACTGAGAAATAACATTTAAGAGAGTTAACTAATAAGGCCATGAGATGTAATTAGTGCTACATAATCAAAATGTTATATTTCTGTCTTTCTAGCTGGATTTTTGCTGTTATAATGTGTTAGTATCAGTTTTTACTACTATGTATTAAATTATAGTATTTCTGTTAATATATAGGTTTACAGGTTCGTAGGTGTGTACTAGGCTAATGGCCCTGGAGCCTTTACAAGCCTAGTCCATAGGATTACCCTGGCATCGTGCCACCCAACCTTAGTTCCTATTATATTATATATATATGTATATATATATATATATATATATATATATATATATATATATATATATATATATATATATATATATATATCTATAGATAGATCTAGGACGTATGCACGAATGTGCAAAGTTCCGAATCCATAATCACCGAACATATATTAATGAAAGCGCTTTCACTGAAAAAGCGCTTATGTTACAAAAAAAAAGAAAGAAATCTATATTTATTCAGGGGGGGTTTTGCCCCCCCTGCACAGCCCCACCCCCCCTACTTTAATATTCTCACTCTGAGACCGCACTACAGTGAGGAAAAGGGAATGTTCCCTTATCCACACCATAGTGCGGTCTCGCAAACAGGCATACTTACACGAAAGTGCTTCTTCGCTGAAAAGCACTTTCGCGCAGGTATGCCAAACCAAATTTTCTTTTCTGTGATTTTGTCTTCGGGGATCTGTATGGATCCCATATATATATATATATATATATATATATATATATATATATATACACACACACACACACACACACATATATATATATATATATATATAGATATATATATATATATATATATATATCTATATGTATATATTATATTATATGTGAAGCTTTTCTCCCCTGGCCTCCGCTTTAAATAGACCTGGTCCAGTTGGACTGTCACAGTTAACAAATGTAAAATAAAAATAAATACAATAAATAAATAAATAAAAATAAATAAATAAAATAATGATAAATACCTCGGCAGCCGTTGCATTTGGATTTTAAGGAGCTGTAACTCTCTGTGGCACTGTTCTCCACTTAGTCTCGTAGGTCAAACATCAGAGGCTGTCTGAAAACTCTGTTGTCCTGCACTTGATTTTGTCCTGTGAACTATACATGCCTAATAATCTTCAACCTTTTTTCAGAGCCTCAGTCTTCTGGATCATATTAATGGCAGTGTCCCTTATAGTGTCCACTATATTGGAACAGTTATATATGTATTTCATTGTTGGGGCAGCACAGTGGTGAAATGATCACCTCACAACAAGAGATTTTCTGGTTTGATTCTCACCTGAAGTGATTTCTGTGTGGTGAACATGTTCTCTCTGCTTGTGTGGGTTTTCTCTGGGTACTCCAGTTTCCTCTCTCCTCTCAAAGATATGCAGTAGGCTGATCGGTGGCGCTAAAGTCTCCTAGGTTTCTATGTATTGTGTGACAAGATCTGGCTAACAATTTACTTCCTTTACATACTTATCTAACAAACTCCATAGAGGATGCAGCCAGTTGGTGGGGGCAGAATAAGTCAGATGTGACTCATGAGCATGAGAAGATGAATTTCAACATTGACTCTTTTATTGGGGAGAACTATGATTTTATCTATATTTAACAAAGGAAATGAAGCCATAACACCTTAGAAACTCCCCATTCGTATGAGCATTGGTGTGATCTGCAGGGCCAGTCAGAGGTGGTTAGGTGTGAAAAACGCATGGAGGAAGAGGAGGATGCAAACACTGGAGAACAGCTACATGAGCAAGATATGACCTATAATGTATTATTATAACACCCAGTTCAACACTGGAGTAGAAATATTAGCAGAAAACTGAAGCTGGTGATAATAGAATTGCTAATTTGTGAGTTGGAGCTTGTGTCTGATGGTGCTTGTTTGTAAAACTGGAGGTGAAACATTATTTTACTCAAAGAAGACATAGCATGTGCTGCAAATCAGAAAAAAAATGTGAAATGAGTAAATGTTAGGATGCTGTGAAGAAAGACAATATAGAGAATGTGAATTGACTTAGTAGCCCCCAGACCCCTGGCTTTAGAGATTATGACACAGACTTTGTAGGGGGCCTTATCGTTAAAGTCTGCACTGGGTCCCACCTCCTCTAAAAGTGGCCCAGGTACTGATCTGGCACATTTTTGGGAGCTTCCGCTGTAGAGGTATTGTTCCCGCCAATGTGAACAAACCTCCCATAATCTAGTTTATTCTTATGAAAAAAATGTGACTCAATAAATTACTTGACAATTCCGTTTGCTCATTTAACTGAGAGAACATTAGATATAATGTCCAATATCACATATGCCTCTAAAGACATTAACAATGTTACTGCATGCAGGATGCAGTTTCAGTATCAGTCAACGGAGTGTAATCTGACAATTACTAGTGTGACATCTCCCATAGTATACTGAGCTTGACTGACAAAGAAGCATAGAAAATAATGTGGAGAACAACACGGCGCCATGCAAACTGAGTGCTTCTCCCCCCATACACAGTGCAAAGATATATCACTTAATCTGAATGCAGTAACGGCATCCGTAGGTATAGTTTTATATTACGGGTGGACCTGGCTCAGTGGAGTAGATGAGTGCATTTACTGTTACGGGTTGACCTGGCTCAGTGGAGTAGATGAGTGCATTTACTGTTGAACCTGACTGTGTTATTTTGATCGACTTATACTGTTACACTTTATATTACAGTACTGCTGAAATTAGATAAACTAAGTGTTCTGTGTATGTTCTGAGCGACTGTACTGTCCTTTCGTCTTACAGTTGTGGTACACTGGCACATTACTTCTGACCTTTATAATCTCAGCTATCAGCAGACTTCTGAAGCACAGACTGATGCCCACACATGCTTTTTACTTGCTAAATGAACTCCTTTATGTTACACTTCCCATTCTTATGGAGCAGAAAATGGCACAAAACATCACTCTAGAGCAAGAGATAATGTGCGTTGGAGAGAGTGAGCGAGACAGAGTCAGAGAGATAGAGAGAGAGACGTCTGGTTCACTTCAGAGTCTATTTTTTGGTAAGTAAAACCTAGGGTCTTGTATTAATATATATATATATATATATATATATATATATATATATATATATAGATTACATCATAGCCAGCTTTAGACACCAGTCAACCGGCCCCCCAACCACAGCAAGTTATCTATCTTACCTTGATATTTTGTAACCTGCCTGTTAAACCAAAACAAGCTAGTATAACAATTCTGTGTACTTAATAAACTAGAAGAGCAAAAATAACTCTTACTACCTTTAGAATTCAAAGATACCTCTGGTTATAGTAACTGTGTTTTGTGAAGTAACAAGCTTGAAAATGTCATTAAATATTTTGCCATTGACAAAGTGCACTTGACATATTTAAACTGTGCTAGTGGGCATTCTCTTCACTAAAACTATAATTATAGCCAGCTTTAGGCACCAGCTGTACTTGTGGCTGCAGGGGGCCTCTTTACTCATCCTTGACTCTGTGGGGCACCACAAACGTTGTTGCTAGTTGAGGAAAATGAAGATAAACAATGTATTTATTATCTGATTATGCTCTTTAACCAAAAGAAGGATGTGATGTGGCTGTTAGGATAAAGCTGATAATCAGTCAGTGAATGAACATGAGCAACATAAGCACTCACAATCAGCAGCCCAGAGTGATGAATTTCACTGAATACCTTGGATTTTAAGAAGAAATGGTGCTTCAGATCTTCAGCGATAGTTTTCTCTTCAGGGGTTTTATAAATACTGGCAGAACACCAGATACTGTAACTCTCAAATTCTTAGCTCAAGGAATCTGGACAAAGCCAAAAATAATAGAAGAATAAAGGCTCAAAATGAAGAACATATTTTAAATATTATTGTAATTCACTTAAAAAGTTACGAGAATAACACATTTTGCACCTGCATGCATTTCTGGACAATAAGAAATATGAAACTCTGATGTCTGGGTTTAATAACTGTCTGTAAGGCTCCCTATTGAAATATGGCACTTGAAATCCAGGGGAAGAGTGAATTTCAAACATTGCTATTCACTGTTGTTTTATAGTGGAGCTAGCCCCTGTATTCCACAACCTGAATGTAAAAATACCCACTTTGAAATCACCATACCTCGGAGAAAAGGGAATATTCCAGGAAATAGCCATCTCAGACTTAATAGATTTAAGTTTGCTTTTTCGGCCATTCTATCTCCATGTTTTGGGACTCACTGTAGTGGATGGCAACATTTCAAATGGTTACCCTATGAGTAATCCTGAATAATTTACCAGCAAATCAAACTTTTCTATCTGGGACTGAGCAACTTTGAGGTAAAATCAGGGACAGTCTTTGAAATCAGGGACAGTGAAAGGTATGCATTAGTCCTCAGTGAGGTAAATAAAAGTGACTTACCACTGCTGCTGTTTCATGAATGCTAAACAACAACAGTCACTTACCTAGTGTGGCTGTACCAGTGTTTCACAATGTACTGCAATTGCTGAAATAAATGCAAAAGTAGCATTGCTATAGCGTGTGTGTGTGTGTGTGTGTGTGTGTGTGTGTGTGTGTGTGTGTGTGTGTGTGTGTGTGTATGTGTGTGTGTCACAGTGTAAGATTAATAATCTCGATATAATTTATTTCAATTTCAAGCGCAAACATCATCAGCACTGCCATTATGCTTGTAAATGTGTGTGTTTGGGGGAAATGGTTTTAGTGTATTTAAAAGTAACTAGTTGGCCATATTTTCTTTCACTTACCTACAGAAACATAGACCTTACACATGATAAGTGGCTATTCTTGGTGGTTTGAATGGAAGAGGATGTGTGAAAGCAACTGTTCATTGCCACTGTGGTGCAGGGAGTAGCACTGCCATCTCAAGTGTGTTTTGCACTGCTTGGGTATGTGGAAATGTATGTGTGGTCATTGCTGCTTTAATTTTTATTACAGTTAAACCTTAGAGTTGTGCACAGGAGGTCATTATAGCTTGTGCATGTGCTGAGGACAGTCCAATCAGAGCAGCAAACTGGAATACATTACTGCAATCATTATTTTTCAGTTTCCTCACAATCACACATCAGGTACATATACAGCTGGCTGCCTTGGGGGGCAGGACTGAGGAGGAATACTATACAGGTGGCTGGCTATGGGGGCAGGAGTGAGGAGGCATGCTCTCTCTCTCTCTCTAGATATATATATATATATATATATATATAGAGAGAGAGAGAGAGAGGGGGGGCTATAGATATAGATAATATATAGATATATATGTATGACAGCTGTCACTTGAAATACATGGCTGTGGCCATTTGAATATCTGCCTTCATCCCAATCTAACACCAGAGGGATGTATAGGCAGCAATTGTCTTTTTTGTGGAATTAGGGTGGCAGGTAGTTTTTTCAAATAGGATTTATGCATCCTCACATCAATTATCTTGTTAGTTTATTATAAACTACTATTTTATAAGCTGTGAACATTAAGCTTTGGGCTCAACATATGTTTTCCTTGAAAGAAAAAAAAGACAAACATTTTTTTCTTACTCGTGATTTTTGCTCAGGCCACCATTGGATTAAAGGGTTGGCAAATGCTCTAAAATGCATCCCAGCGCATCTATAACCATATGGCATCTGGGGGTCCCAACTTAATTTATATATTTCCTAAGTGGTTATTACTGTGCTGTCTTGGTAGCATTTTGAGCCAAGAACAATCCAACCCTCTTTGACCTCTTATTCTTTGCAGAAAAAATGGTTCCTCCCATACACAGTTAAAGGAACTTTACCAATAGATAAATAAGACATGCTGGCTTGAGAGATTCATATCCCAATGTATTATCTGGAACACACTTCCACAGCATGTTGAGGAGAGTAACACCCTTCTCACCTTCAAGGTTAGCTCAGATAATTGGATGGGTAACCTCAAATTCTAACCCACTGCCCTGGTCTATCATGTCTTGCCCTCTTTGAGAGCAGAGGGAACTTTTGAATATGTCTTATTGGCTATGCTTGTAATCTCCTGCAGAATGAATGCCTAGTACTATCCTATGAATCTTTAGAGGAAGACAAATTTGAAAATCAATGAACCAGCTTAACAAGGTAAGAAAGACAAGGAGGCCAAGAATGAGGTATGAGTGTTAAATGAATGTTTAGGGGTCTTCTGTTTGTTCAAACTTCTTAATGCTGGTTTTTAACCACAACATTAAAATGTTGATAAGGGATGCCAGCAACAACCTGCTCAGCAGTCCACAGGACATCAAAGGCATATAGAAGGAAAACTTCCAGCAGCTTCTGAATGAAGCAAACCCTACAGAAGCTGCACTGCCCCAGACACAATCTATAATGAAAGAGGAAGGAGAAAACACACAGGCACTAGTAAGAACAGCACTAAGGAAAACAATGTCAGGGAAAGCAGCAGGCTGAGACGAGGTCACACTAGCTATGATAATGATGCTGGGTGAGACGGGGGAAAATGGCTCCTGAGAATACTTATAGCACTGTGGAGAGAAAGGCATATCCTAGATGACTGGAGAATAAGCATACTAGTGCCAGTGTTCAAGAGTAAAGAGGACATTCACCACTGTCTGTAGGACAGAGGTATCAAACTCCTGTCACATGGCATGAAAGTTATGGAGAGGGAGACTGATAAACAAATATGCAGAGTTGCAGAAAGTAAGATGGGAGATGATCAGTTTGGATTCAGATCAGTTTGTAGCACACCTGACCTGTTGTTTACAGTGAGACAGATAGCTGAGAAGAAGACAGAGATGAGGAAAGAGTCCAAATGGGCATTCCTGGACTTACAGAAAACATATGACAAGGTGCCAAGAAAATTAATTTGGCAGTCCAGAGGTGGTTCAAAGTTCCAGAAGCATTGGTAGAATTTGAGCAAATTATGTACAAGGACCCAATGACTCAAGTACGAACAGTATTCTGTCTCAAAGAGGGGTTTCCAATGGGAGTGGGTTTGCATCATGGTGCAGCTCTGAGCCCATAGCTACTAATACTGATGATGGGCGACATTATCAGATTGCAGGGTAGAGATGAACATAAATACTGCATGCAGACATTGTGGCATTACACGCAGACTCTAAGCACTAAGCAATACCTTCTTCAAGGGATAGGGCAATGGAATGCAAAACTAAAGGCTTGTGATAAAACGGAGTACAGATAAGACAGCAGTAATGTTAGCAAATAGGGCAAACCAGAAGAAGCTGAGAACTGAGATAGAAGGAAAATAATGAAACAGGTTAATACCCATCAACCTCTTAGCTTAAGAAAACTGGACAAAGCCATAATTATAGGGACAACGACCCAAAATATGTACAGATTTTAAATATTGCTATTATAAAGTGAGAAAGTTGCTAGAAAAACAGTTTTTGTGTCGGCATGTATTTTCTGAAGGATATGAAGTCTGAAACTCAAATGTCTATCATTTAATGATTTCAATCTTCAGAGAATTGCTAGGAAACCACAAATTTTATGAGAAACAGACCAAAAATCTGCACATACTGTGAAAATCTGGACAGTTTTGAGGTATGAGTTAACAGCTTCAAGTATCTGGAAAGGGTGGTTGAGGAGAAGGAAAGTCTGTTTGAGGAGGACAAAGCTAAAATCAGAGGTGCTGCAGACAACTGGCACAGAGTGTCAGGGGTAGTGCGTGACAGAGCAATGCCAAAGACGCTGAAATGTAAGGTGTACAAAACAGTGGTGTGACCAATATGACTGTATGGTACAGAAATCTGGGCAGTGAAGGCAGAATATTTGAGCCAACTAGAAGTGATGCAGATGAAGTGCCTCAGATGAGTGGTAGACTGCATACTGTGGGATACATGAAAAAATGAGAACATAAGAGCAGAAGCCAAAGTAGCTCCAACTGCAGAAATGGTCAAAGAGAACAGATTACGGTGTTTTGGGCAAGCATGCAGAAAACTAGAAGACAATCTAGTGATGAAGATTTGGAACAGACAGGAAGAAGGCAAGAGGAAATGAGGGCATCCAGCAAAGAGGTGGATGCATTGTGTATGAGAAGACCTGCTACAGTAAGGCATAAGTGTCAAATAAGGCAACAGAGTGGCACTGAATAGAGAGAGAGAGAGAGACAGATGGTCACAGTTGACAGATTCTGGAGTTAGTATATATAGTTGGGGGATGCCCCCCACATTGGGAGGTGTGGGGTGCATAGTGCCCACCTAATTTTTGTTGAAATTGTCTTCTGGAAAGAGATTATCATTGCTGTTCTAAGTGTGCATGTCTATGGTTTAAAATGTACTGTTTGGAAATTCAGCATTGTAAGATTTCAGTGAAATATAATATAAAACCAAACTAGATGGGGGGCTACACTCCAACACTCCCTAATGTAAGGGGCTGTGCCTCCCACAACCCCTACAGTGGGGAGAAGGGCATAGAGTAGGTGAACTGAAATGTAGTGAAATGAGTTTTCAATGAAAAGAAGACCCATACATATATATATATATATATATATATATATATATATATATATATATATATATATATCTATATATATGGATTCCTTGAACTTTGTTGAATGATACTTTGGTCGATATCTGTTTAATCAACCTAATTTAGTTGACTAAACAGATCACCGACTGATTGTGCAATTTCAGTGTTTGAATATATAATCACCAAGGGGTGTTTGGGGCACAGACCCCTACATGGGTGGTAAAGGGAGGCTTGCCTCCCTGCAAAAAATAATGCTTTCTTATTTATTTATTTATTTATTTATTTATTTATTTTTAATTAATTTTGTTTGAAGAAAAAATATTGAACCGTCATTGGTCGAACATTTGGAACACCGAACTGGCTTTTTTTTCAGTTGCCGGAATTTCTGGCAGGGGTGGCCTGTGCTATTGGACTGCCGGACTGCAGCCCCTCCCAGCTGTAAAACATAAAGAAATTAGAAAATAAAAGAAAGAAAAAAAAAATTCAAAATTTGCGGACTTCGCGCACTAGTCCGGACTGCTGCTGAGACAGTCTGAAACATGTGCAGACTGTTTCAACAGCAGTCCAGACTGGGAAACATGTTAGAGCAAGATCCCAGAAGTCTATGCAGTACAACTGCAATAGACTGTCCTGGAAACTCGCTGGGAAACCTCATCGGAGACAGACTGCAACTTCGCGCACTAGTCCGGACTGCTGCTGAGACAGTCTGAAACATGTGCAGACTGTTTCAACAGCAGTCCAGACTGGGAAACATGTTAGAGCAAGATCCCAGAAGTCTATGCAGTACAACTGCAATAGACTGTCCTGGAAACTCGCTGGGAAACCTCATCAGAGACAGACTGCAACGTCAGCAGTCTGGAGTTTGCTGCAGTCTCGTCAGGAAGATCTCACGATTCAGAGCTGGACAGGCGGGGTCTTATGTGGATATGTGTGTTTGCAGCTATGGCGGAGACATGGATTTATGTGAACAGAGCCTGAGGGATTTATTTGCTTGCAGCTACGAGATCAGCCTACTACAGGTGTGTGTGTGTGTGTCCCAGTTGCTATATACTGGTGGCTAGACTCATGGTGGTGTGGTAGGGAATACCTCAGGCTTGAACCCTGTACCTTGTATGCAGGTGTTAAAGACCTGAATTCCCTATCCACCACCATTTGTAAAAAAAATTGCAGATTTTTGCCTCATATTTAATCTTATCTGTTCCTCATAATATCTGTGGTTTCTAAATGTTTCAGTGCTTGATATTTGATGGTGCAGTGGTAGCATTGTTGCCTCACAGCTGCAGGTTCTCAGGTTTGATTCTTGGCTGGGGTGCCTTCTTTGTGGGGTCTGCATCTTCTCCCTGTGTTTGCGTGGGTTTGCTTTTTTGTCCTCCCATGTTACAAAGACATGTCTGCATTATTTCTTCCTGGGCCTCTGCTGAAAATTGTTTTTTTGTTGTTAAATAAAATTGACAGGCATTTGAATTTCAGACTTCAGGTTTCTGAATGTTTAATTCCTTACATATTCGATGGTGTAGTGGTAGCATTGTTGCCTCACAGCTATAGGTTTTCTGGTTTGATTCTTGGCTGGGGTGCCTTCTGTGTGGAGTCTGCATCTTATCCCTGTGTTTGTGTGGATTTGCTCTGGTGTCCTGCCATTTTACAAAGACATGTGTCTGCAGTATTTCTCCCTGGGCCTCTGCTGAAAATTGTTTTTGTTCCGTCAGAAGTAAAATTGACAGGCATTTGAATTTCAGACTTCATATTCTTCAGAAAATACATAGTAACACAATCTAAGTTTATAAGATGAATATTTGAAATTTGTCCTTATTTTTGGGACTGTATTACCCCATTAATAGCTTTGTCCAGGTTTTTTGTGCTAAGGTTGACAGCTATGGCAAGAACTGAATTCGCTGAATATGTTTGAGGGCTGTATTCCCTCATTACTGGGTTTGTCCAGGTGTTTTGTGCTAAGAGGTTGACAGCTATGGTGAGAACTGAATTCATTAAATGATAGCCATTTAAGTTTCAGTCTTCTGCTCTTTCACAAAGCAGCTGATTTGGCATAGTGGTATGTTGCTTTGACTGTTTTGCACAGGGACCTTGGCAGTAAAATGTATGGTGGTAATACAACATTTTTCTTTCACAAAGCAGGTTATTTGGCATAGTGGTATGTTGCTCTGACTGTTTTGCACAGGGACATTGGTAGTAAAATGTATGGTGGTAACACAGCATTTTTCTTTCACAAAGCAGCTGATTTGGCATAGTGGTATGTTGCTCTGACTCTTTTGCACAGGGACCTTGGCAGTAAAATGTATGGTGGTAACACAACATTTTATTCTAGCAACTTTCCAAGATTATACAAGCAATGTTTAATGTGTCCCTGGTTTTTGGGCTTTTGACCACCCCCCCAATAAATTTGGCTTTTTCCAGATTTCTTGTGCTGCGAAGTTGAGATGCAGTTGAGTATTGAGTAGATTTTACAAGGAGCTGAGAGCTGCAGGGGAAGAGAAGTTTAGTGCTGCTTATGCTAAGTCAGCTTGCATTGTTAATAGCACAACAGGTTGTGTACTTGCTTTTGATGCAGAAGGTTGTTGGTTCTACTCCCACAAAGGGTGAATGCTACCGTACTGAAAAAGTTAAGATACTAACTATGAGCCTGTTATCAGTTTGCCATCCATTTCCTATTGCAATATTACTAGCTTATCATTTTTAATGTAATATAGGCAATTTATTCCTCAGGGGCATCAGCCACTTTATTTTTCGATGAAACCATGAAATATAAAGGTGTTTGCTAGCAGCAACCTCTTCATTAGTTACAGATTTTTTTAATGTGGAATTATTTAGATGACTTTTTTACTTCTTCAGAGATTGTGCATATTTACTGATAATGGTGGACTGTAGAATTGTGCATATTTACTGATAATGGTGGACTGTAGAATTGTGCATATTTACTGATAGTGGTAGACTGTAGAATTGTGCATATTTACTGATAATGGTGGACTGTAGAATTGTGCATATTTACTGATAATGGTGGACTGTAGAAGTTTGAGTAGACTTTTACGATGGAAATGTTCTGAACTGGGCAGTTTTGTCATTATGGGTGCATGCATTTTGTTTCATTGTTTACTGGAAAGATGTTCTGAATTGGGCAGTTTTGTCATTATTGGTGCATGCGTTTTGTTTCATAGTTTACTGGAAAAATGTTCAAAACAATAGGAAGGTGTATCTAAGAGCACATGTATGTTTCATATGCAAGGGGCCTATGATTTGAAAACAGCCCAGAATTAATCTCTATCTGCCACTGGTAAAATGTATTTTCTTTGAATGTAGGTTTCAATGCTGTTTCAATGAATGTGAGTTTCAAGGGCAGAGAAGTTTTAATGCTAAGTTTGTTTAGCAGATGTCTTGTGTTTGTGCTGTAAAATGCAAAATAAAACTTTCAAATGAAGCCCAAATCATCATAGAAGTAAATCAGTATGCACATTAGTGTTTATGGTAAATGGAGTGAAATAGCCAAGTAATGGATCGTTGGAATGGCTGCAGAGGGAGGCTCCATTCGACCATGATTTTGTGAGGGGGAAGGGCGGCAAATTTAAAGACAGCCCCAGCTGAACTATACCTCCCAACTGTCCAGATTTTCAAAGAATGAATAGATTTTTGCTTCTTATTTTTGGTTTGTTCCTCATAAAATTTGTGGTTTTCTGGCAAATCATTTAGGAATTAAGTCACTAAATAATGACACACTAGTTTCAGACTTCATTACCTTCAGAAAAATGCATGCTAAAGTAAGACCTGTTGTTCTATCAACTGCCTCAGTTTATACTAGAGCAATTTTTAGTACTGTTTATATTTTCCCCAAATATATTTGGCCTTGTCCAGATTTATTGCATTAACAGGTTGAGAGGTACATGCAAATAAATTGCTTTATAGAATTAGGCATAGCCAAACCTCTCAACTGTCCCTGATTTTGGCTCAAAATGTTGCTCTTCTCCCTAATAATCCCTCCGCAAAATAGCAATTTTGGAAGAAAACTTGGAGGGTTTACAATTAAGAAATAACTGTAATAATCAGAGTTATAGATTACTTTTATTTCAGAAATGCATGTAGTTTCTTTTATTTTGTCAGCTGCTCAAGTTAGCAGTACTAATATTAAAGTGTCCCTTCTTTGACAGGTTCCCAGCTGTATTGTGTGGCTATTTTATATTTTTACATCACATTTTTGGTTAATTTTTCATAAAATTGTGTTTTTTTTTGGCAAATTAGTGACAAATCATTAAAGACTGAAGTTAGAAAATAATGACAGACATTTGAGTTTCAGATTTCATACCATTCAGAAAATTCATACTAATGCAATACCTATTCTATTATCTTTCTAAGTTTATAAGAGCAATATTAAAAAAAGTCCTTATTTTTGGGCCTTTGTCCCACTTCTTTGTGTGGCTTTGTCCAAATTTCTTGCTCTGAGGTTGAGAGGTATGACAAATGTATCAGGGCCATCACAGTCAGCCAGAGACATTTCAAATTGTGACATACTTGTTGTACCCCACTCCCCCATGTAGTGACTCTGGATGTGTCAAAGCAAGGCAAGGAGTAGTTATGCATTGTAAATGTGCAGAGTACCCCCCCCCCCCCCATCCAAGGTAGACACAAGTAGTAGAGTGGCTTTTCATCTGTCCTTGATTTTTACAGAATGGTCTGGTTTCTGTCGTATTTTTTGTACTGCTGATTTATGCTGATTACTCAAAGTGCCTGTTGCTCTGTGTTTAAGTAGCAATACTTTAATGACCATTAGGTAAGCTTGGCTGAGATCGTAAGATGCAAGTAAGCTTTAATAAGCATACTGTTAAAGAATTGCCAACATTGAAAGCCTTTCTGTTGTTGCCATGTAGAGAATACTTAACTAGATAATGTATAAGCCTTGGGTATTGAAATGCATATGACAGTATTTGTAATAAAGGACAGGATTACATTATTTTAAGAAGCTCATTACACTTGGAGACTTCCAGTCATCTCTGCAGGCTTCTGCAGGCTTTACCCATAAACTAAACAGAATTCCAGTTGTGTGGTCCATAACCTGTGCAGTAATCCTTTTAAGCAATGTATCTTGAGCTTATTTCTTGTTTGCTTTTCATTTTTTATTTTGATCATGTTTTCCCCATGAAACAAATAGATAGTTGTCAGGAAGCAGGTCTTTTTTTGGATAAGAAACATTTTTACAAGTGGGGCCATCAGAGATTTCTACTTTCAGCATGTTACTTGGCACTTTAATAAAGCTGAATATAAATTATAATTAGAACTGCAGTGCAAGAAGTGGTTTGAGTTGAGTGCTGCTTGTTTTTCTTATACTTGATTTTGACTGGCATTCCATTAATGTATTTAAAAAGTAATTTATTTTTTCATGCCTCACAACCTTTTTGTTTCCATCTAGATATTAAGTAAGCTGTCATGCAGCCAATGCATTGAAATATTTTTATTCTCCTACACTTTATTTTGTCTTGATTGGACTCTCATAATGACGGTTTGGCACCCAGAGCAGTGTATTTAGTTCGTTCTTGTGGTTTTGAGCATAGCCCCTCCCCTTTCTAGTTGGACACACCCTTCCCATTGACCCCACCCATTCAGCTGTCTCCTGCAGCCCCCCCTTTGATTTGAAGTCACCAGCCGCCACTGATTTCTAGGGATATGAGGCTTGCCCTTTCCCCAGTGCTGTGTGATCTCAGAGTTGGTATATATTATTTGTAGAGGGTGGGAGGTACAGGTGGGCTTGCATCCCTGCAAGAGCTGTTCTTTTAATTTTTTTATACTGTTTTTATGTTTAGAACCTTTGCTCTTTCAATGTTTTAAATGTAATCCATATCTATCCATACCATCCATCCATGACCCCTTTTTACCAATTTTTGCACATGGCATCATGGTGTCACTTTAACAGTGATAATCATCACAATATTAAAAAATGGAAGCAAGCTGAATTTTTTTTTTAATAGGACATTCAAGCAACTGATGTACTAATGTAGTAGCTGGTAGAGAGATAGATAGATAGATAGATAGATAGATAGATAGATAGATAGATAGATAAAGGCTGTTTGGCGAGGCGCTAGAGAAGTGAGATTTTTCTGTTTATTAAATTTTAGAAAGTTGAGCTGTTACTCACTGGTGTTTTTGTGGTCGTTGTTATTATATGAATACTCAGAAGTGTTGTTGTTAAGTATATAAATATGTTTTTAGGTAAGAAAAACATTATTAAGGAATGGTTTAGTTACAAATTGCAGATATTATCAGAAAGAAGGACAATCCCACTGAAGGCAGGGTTACTGCAAGGTCATTGATGTGCCAACATGCTGTCAGTACAGGGGCAGATGAAATACAATGCTTTTCAGACAAAGTATATGAACATTTTTGTTACTTAAGGCATACTAGGTTATTATAGTGAAGCCTGCAATAATCCACAACTAAAGGAAGACATATGTAGTGAAGCATTACACAGCCTGTCTAAAGCTAACACTATATCTGGACTCATTGTATAACTGCAATAATGTATGATAGTACAATACTGGTACATTTGTCCACTGCCAAAGCAGTAAAGAGATTTGGCTGTGCCTCTACATCAAATCACTTGATGCATGAGAAAATCCTTCAGTAATCCATAATCTGCTGTTCTGATGTATATTTCTGAAAATAATAGGTTCATAGGCAGGTACTAAGCTATTGGCCCTAGGGCCTATATAAGCCTAGCCAAAAAAGTGCCCTGGCTTTCACCACCCAAGAAAATTATTTTCCTGTGCCCCTGTTAAGCAGAACCACAGAAGTGATCCCCAGGGTGAATTTCTTATCTCCTATCCAATTATCAAGATTTTTCTTGAAGAGTGCTAATGAGGAGCTTTGTTTGATATAGACAGGTAGTTTGTTCCAGAGTATGGGAAGTCTCTGAGACAGGAATCTATCCCTCCAGCATGTTCTGTTTATTATGGTGACAAGGTTTAGTTCCCTAGAGCGTGTAGCTCAAAGGGATTGGGATTTCCTTAAGTGGAGAATGTCCAACAGCTGTGGGTTTGACATAGCTTTGTATGTTAGGCAGAGATCACCTCTGAGTAGGCAATATGTGACGGAGTAAACATGGGAGTTTTTTGAGACGATCTGCATAGGGCATCTGTTTGAGGCCAGTAATCCTTTTTGTGAGGTATTTCTGCTGCCTTTCTAGTTGTTGTAGATGTCTTGTGAGGTACATACCAAAAGGGGCATTGTACTCTATAATGGGTCTAATGAGTGATGAGTAGAGGGGAACAATGACCTCTTTTTTACTGGATGAGAAACCTTTTGTGATGAGGTGTGGCACATAGAAGGATTTCCTGACTGCTGTGGTGATGTGATTATCAAAGGAGAGACAACTGTCCACCTGTGTCCCAAGGTCACTTATCACACTTTCGGTGTTAAGTAGACTACTGCCTATGTGGTAGATCATGGGTACAGAGTTTTTACCAAAAGGGATGACAATGCACTTTTTGGCATTCAGCTTGAGGCCATGGCTTTGACACCAGGCATCTATCTCAATGAAGCCCTTTTGTAGGATTTCCACATCATTAGGAGTTTTGATTATGGCTCCTAGTTTGCAGTCATCTGTGAACCTCATTACCAAAGACCTTCTGTGTTAGCCTGTACTTCTGAGAAGTAGATACCAAACAGGAGAGGATCCAGGACTGAACCCTGTGGTACTTCACTTGTCACTGGTCTGAAGTCAGATTTGAAGTCTGCTACTTTCACAGTATGTGTTTTGTCAGTGAGCCAGTTGGCAACCCATCTTGTGACATAGGGATTTATAGCTAGTTTTGTGGGTTTATCTATAATTCCAGAGTGGGGGGTGGTGTTGAAAGCCTTGGTGAGATCTAGATAGGCTGTGTGAACCACCTTACCCTCATCTATGGCTTTGCTGACAGCTTCAAAGAAGCCTATCAAGTTTAGGAGACATGATCTGCCTTTTACAAACACAAACTGGGTGGGTTCCAGAGTTTGGAGATTACCAGTGTCATTGTTTATAAATTCCATGATGATACATTCCATAGCCTTGCAGACCAGGCTCATCAGGCTAATGGGGTGGTAGTTCCTGGGGCCCCTGGTGGCTCACCTTTTGTGGAGTGGGATAACCATTGCTGTGCACCATTCAGTGAGCACAAAGCCTGAGGTGAGGCTATGATTGAACATGGTACTTAGGTGGGGTGCCAGTTCATTCTGTAGTTCATGTAGACCGCAGCCTGAGATGTTGTCAGGTCCCATGGTTGCTGTGTTCTTGGCTTTGGAGAGTGTGTTTTTTACCTGTGCAGCCTTGATTACAGGAACTTTGCATTCTTCCGGTATAGAGATGGGCCCTTTAGGGAGTAAGAGGGGGGTAAAGTTAGCACTGAACCTATTTGCCAGGATGTTGGCAATATCAGCTGGTTCTGTATATTTAGTGCTATTGTTCTGTAACTCAGAACAGAACTGAGTGTTGCCACTGAGATTCTTGACATAGCTATAGAATGCTTTGTGGTTGTCTTTAGAACCATCTTACTGCAAGCATATGTCAGGTAAATACTGTGAAGCACACCTAAGACTCTATTTTTTCTGCAGTTTATCATTTATGAAAATTAGAGATAAATTTATTATATAATATATAATACACTAATTGTGGTTTATATAAAACTGGGAAAATTGTTATACACCATCTGTGGTGTCGGTGTACGAACATATAGTACATTTGCCTCTGATGGTGAAAGCTGAAGCCTCTGGATTCTAGTCCCACCCCAGGTAAATTCCAGTACTGACATTGCAGTGCAGCATGGGGTCATGCTGAATTCCAAGCATTTCATCCTTCATATGAAAGATTAAACTGAGTCCCCATCTGCCTGAGATGGTGATAATGCAGATGAAAGTGAAAAAGATCCCACTGAATTTATTAAAAACAGTAGGGAACTTTATTTATATATCAATGTGATATCCCCACTCTGGGACAGTAATCAAAGAGTCAGAATCCTCATCACTGGAATTGGAGAGGGACATTCACTTGGAACAAAAATGGATATGCCCATCATTTCCAGATATAGTTGCCTGCATCATGCACATTTCCCTTAAGAGCACACAGGGAACACACTCACTTTGGGGTTTAGAGTTCTCTCTCTCTCTCTCTGTCTCCTTCCAGCTCCCCGATAAGACTCCCCACTGGCACAACTGTAGAGTTGAGACCTCAGTTGAGTGTCCAAGCCAAGTTTTCCAGCACCCTCTCTGTGAAACCAGTGCTTCATGTTCCTGCTCCAAACAGGTGACACACACACACTGAGATTTGATTTTCACACAGACACACACACACACACACACACACACACACACACACACACACACATGGGAAATGCTGATACAGATTTACTAGTTATGCCCCCTTTAGACCAGGCTATAAGATAGTTACACCAACACCAGACACATCAAAGCCAGCTACCCTAAGGCTCTTGCAAGGGTACCCAATTATAATGAGTGAAATTAATATTAATATTAATATTAGTATTAATACAAATGGTAGTTTGACCAACAGCAAGGCGTTCAAGAGTGGTCAGAGCAATCACCGAATATATATGTACTATCAGAGATTAAAATATTCTCTAAAAGACCAGCCACAGTGGAAAGTTTAAATATATTTAATAGTAAAAAAAACAGGAAAATACTAAACATCTTTTTACAGTAAACACCAGAGTTTCAGACACAGGAAATATTAAAATAACACATATGAATAACTTCATACAGTTGCAGAAAAACAGTACTTAAGTAATCTAACCATATTTTCCTAATTGATTTGGAGAATTAATATCCCTGGTCACTTACTAGAGCAAGGCAAGATGAAGTAGGTGAGGGATGCTTCTATGTCAGGTTCCAAGACACAGACTGCTATGAGACTTCAGTGTCCTATAATATTAAAACATAATTTCTGTAAAGAATGACATCACATACATCTGATCATCCGAGTTCTGGTTCCCATGCAACCCCCCCCCCTTGCTAGAAACTGCCAGAATCTAGCATTTATGTGTCAATAATACACACACAGAGCCTTGCTAAGATCTGCTGCAGCTCCTGGGAGCATTAAAAGCATAAAGCACCTCCACTCTTCCTACAGGAACTAATAAACCATACTTCTGACAGACATTGTTTCTCTGGCTTCATTCAAAACTGTGACCTAATCTTTATGGCCTAGGCCCAGTTATTTAATTTCTTATTATTTTTCAAAGTTTGAGATTAACCTCTTCCAGTATCCTCTGTTAAATCAGATACATTTAAACAGTTACAATAATGCATGTATATTTCTTTTTCTGCCTATCAGGGCACACTGTTGATACATTTTTAACACAAACAGCTTTCCAAATACATTTTTAAAAACAAGGATCTGTACAAATCAGTTCGATATACAAATGACATATTTTTTTACAAAATTCCAGCTAGCTGTAGTGGTATATGTTACACATCCACTGCCCTACTTCTCCTAGCATAGCTGGCAAAATCTCACATCGTCACACCTCCCATGGGATATGCCCAATATCAACTGCATAATGTATGCAGATGATATTGCCCCTTACAGTAACAGAGACCCTTGCAATCACAATTACTACATGACTACAACAACAACACTTTGGGTGGATATAGAATTAACTTGACAATAAAAGTCTCCCCATCAGCACTACCAAAACTATTTCTATATTATTTGGAACAGCTCAGAAACTTAGAGCTACCCCCCCATAATGATTGCTGATCCCTCACAATACCTCATTCCCTGTCACAACTACTGAAAAATACCTTGTCATGACTATTGACCAATCTCTCAACTTTCATGCAGACTCAAAAACACAAGTAGACAACATATATATATTAGCATCCCACTACCCAGGCTGGAATATGGTCTTCCTTTAATTACATCCACTTTGGCCAGAATATTTCCTTGATCCAAGAAACTGATAACAAAATACTGAGGTTTGTACACCTTTACAGCCCTAGTGGGCATCACTGTACTAACCTATGAGAAGGAAGATGGTTGCCAATAACCTCCTGATCCACCTTCCTACTGGCACATCTTATATTCAAACTGCTTTTTGAAAGATGCTGCCCATCACTGAAAAGTTATCTGAACCTCAGAAAATTCATCCGCTTACTCAAAACTAGTGATATCTTTCAATTAGTGAGATCCCCATTTAAATTTATTATGACTGCAAACTCATTTTGCAAAACCACTCCAACTTGCTGGAGCTCACTCCCAAAATAAATCAGAATACTGTCTGTTCTTAAGAGCTTTAAACATCAACTAAAAAGTATCTCACTGAAGACAGTAAATGTAAACATAAACAGGACCCACAATGAACAACCTGCTCTGACCTCAGCTCTACCTGACTATTTTCTACTGTCAGTGTCTACCATCCAGCTTTCCATTGTCAGTCTCACACTAGTACCTCTAACATGCATGCCAGCTCAGCAGTGTAAGAAAATAATTAGTTGTGTTACATACTGCTGTAAACGTCTATCCCAATTGGTTTAGCATTATGCAATGTATTATGCATGTACAATGTGTTAATATCTATATCTATGTATCTTTAAATGCTATGATTTTACTTGTACTACTGTATCTACTTGTACTACTGTATTTACTGTAATGTAACACACTGAATGTCATTTTCATTTTTATGGAGCTTTTCTCCCCAAGACTCCATTGAAAATGGGCTCTTCTTGGCCCAATGAACCATCCTGGTAAACAAACTGCAAATATATATATATATATATATATATATATATATATATATATGTGGTTCCCCTTCATATAATCGAATTACAAGAAGCTCGAAATGCACTAGCCCGAAATAACAATCTCGAAACAACAAAATCACTAAATTGCAAAAGCTCAGCAGATAAAACCACGAAAATGGCCATAGCCACATAAAAAGCTCGAAAAAACTGAAAACACACTTTATTATATAAACTGAAACATCACACGAAATCCATAGAACGTAACTCAACAGATCCACACAAAGTGCCAATAAGATCCGCTTCAAATCAAAGTGCCGATAAAATCTGCTGCAGATGAAACATAAATTATCATTTCCCAAAGTCCACCATACTGTAAAAAAACAGTGCTTTGAATGACTTTAATCCTTCCTGCCATATATGCATGAATCTCAAACATAAATAGCGTATCTCACAACTTCAATAATCTTGCAACCATCAGGAAATCCAAATCACAGTACGTAGATCTATTTTGCAAAACATTCTCAAACTTCACATGTCTACTAATTACCTTTCTTTTTTTGGTGAAGGAGGTGCACCACAGCTCTCTAGATAATACACTTACGAGTACTGACAGGTTTCTTGCTCTATGCCCTATCAAAGACTTCAGTCTATGGTGCCACGCCTCCACGCTATTTTGTGTGCGAAGTAAAAATAACATATTCAGTTCATCCATGTTCCAAAAAGGAATGGGAAACAACGGTGGAAATCTTGAAAATCCAGATGTCCTAGTGCAGAATTTTCTAACCTTCCCTAAATATATACCAGTCACAAAAATATTTCAACAAGTCTTTACCATCAGTTGGAAAAACGGCTTTTAGTTGTTCAAAAGCACTACTAACATTACATTCAGGTAGAAACGTTAACCCAACTAAGCACTTAACATGTAACTGGAAATTAAGGTCGGTATTATATAGATGTGCAAGACCCAACTGTTGCACTTTTCTCCAAATATTTTGTGAGAAATGAAATAAGCAGCCTTTGGGTTTTACACCCTGTAGATTGGATAAAATACTCCTTCTTGCTGCTATCTCGAAATCACTTAATATGTATTGCACACACAATTCGAAACCTAGCTCATCCATTAAATGTAAAACACAGCTCCACATGTAATTATAACATTTATGAGATTTCTTACTCATTACACAGTATAGCAAGGGTACGCTTTTATGAAATCCTCCGTATTTGATTAAACCATGAATACTGTATAATTGATGGCACATTATACCCTTATAAAAGAAAGTGTTGTCTACAAGCCAAATGGTAGCAGTGCTTAGGTCAAGTAGATTTTGTTTAGTGGAGAAAACCATAACGGATGTGTCTATGACATTATCTGCCATACATTTACTTACAAATACTCCCAACTTACATGGAAAGTGTTTCACATCAATGTCTGTTATGTTCTCTAAGTGGTAACTGCTGCTTGTTAACTTTTTATGATGCAGCCTACCAACCTTTTGAACGAGTGTTTTTCGAGTAGGCAGACTGGGAGATATAACGTTAGATGTTGACGCTAACACATTGTTAACTACTAGACAGGGAGTAGCTCTCAAATTCTCAGCTTTCAGTTTCAAAGAATAAGACACTCTGTAAAGCTCAACTTCAACTGGGTCACCTGGGTGTAGACGGTCAGCAGATTTAAGTAGCTTTTCACTATTAGACACAGATGAAGTAACAGCCCTACCTTTACATTTTACTTCTCATTTATATTTGCAGCAACAGTACGTCTTATCTCGATATATCTTTTCTCTATGTAACACATAGCCATCAATAAGTAGTATTGGAGCTCCTTTTTGAGACATTACAGGTATATATATATTTCGCCAACTGTGCCTGGGGCAGCAAAGTATTGCTCTGCACGTTGCATTTCACAACAGTTTTCATACACCATACACTTTTTACCTTTCAAATTTCGCACTTATGGGCTTTCGGGTTTCTGGTGTTTCGACTTTATAGTCTCGAGTAGTTGCATTTCAAGGTTTTACGTCTTCAGTCATATGAAGGGGAACTATATATATATATATATATATATATATATATATATATATATATATATATATATATACTATGTGAGTTTTCTCTTACTTATAATATGTGTGTTTGCTCTTACTTATAATATGTGTGTTTGCTCTTACTTATAATATGTGTTTCTATTGCAAAGCACTATCCATCATATGATATTTTCTTGTTACTTATGTTTATGTATGATGTCTTGCCTCCATGGTCTGGGTCACTGCTGAAAAGGGATGAAGGACCAGTCAACATATCCAAAAAATCCAAAGAAAATTGCACTAGGTCCACAAAGATTACTTGTAAAACAAACAATAGACCTTGGAAGGTGTACAATAAAGCTCGCAGACAGTCAGATTCTCTTCCTTTAATATATCCACTTAACAAACGAAGATAAATTAAAAAAATAAACAAGGTAGCTAGATAGATAGATGGATTGATATACTGTAAATATTGATATATAGATATAGATATAGATAAAGATACACATAGATACACATAGATATAAAAAGAGAAAGAGGCAGATCTATGTAGCAGATGATCAGTCAAAAATGCAATGGTTAAAAAAAGACAGAAAGGATATTTAGCATCATATTCTACAGACACAGTATTGTTTTAATTAGTAGTAACAGAATGTATGTTGCTAAACATCAAAAATCAATATCCTTCATCCATCAAAACAGAAAATGGTCACACCAAGAAGACCACATTAGCTAATAAAGTCTAGGTTTCTCTCCATCTGTATAATTTGGGGTTAAGCAAAGCATTAATATTAACTCAACAATGTATGTGACTGATGAATTATGATCACCTGTGGTATGTGACTGATGAATTATGATCACTTATGGTACCTAATAGTATTTCTCCATTTTCACCTTCTTTTAATGGATCAAGGTCTGTGTGAAGGTTATATAAAAGGTATGATTTCTACAAACTAATAAGGTATAAGTTCCTTTGGGTCCTCAGCAAGTAAGTGTGTTTGATTCTGCAGGTTGAATTCTGACAAGCCCCATTAGTGTTTAATAACTTTCTGAGGCATTTTTCTTACATTTACAGCAAGTAACAGCAGCTGAAACCATATGAGCTTTGATATGTGGCTGTCTACTTAGTTTAAATAGAATAATTTAACGGTATCAGAGCAAGACCTGAAATGTGACTGTAATATCCAGTCTTTTAAAATAAAGTGCAGCCTTTAATTATTCATGTAAGGTTCATGTACCTTCAAAGGGAATCACTGACATCACTCATTGACAGTACGAGTAGTAATATAGCTGCAGAGATTTTTAATGTGTTATAAAATATTATATGGGAGTAATGGAGACACTCTTCTAAGCTCTGTGATATAACCTAGCACTGTATGTTGAACTCCAGAATACTTTCCATAATACAGCATACATACGTGTAAGTCATCAGCCTTAAATAATATATTTGGATTACCAGTGACACATAGCATTAAATAACTTATTTTCCGTGCAGTAAATTTGATTTCGCACTAACAGACAAGGAAAGGCCAATATGTATTGCTTGAGGAGAGAGCAGCTAAAACATAAAAAGCATTACACATTTGATTGTTGTAGCATACAAGGTTCCCTATTATATCAGTGAACACTTAAAATAGCGAACACTGTTTTATCAACAGTTTTAAATTGAAACTGCAAAATCTCGAACACACGGAACAGCGATTTTTTTTCCCAGGGGAAAAAAATCACTTGGCCGTTTTCGGGACTTTGCCATTTCCTCCATTGTGGCATGATCTCGAAGTTGGTATATTTAAGTAGAGGGGGTGTGTATGGTTTTTTTTTTTTTTTTACAGAGCAGCAATTTTTTGCTGTTCCGTGTGTTCAGCATTTTGCCATTTTGATTATTAAGGATCGATTATACGACGTTTGCTATTTTTAGCATTCACTGTTATAATATAGACCCAAGATACAATATAGATCACAAATGATGTTCTTCCACACTAGGGAGCAGTTTATTTATCTTTACTTACATATTGTGTATTTTGTTAAGTGGATTGTAAAGTCAAAATTTGATTACCAAAATATTTAGTTCACATGAAATATATAGATGCTAGCTAACAAAAAATATGCGGTATTCTTAGAAAAGTAAAGCAACTTGTTTTGGAAAGAACATGCATAAAGCTAAATTCTCTATACCATAACCATTTGAAATGTCAGGACATGCTAGAAGAAGTCCTGACACATAGACACTGAATAGCCAAAAGAATGGACTTACATATACTAAGTCCGAGATGCTATTTCTCAGAAAATTTCCCTTTTCTCCAAGGTATGGCAGTCTCGGAGTTGGTAATAAATAAGCTCATGGTGTATGGGGAGTATGGGGAGGTTTGTGCAGTGGAGGGATTGCCCTCCTGCAAAAAAGAAGGTTTAAGAAGAAGACCAATTTTCAAGATTTGTCTTTTCTCCAGATTTTCAGTGGGTTTTTTTTTGGCTTTTCGGCAGTCGGCATTTCAAGTGCCGACATTTCAATATGGAGCCACTTCATACTGAAAAGGATACAACATTCACATATGTTGGGATATGGGGATACACTATGGCAGGGGAAATGTAGTACATATTTTTTTCAGGTGAGGATGATTGCTTAGTCACAAAGGTTCAGCATGAATGCCAATCTTGGGCCTCAGCAGTGAGTAAAACATAATCATCCACACCCTGCCAAGTTGTACCTATTTTATACAGAAACATATTTCTTTCTTTCTTTTGGTTAATTTTGTATGTTTTTAGAGTTTTTGTAAAAATATCATGCTGTATCCATATAGATAAAAAAAAAACAGATCTATTAGACTTTAAAGTCTGTTTTTATTTCCTGTTTTTGGCAATTTAGTATAATCAATTATGCAAAGTCCCAATAGCTGCAATTAAAAGTTATCTTGCAAAGCTGAAAACATACCACCTTAACCACTGAATATATTAAAATGGCAGTAAATGTCCTTATTTACCCTATTTCCATCATGATAAACCTACCAATGACAGAGAACAGTGATCTCTCTTTCCTCACTCTGGGAAAAAACATTTATCATTCATCTGCACAAAGATGGCAATTCCACCAAATTCTCCAACTGTGGACCTCTGGCTATCCCATCTCTTCCATCTAAGGTTCTTGAGAAATGTATCCCTTCTTAGTTTCTCAATTACCTTAGCAACAACAATCTTCTTTGTCAAACTCAGCATGAATTCCATCCCCACCATAGCACAAACACTGCTCTCCTTTGTTTCAGCAATGCCATAAACTTTCACAGAAATACAGGTAAGATTGTCTCTTAGCTTTTCTTAGTCCTACCTAAAGTCATTGATGTTTCCAATAAAACAAAGATTAACTAGACCCTCTACGTTAGGCCTTGTTAACTCATTCATCTAGCTATTTCAGAGCTACCTATCAAATAGGCAACAAGCTGTAAAATTGCAAAACAAATACTCAACGTTTCTCCCTGTCTTTGTCTGTGTTCCTCAAGTATCAGTCCTAGGACCACTACTGTTTAACTTCCTTCTAAATGGTCTCCACACTGGAACCAAGCATACCAGCATAGTGCAATACACACACTTATCTGCTCACCTCCTAACATAGGATTCCTTCAGCTGGTCCCTCAAGAGTCCTTCAAATCTATTGAGTCATGGTTACTCACCTCTAACCTAATACTAAATGCAAAGAAATGCAAGTTAATGGTATTCTTATCAAAACACTACCAAAAACCAAAAACAAGACTTTAGGATTACATCAAAAGGCAACACTACAACAAAAATGGTATCATAAACTAAACTGCTGGGTGCTACTGTAGATGAAAACCTAAAATTTGAGCATCATATTCCTCAAGTCATTTAAAAAACACACCAAAACACTTGGTGCACTTTATCACGGTAATCCATATCTCTCAGAATTATGCTAGGAAAACCATAGCTTCTTTCTATCCTCTCCCATCACTTCTTTATGCAGCTCCCATTCTTACTAACCTGTACTCTACATAAATTAAGAAACTGGATACATGCTATAATGAGATAGCTTAACTTGTAACTAACCTTCCATCCAGAATACATTACTGTGTTGCCCTTAAACAATTACACTAGATTGAGCTTCTACAATCTCTCCTACACAACTTACACAATATCTCTCCTACACAACTTTCATGATATCTCTACACACAACTACTTACTGCACACAACCTAATTTATAGACCCAAAAATTGTCCTTTAAACAGTCTTCTTCAGCACACTGCTCTCAGGAAAAAATGTCTTCTAATTTCTAATAAATCTAAAGTCATAGCTGGCAACTTACTTTACTCATGTTACATCACTAAACTGTAGAATAACATTCTGATTGAACTACAACAACTTGAAGAACTGAAATATTTTAAAGCCATACTCAAACAATACCTGTCTAACTCCAGATTATTCTCCAGCTCTGTACCTGTATAATCACACACACTTATCACTCTAACAGTATAATCGTATAAACATTCTCGTTAATACTTGAATATGGTCAGCATGTGAATTTATACCCCCTATTTTTGTACATGTATGTATGACATTTGTTTCTTTTCTTATAGTCACGCCTGTGTATTTTTGGAAACTTTTTGTATATCTCAAACCCACTTTGGGTAGTTTACAAAATGTAATCACTTGCTATATTTCTAATGTTTTATGATTTAATGTGTAAACATGGAAATTTTCTCCGGTAGACACTGCGGAAAAGGAGGTTTTCCCAATTGGAGTATCCTGGTCAACAAATGGAAATAAATAAAAATGAATACCTAAATAAAAATATGTTATGGATAAAGCAAATTTAAAGAATAGCATTTTTATTTATATTATTTATTTCATAACTTTATACACCCTTTAGACATCTATTTTTGAGGGCAGTTTAAAGAGCCCTGTTTGGTAAAGTAACATGCACATGTTCACATAGTAGGCAAACGGAGACTGAGGGATCCAAATCCAGAACCACAGCATGACGCTCATCAGTAGCTCGCATACCTCGCATACTTAGTCCTTTATGTTGCTGTTAGAAGAACTGATATAAATGCATATAGAGAACATTTTCAGTCATTATTCCTGCATTTTATTGGAATGCCCACTATATGTGGACATGTAAATCTTTGTCTGCAAGTTTTCTTAATTATTAACATTCCCCATTTATTAGGATTTAAAAATATAGTGCAATATAGAATTTTACAATAGCATTATTAATAAAGAAGTATTCTTTCTATCAGTTATAGCACTGTATTTTTAAAATGAGGGTTTTCCTGTTCCTGTCTTGATCATATGACTATTCTGTGGTTTCACTGCAATGTTTGTTGCATGTAGATACATTTGGAAGTGTGATGCATTGCAGTGCATTGCACATGTGGGCCGTGCCAGTTAAACTACTTTTCTTTGAATGTACACTTACTGCACATTTAGCTGAAACTCAATAAATTGGACTGTATTTATTTATTTTTTCATTTTATTTTATTTTACTTTACATTTGTTAACCAGGAAGGTCCGACTGGACATAAGTCCCTTTTCAGCAGAGGCCCGGGGAGAAAAGCTCCACATACAGTACAGTACAAGTGAGGATTTCATTTACATCTATTACTACAATTCAACATGCAATACTCAGATATTAACATCTTGTTCTCAGGACTATATAAAAGGACATAACAGACTCATTTTGGCATGTAGTAGACAGAGTTAAACATTTCTGGTATGTCTACATTATAGCATGCAATAATCAGATTTTAAAATCTTGTTCTCAGGACAATATACAAGTAAGTTACAGACTCATTTCAGCATGTAGTAGACAGATTAACATTTCTGGTAGTTGGTTTATATGCAGTTCATGGTAAGATTGAAAGTAGTACAGTATTTGTGAAAAAGTAGAAAAAGTTTTTAAAGCATTATTGGTAGTAAGGGTATTATGTGGTACTTTGTGATATTAGAATTAGTACAGTATTTGAGAAAAAAGTACAAAAAGTTTGAATAGGAGTTCAGTCTGACAAGCCCATATGTTTGGGGTAGAACAGGTATACCTGGGTAACTAGAGGAAGTTATTGGTGAACTTTAGCAGATGAATTCATGCATTCATGCAACAGTGCAGTGGTGTGGCTTAACCTGGAGTGATACAGGAACAGAGCCAGTTGTTTGAATAGTGGCTTTTGAGGAGTCTTTTAAATTGGGAGGCAGAGGTTGTACTAGTAATGTGATTTGGGAGTTGATTCCAAACTCTGGCTATGGTGCAGGCAAAGAGAGACTTACCGGCATCATTTCTGTGTTTGATGACATTTATAAGGTTTTGGTTACTGGATCTTAAGGTTCTGATGGTTGTGTAGGGCTGAATTAGATTCTGTAGTGATGGGGTTTTGTTGGGCAGGTAGTACAATTTATGTGATGTAGAGAGTTGATTAACTAACAGTAGTTGGGGCAGCTCAAGCCAGTTGAGCTGCTTTAGGGCAAGACAATGGTGGGATCTATGAGGTGCCTCTGTTGCAAACTTGGAAATCTTGTTGTAACAAGATTCCATCTTGTTAAGTTCGGAATGGCGCAGATTTGTCAGTATGGGGGAGGCATATAGTAGGATGGATAAACGGTAGGTCCTAGTGATTGTGGGTTTTGTATTTTTGGTCATGAAATGTTTGCTTCTTGAAAGTAGACCCAGCTTTTGTTTACTTTCTTGATTGTTTGGGCTATGTGAATGTCAAATCTGAGGTTAGCGATAACTACCCCTAGCAGTTTTGTGTAGGTTGTTGGGGTGATTGTGATGTTATCTTTGGAGTTTATGATGAAATCATTGCTTAGCCGTGGAGGTCTACCAGGGCCAAATAAAATTAGTTTTTTTTTGGGGGGTTAAGAAGAAGTTTTATTTTGGTGAACCATGCTTCTGCTAAGGTAAAGTTTTTTTGAGTTACGGTTAGTAGTTCCTTTATGTTTGGGGTGGTACTTATAATGGTGGTGTTGTCTACGTATTGTACTACTGTGGCAGAGATTGAGGATGCAGCTGTCTGGTTTGTGAATAGGGAGATCAGCAGAGCCATTCTGCTTACTGTTGCCACAGTAATGGAGGAGTATATGTTCCATGTACAACTCATCACTTCACAAAATGTATCCATATTCATCAAGGATACCTACACGTCCAGGTTAGTGGTGCAGCATGATACCTCTGAGATCATCCATGTGCAACTAAAATCAGGCAAATCTGCAATGCAGATTGTGGCCTGCTACAGATCACCCTCCATTACCCATGACCACCACTCCACCTTTCTGGAGACACTGGAAAACATGAAGGTCCTACCAAACACCCTGATATTAGGCGATTTCAATTATCCTATCATTAACTGGGAAAACTACTCAAGTACAAACTCCCAGGCCCAGCGTTTCCTGGAATTCATCAACTCAAATGCCTTGGATCAGCTGGTAAACTCCCTAAAACATACTGGACCTGGTCATCACAAACATGGGCGACAGGTGTTCCACACTGGAGGTCAACCAGTCACTGGTTAGATCAGACCATAAACTAATCAATCTGGATGTCCACACCCAACCACCACCCCCAACTAAGGAAACCACAGTAAAAAACTTTTCTAAAGCAAACTTCACCTTACTTAAGACAGAGGCAGTAAGTTTCACAGCCCCCACGCTAAAGGATAACGCTGACCAAGATGCAGAAACCTTTACTAATGCACTCTATGAGCACCTACAAGGATGCATGGATCATGCCATCCCTAGCAAAATCAAGACTGACTCCTCTAAGAGAAGGAAACCAGTCTGGTGGAACTCTGCCATAAACAGGCTATACAATAGAAGGAGGAAACTAGTTCAGGACAAAAGCAAATCCCAAGAAAGAAAGACATCCCTGATCAGTATCAATAAGAAACTAAGATCCCTCATAAAATCATCCAAGGCTAACTTTGAAAGAAAAATAGCCAAGGATTCAAAAGATAACCACGAAGCCTTCTTTAGCTATGTTAAGAATCTAAGTGGCAACTCGCAGATATGCACTGAACTAGTGCAAAATAGCACAAAATACACTGAACCTACTGATATTGCCAACATCCTGGTAGATAGATTCAGTGCAAACTTCACCCCCTTCTCACCCCCAAAAGGACCCACAACAATACTGGAAAAGTGTACTGTCCTGAAAATCACAGACACACAGGTGCAAGTAGCCCATTCAAAAGCCAAAAACACAGTGTCAGTGGGGCCAGATGGTGTCCCAGGTTGCGTCTTCCATGAACTACAGAACGAACTAACCCCCCACCTAAACACGCTGTTCAGCCTCAGCATCTCCACAAGCTACATGCCCATAGAATGGTGCACAGCAACAGTTATTCCACTCCACAAAGGAGGGGCCACAACTGACTCTGGTAACTATCACCCCATAAGCTTGACCAGCTTGGTCTGCAAGGCTATGGAGCACATCATCATGGAACTCATTAACAAAGACATTGGGAACCTCCAAATTCTTGACCCGACCCAGTTCGGCTTTGTTAAGGGCAGATCATGCCTACTAAACCTGATTGATTTCTTTGAGACAGTCACCAAGGCCATAGACGAGGGAAAGGTTGTTCACACAGCCTACCTTGACCTCGCCAAGGATTTTGACACCATTCCCCACTTGGGTATTACAGTAAAACTCACCAGCCTGAGCATAAACCCCTACGTCAGAGATGTGTTGTCATCTGGCTTACAGACAGAAATCACACGGTAAGAATAGCGGGCTCCAGGTCAGACTCTAAACCAGTCGCAAGTTGTGTCCCGCAAGGCTCGGTCCTGGGACCCCTACTGTTTGGCATATACTTTTCAGACATACAGGCAAACACAGGAGGACTATGGCTAACCAAGTTCACCGATGACTGCAAACTGGGAGCCATAACTGACTCTCCGGCTGACACGGATATCCTCCAAAAGGGCCTTACTGAGACTGACACCTGGTGCCAAAGTTATGGCCTCAAGCTAAATGCCAAAAAATGCATAGTCATCCTGTTTGGGAAAAACAAAACACCCACAAATTACCACATAGGTGGCAGCCCCCTTAATACAGAAGAGGTAATAAGAGATCTGGGGTCCCAGGTAGATAGTAATCTCTCCTTTGACAATCATATTGCCAAAGTAGTTAGGAAATCTTTCTATGTGGCCCATCTAATTACTAAAGGGTTCACATCTAGAAATAAAGAGTTTATAGTGCCCCACTACTCGTCACTCATCAGACCCATCATAGAGTACAATGCCCCCTTTGGGATGTACCTCACAAGACACTTCCGACAGCTGGAGAGACCACAAAAGTACCTCACCAAGAGGATTACTGGCCTCAAACATATGTCCTATGCAGCCTGACTGAAAAAACTCCGGCTGTACTTAGTGGCATATCGCTTACTCAGAGGTGATCTCTGCCTGACTTACAAAGGCATGTCCAACTCAGAATTGATGGACATGCTCCACCTAAAGAAATCCAAGTCACTGCGAGACACACGCTCTAGTGAGCTAAACCTCACCACAACAATAAATAGAACATGCTGGGGGGATAGATTCCTGTCACAGAGACTCCCCATGCTTTGGAACAAAATTCCAAACTACATTAGGCAGAGCTCCTCACTAACACTCTTCAAGAGAAACCTTGACAAGTAGATGGATAACAGAAAATCCACCCCTGGGATCACTTCATTGGCTCTGCTTGACAGAGGATCGGTTAATTAATAAATGGGGCGGCGAAAGCCGACACACTCTGGCTAGGCTTATAAATGCCCTTGGGCAGATAGCCTAGTACCTACCTATTAACCAATAAATCTTTGTGTATACAATAATGAGTCAAAACACTTATTGTCTAAGTATACAACAGTGAGGAGAAAAAAACATTGGCAAGAAACTTATAAATATTTAGCTTACAAATCATAATATAAGCAACACAATGATATGAAAAATCATTCAAATGTACATCAGAATTAGTTTTTATTCAAACAAAGTTTAGACCCCCTAGTATTTTATAATAGTGGGACAGTGGTATGAAAGTTGAGGAGAGTATAGTTCAGTGTATGTGGCCAGGTAGACAAATAGTACAAAATAAGATTGAAGATTATTGCCCATGTGGTCATTTTAGAGCATGGTTGGACAGTGTGGATAAGGACAGTTTAGGGGCAGAAGCCAGGTGTGATGCAAGAGCTAATCCATGAGACCTTTAGGTGTTTTTTTTTCCAACAGTAGCATGAATGATTTTAGGTTGGTTGGTTGTTCGAGTAAGAAGGGAATTGAATTCTAAACCTTACTGTAGCACTTTTCAAGCACGATCATTTGAGTAGTTGCAGCGTGACTGATAAAGGAACAGCATATAGGAGGGAAGGTAAGAATTGACAAGAGGCAGTAGCCAGGTAAGTCAGGAAAGGTTTTGGTCAATATATAGGCCACCTAGTTTTTTGTGTGTTTTGCTGATACCTTGCTTTATTTGGTGATCGAGTTTCATGATATTATCTATGATATCTTCTAAGAGCTTGGTATGAGTTGAGTTACAAGTTCAATCTTTGCTTGGTCAGAAAAAATAATGGTAAAGAAAAGTTAGTTATTAGAGTATTGTTTAGATGTGAACAGAATCAGTTTAGTTGTCTTACAAATTAATAGGAATTGAGAGTTATGAGCCATGTTTCAGTGGAGTTTAAGGATTCCCGCATTGGGGTTTGAAGTTGTAGGTTTCTGGCAGTGCAGATGACTGTGGAATCATCAGTATACTGACTAATGGTATATTTTCTGTACCTGGAAAGAAAGCTGTCAAGAACTACCGCTTCCTTTTCCGATCTATAAACAATAATCCTATCATACATTCATATGAAATTTGTATGAATAGTGGTGATGTTACAGAAAGTTTATTTAAGGCACAATGTACAGTTAAGATCAGGGGTGGGGACTTAGAGTTGGGATTAGTGTTAGCACATGTTACTAAATTGTAGCAAGGTGTGTGGGAGAGCTTCCACCACCCCTCCACCTTAATAATGATACATGCTAACTCTAACTCTACCCCTGTCCCTAGCAAGACAACTCACTCAGTACTCATGCATAAACATACAACATTAAATCTACTCTCTTATCTAACCCCATCAAACTCTAACCTGCACACACTCCCTAGCCAAATGCAGCATCAATTCCCTTTGTTGACAAATGATACATTTAACTAAACTGACATTCACTCAATCTGCCAGTTGCACAAACTAACCTGCACTAAATTTCATTGATCAAAGTGTTAATGCAGTGCGTGCACACACACACACCACACACACACACACACACACACACACACATATATATATATATATATATATATATATATATATATATATATATATATATAAAGAGAGAGATGTAGATATATATATATATATATATATATGTGTATATATATATATATGTGTATATATATTTATATATATATATATATCTATATATGTATATATATATATATATATATATATGTATATATATATATATATATATATATATATATATATAGAGAGAGAGAGAGAGAGAGAGAGAGATGTAGATATATATATATATATATATATATATATATATATATATATAAGGGTCCTATTTATTTTATCGACAGTATGGTTCATCGAACCGTACTTTGTCGAAATTCATCATATTCTTTCGGCTGTTCTCATTAGGGGTCGCCACAAAAGATCACCTGTTTCCATTTCTTCCTGTCCTCTGCATCTTACTCTGTCACACCAACCACCTGCATGTCCTCTCTCACCACATCCATAAACCTTATCTTAGGCCTTCCTCTTTTCCTGTTACCTGGTAGCTTCATCCTTAGCATCTTTTTCCCAATATACTCAGCATCCCTCCTCAGCACATGTCCAAACCAACGTAATCGTGCCTCTCTGGCTTTGTCTCCAAACCTTCCAACCTGGGCTGACCCTCTAATATACTTATTCCTAATCCTGTCCACCCTCGTCTCACCCAGTACAAATCTTACCATCTTTAATTCTGCCACATTCAGCTCAAACACCTGCCTTTTTGTCAATGCCACTGTCTCCAACCCATATAACATAGCTGGTCTCACTACCCTCTTGTAGACCTTCCCTTTCACTCTTACAGGTACTCGTCTGTCACAAATCACTCCTGACACTCTTCTCCATCCACTCCATCCCACCTGTACTATCTTCTTTACCTATCTTCCACACTCACCGTTACTCTGAACTATTGACCCCAAGTATTTAAACTCATCCACCTTCACCACCTCTACTCCTTGCATCCTCACCATTCCTCTATCCTCCCTCTCATTCACACACATATATTCTTATTCCTGCTGACCTTCATTCCTCTTCTCTCTAAAGCATATCTCCATCTCTCCAGGGTCTCCTCCACCTGTTCCCTACTCTCACTACAGATCACAATGTCATCTGCAAACATAATAGTCCACGGGGACTCCTGTCTGATCTCGTCTGTCAACCTGTCCATCACCATTGCAAATAAGAAAGGGCTCAGAGCTGATCCTTGATGTAACCCCACCTCCACCTTAAATGCATCCATTACTCCCACCGCAGACCTCACCGCTGTCACACTACTCTCGTACATATCCTGTACCACTCTTACATACTTCTCTGACACTCCTGACTTCTTCATACAATACCACAACTCCTCTCTAGGTACCCTGTCATATGCTTTCTCTAAGTCTACAAAAACACAATACAACTCCTTCTGACATTCTCTGTACTCCATCAACACTCTCAGAGCAAACATCACATCTGTAGTGCTCTTTCCTGGCATGAAACCATACTGCTGATCACTAATCATCACCTCCCTTCTTAACCTAGCTTCCCATACTCTTTCCCACAACTTCATGCTGTGACCGATCAATTTAATCCCTCTGTAGTTACTACAGCTCTGCAAATCACCCTTATTCTTAAAAATCGGTACCAAAACACTTTTTCACCATTCCTCAGGCATCCTCTCACTGTCCAAGATTTCATTAAACAATCTGGTTAAAAACTCCACTGCCATTTCACCTAAACACCTCCATGCTTCCACAGGTATGTCATCTAGGCCAATAGCCTTTCCATTCTTCATTCTCTTCATAGCTATCCTTACTTCCTCCTTGCTAATCCATTGTACTTCATGATTCACTGTCCCTACATCATCTAACCTTCTCTCCCTCTCATTCTCTTCATTCATCAACCCCTCAAAGTACTCTTTCCGTCTCCTCAACACCCTCTCTCTATGTTTCCCCCATTATCCTTTACCACCCTTACCTGCTGCTCATCTTTCCTAGCTCGGTCCCTCTGTTTAGCCAATCGGTACAGGTCCTTTTCTCCTTTCTTAGTGTCCAACCTTTCATACAACTCTTCTTATGCCTTATCCTTAGCCTTCACCACCTCTCTCTTTGCCCATGCACCTCATCTCCTTATACTCCTGTCTACTTTCTTCATCTCTCTGACAATCCCACTTCTTTTTTGCCAACCTCTTTCTCTGTATACTCTCCTGTACTTCCTCATTCCACCACCATGTCTCCTTGTCATCCTTCCTCTGTCCAAATGTGATACCAAGCACCTTTCTAGCCGTATCCCTTACTAGCTCTGCTGTAGTTACCCAGCTATTTGGTAACTCTTCACTGCCAACCAGTGCCTGTCTTAACTCATCCCTGAACTCCACCTCACAATTACCCTTTTTCAATTTCCACCATTTGATCCTTGGTGCTGCCCTCACACTCCTCCTCCTCCTCTTAATCACCAACATCATCCTACAAACCACCATCTTATGCTACCTAACTACACTTTCTCCAATCACCACTTTACAGTCTCCAATTTCCTTCAAACTGGCCCTCCTACATAAGATATAATCCACCTGTGTGCATCTTCCTCCACTCTTGTATGTTACCCTATGCTCCTCCCTCTTGTTAAAATACGTATTCACCATAGCCATGTCCATCCTTTTCACAAAATCCACTACCATCTGACCTTCTACATTCCTTTGTTTAACATCATACCTACCCATCACTTCCTCATCCCCTCGGTTCCCTTCACCAACATGCCCATTGAAATCTGCTCCAATCACCACTCTCTCACCCTTGGGTACAGTCATCACCACTTCATCCAATTCACTCCAAAATTTTTCTTTCTCATCCATTGCACACCCAACTTGTGGAGCATATGCACTAACAACAATCATCATTACACCATCAATTTCCAGCTTCATAAACATTACTCTATCTGACACTCTTTTCACCTCCAAAACACTATTAACATACTGTTCTTTCAGAATAACTCCTACGCCATTTCTCCTTCCATCCACACCATGATAGAACAATGTGAACCCACCTCCGATACACCTAGCCTTACTCCCCTTCCATCTGGTCTCTTGCACACACAATATACCAACCTTCCTTCTGTCCATCATATCAGCTAGCTCTCTCCCTATACCAGTCATACTGCCAACATTCAAAGTTCCGACCCTCACTACCACAGTCCTAGCCTTTCTCCTCTCTTTCTGTCTTCGGCCATGTCTTCCGTGTCTTCTCCTCCTTCGGCCAACAGTAGCCCAATTTCCGCCAACACCCTGTTGGCTAACAGTACTGGTGGTGGTCGTTGTTAACCCGGGCCTCGACCGATCCGGTATTAAAGTACTTATTGGTGTCTGCATGAAATGATTTGGCGAAGTTGTACGCCGGATGCCCTTCCTGACGCAACCCTCCCCATTTATCCGGGCTTGGTACCGACACAAAGAAATGCACTGGCTTGTGCATCCCCAGTGGCTGGGTTATACTTTGTCGAAATTACTTTAGCAAAAGTGCATTTTGTCAAACATGCACTTTCGCTAAAGTAAACAAATAAAAAGGAAAACATGCAGTTTGCATGTTGCCTTAGTTGTACATCAATGTATACTGTTGATGTACAATTAAGGAAAGTTTTGTTGAGATCGTAGTATAGTGGGGGTAAGGGAATATTAAAGTAGGGGGGTGTGGGGGGTGCAGGGGGGCTTGCCACCCTGCATAACATTGTTTAGTGTGTTATTTTACTTTTGTAGTTAGTTTTTGTTTTTTTTATTCTGCGAAAGTGCATTTTCGATGGAATGCACTTTCGCAAAAGTAAGTTTGAGGAAGTATGGTTCAATGAACCATACTTTCAATTTAAAAACGTAGATCTATATATATATATATATATATATATATATATATATATATATCTGTATATATATATATATATATATATATATATATATATATTTATATATATGTATATATATATATATATATATATATATATATATATATATATATATATATGGGTTCACTTTATAATTTTGAAATACTGAAATACCAAATGTCAGTATTTTGAAATCATAAAGTTTAAGACTGAAAATCGCGAAAGTGCATAATCGCGAATTCGAATATCTCAAATTTGCGGTTATGGCTTACAGTACGTGACGTGCAGTGTTGGGAGTGTAGCATGTATGGATGTAGGTGCAATTGAAGGTAAGTGAGTGTTTTGTAAGGGTTATGTGTGGGAGTTTGAGTGTGTCTGAATGTGTGGATGTATGTATATGTGTGATGTTTGTGTGTGTGCGAGGGACTGTGAAATGTGTGGGTGTGTGTTTCCTTTTTGTGTCTGTGTGATCTCGGAGTTAGTATATATAAGGAGGGGGGTGTAGGGGTCGCAGCCCCCCACATGGGGGGGTGCAGTGGGGCTTGCCCCCCTTGCTTACAGGTAGTGTAGGTTTGTTTGTGTTTTTGTGTTTGTGTGTGTTTTGTTTGTTGTAGTGTGGGTTGGATGATGTATGTGTTGTGTGGTGTATGCTTTGTATGTGTTCGTGATTGTGTGCTTCGCGATTGTGTGCTGTCGGGATTATGGGTGTTCGACTTTATGATTTCGAAATACTGAAATTCGGTATTTCAGTATTTCTAAATTATAAAGTGAATCTATATATATATATGTATATATATATATATATATATATATATATATATATATATATATATATATATATATATCACACACACACACACACACTATATATATATATATATATATATATATATATATATATATATATATATATGTATATATATATATATATATATATGGGTACATATCACTTCACCTAAAACTCATTTTACCTAAACTCATTTCACCAAAACCAAATCATCTAAAGTTCATTCCACCTAAAACTCATTTCACTGACAAGTAGTACAATAAGGCAAGTCAAAGGTATATGTCCTTTTCCCCACTGCAGTGCAATCCTGATGTTAGTGTATATAATTATGGGGGCTGTTAGGGGCGTAGCCCCCCCACTTACTTTCGTTTTATGGTGTCTGGTTTTGTTTTACATTATTTGATAAAACTCAAGTAGTTGGGGGGGGCTGTGTCCCCCACACCCCACCCTTAATATATATGCTAACACCAGGATTGCACTACAGTGGGGAAAAGGACATATACCATCGAACTGCTTTAGATTACTACTTGTCAGTGAAATAAGTTTTAGTTGAAATGAACTTTAGAATCAGCCTCTGTTTTGTTGACACAGTTTGGTCAATAAAATACATGTTTAACAGTTGTGTGCAATCTGACAATCCCCAGGGCTAAGGGATTTTCTCTTTCCCAGAGTTTTGTGTGATCTCAGAGTTGGAATAAATAATTGGTAGGGAGTTTGGGGGGGGCAAAGCCTCCATATGGGAGTGCAAGGGGGGGCTTGCTCCTTTGTACAAGCCCTGTTTAAAAAACTTTACATGGTCAAAGGAATAGCATTGTAGCATGCACAGAAACTTGTCAATGTTTGTTGATGTTAGTGTGCTGACGTTAGCAACATTAACATTGCAGACGTTTGAGTATTGCCACTATATCCATGAATTCACGCAAACACACACACACACACACACACACACACACACACACACACACACAAACACACAGAGAAACTAGATTGGTTAAGAATAAAATGCTGCATGGAAGTATGTTTCAGGAGAAACTGGGAAATGAGTTGATGGATGATGCAGTCCTCCATGAACTTTTCTGGCCAGTCACTGCCTAAGAAAACATGGCCAAGTTCTTGAATATACAAATGGTTACTCATAACACTTGAGCTGTTAGGTGTTTTGCAGTCAAGTGAATGGCTGTAACAGATGCTGACTGCACTGAAATGGGTATGGGGGCAGAGCTTTGTGTTCAAGGGTGTGTTGGAGGCCAGCTCTATATTAACAGGAACCCTTCAAATCATTCTGTTTCCTTCTTTGAAATGCCACTTTTCTATGGCCATGGTACAACGGTGAAAGACAGTATATTAACCAGTGAGAAAGACTGGGGGTTGTTTCCCCCTCACCCACATCAGAAACAGAAGAACTGTCTTTCCAAAAAGGCACTGTTTTCTCCAGTCGTGCATGAAGTGCCCAGTATATATATTTTGATTGGAAACCATACTCAAAGAAATGCAAATATAAGCATGAAAATAAAGTAAATAAAATACTCATTTAAAACTTCCAAAAGAACCCACAACAACCTATGTACAGTACTAAAAAGAATTGGTTCTATGCAGCTTTCTATGGGCACAAAGCTAGACTGATAAAGGCTACACTTTATAATTTTGGAGTAGGTAGTTTCAGAGGTGCTTCTAATAACAAAGGTTAATTAGAAAGAGAGATGTTGTAATGTCACAGCACAGTCCCCTCCCCCCAAAAAACAATTCCCCCACTCACAACGTAACCCACATTAATGTCTACCAGCCCATATAATCAAAACTGATCACAGCTTGAAGTTTTTTCTGCACAGACTTGTAAACTATGTGGCATTACATCAGAATCCAACTCCCTGCTGCAAAACTAACCATGTGCTATAAATGTTTATTTGCAAATTTTGTGGAATTTGTAATCTTTTATATCCATTTTGTGATCTTAGTTTAGCATGGTACTAGTTGTTACAATCTTTTTTTTTAATGCAAAGTAGTATACAGAAAATGAAATGGGGCTCTCTAGGGTGCATAAAGGCAAGCAAGAATAAACAAGAAGCAAATGATAGTGAAGATTTCATAAAACTTTTACAAATTCATATGCCTTAGGCTCACACTGTGGTTTAAACTGCCAAAGCTGAAGAATGCAGGAATAGTGCCAAAAAAGAAACCAAATAACTGGATTATGGCTGTAGTACCTGCAACAAAAGAGGTAGGGAGTAGAAGCTGTGCAGACTTGTGAAGATTTCATACTTAGCTAAGCCCAGAGTTGATCCGTGGTGGTACAGCGGTTGCATTGTTGCCTCACAGCAAGAGGTTATTCTGTTCGATTCTCGGCTAGAGTGCCTTGTGTGTGGAGTCTGCATGTCCTCCCCATGGTTGAGTGGCCTCCGAAAGACATGGGTAAATGGGCGTGCCTTTGCTGAAGGTTGGGCATCGGGCTGGCAACTCGGCACCATAAAAATTGACTGCCAATCATTAGCGGACTGGAGTTCCGCTGTGGCGAACCCTAAACGGGAAAAGCCGAAAAGACAAACAACAAAAAAGTCTAAGTCCAGAGTTGCTTACACTACACAAATTAGTATTACTGACAGAGGATATTTTTGCATCTCTAGTAGGGAGAAAGTATTTCAGAAAGGCTGACCTAGTGCAATGTTACCTGCAACTAGAAATGGAAACATCATCGGAGCATTCTTTGATTATTAATATACGCAATGGGCTGTTCCAATACAATCATCTTACTTGTGAAATGTTGTGTGTGTCAGTCATCTGGCAAAACCAATGGAAGTGCCATGTTTGGTGGTTAGTACAGAGGATTACAGCTATTTACTGTTAATGGGCTGATTGCTGTTGTCCAGGGTTTGATTATGTCCCTCACCATTTGCTTACTGTGTAACTTTGAGCAAATCACTTAACCATGCAGTGTTCCCAGGATGAATCTGAAAAAATTCCAAATGGATCAGTGCTCTACCCCAGTAAGTAGCTGCAAATAAATAAATACTCTGTGGGATTCTTGATAAGTGATATTTCCTTACTTACAGTCTACTAACAGACAAAGATGGTGAAAACCCCTTAATTAATGTATGAACATTTCTGACAGGCTAAAGAACTGTTGCTATCAAGGTAATACAGACAACTGTAATTTTTCAGTGAGGAAACATCCTACTGTAGTTGTGTGATTAGAAACAATGGACTTCAAAGTCACTAGACAAGATGGAGGTTGTGCAGAATGCACCAAAATGTCATTTTGCGTCACAACTAGGGAGCTGCCAAGGACTGGTTTACAACTACAGATTTTTCCCAACTTGTTAAAGACATGCATTCACTAACTGATTTACTACAGAACAGGCCTAACTGGAAATGGAGGTGCAGCTGAAACAGTGCCACTAGGTAACCATGATGGTGACTATAACAGACAAGTAAAAACTTGCCTGTTTTGATAGTATCAGGGCTTTTAGGCAAGTATATAATGCTTAGCCATATGGAATTGTCAGCATATTACTGGATAATTTCTTAGATGATACAGAAAAAAAATCACCATGTTTGGTTCAAGGTCAGTGAAAACACAAGATTCAATTATAGTAGAGCGGCAGGGAAGACCATAGCCTAGTACAGAAAGTGAGGAAGCTTCATTAGAATTTGCATGGATTGGAATTTATATCAGTAATAAATTATCTTACAATAATGGCCATTATTAATTCTAAAACCTGTACATTATAGATGGCATAATTAAATCCTGTAGTGGTGGTGCATACTAAGATTATTTTCAAGACACAGAATGTAAACAGACAAAGCAGTGTGGTAAGACTGACTGATTTCAATGTTCATTATATGAGAAGGTGAAAGAGCCAAGCACAATTGAGCCACTGGACTTGTATTATTCTATACCTGGTGAACAATTAAAACCGACAAAGGATGTTATCCAAACAGAAAAAAAATGGTGTCCATGGTTTATGTCAATGCAGTAAAACCTCCCCATATCAATATCAGCATTAAACAACAGAACTGGAAAAATAGAAAACCCACGTCAAACGCTATGCGGTCATGAGATGCCGATGAATCCAATCCTGTTCTAATTGGAAAACGATTTCAGAAGTCCGTGTAAAATAAAATCATACATTTATTAAAAAAACAGATGGTAACAAACTGCAAGTTAAGCACTTTCACCCGTTCCAACCATGGGCTTCATCTGAACTGAATTGAGAAAAAAACAGTTGCAATTTAAATCACTTCTTTGGCGCCAAAAATGTAGCCAAATTTAAAGCTGCAGGTCATAAATCAGTAATATAATAAAAAACAATTCATCTGTATAACCAATAAAAGCAACCCAACGTATTTGACAAGTTTCTAATATGTCTGAAATATCTTAAATATCTTAAATAAACATTGGTGCAGAAAAGAAATGCATACAATTGCTAATCGAGCATATTAAGCAATGGCTTGATAGAAATAAAATCATTAAGCCCTGGAGGGGTAGATGCATCAGTGAACAATTACCACCACAATTCCTTATAGGATAAATAACCTTTATAATTTCCCCCTTTTGGATCTATCTTAATATTGTCCAGAATGGCAAATGTAAAATGATGATTATCATCCGATGTTTTTATATGCCTGTATAGTGCATTTTTTCCATCTTTCTTTTTAATACAGTATATATGGTCATAAATACGCTTGTTTAACTGCCTTTCGGTCTTTCCTATATAGAAAGCTGAACAGGTGCAACATTTGGCTAAATATACTATTAGTTTAGACTTGCAATTCCCCTGTCTAAACCTAATGTAAGACCTGTTTACGTTGTCTAATCTTACACCGTCACTCAAATTTATGGTGTGGCACCAATTACAACAACCACATTTGCTAGTATGTTTAACAGAAAGGTTGTTGTATATTGGGCCCCTTTCCAGATATTTCTTAATATTGGGTCCCATTTTATTAATGAAACAAGGATGGTGTCCAACTATATTTGCTACGTTATTGTCAGCAAGAATGATGTTCCAGTTGCTGTTCAATATTTCTTTAATTTTAAACATGTAAGGACCATATTCCAGGACGCAGGCTCCACTATAATTCGTAACAGTATCAGCTCACCTATCAATGAGCGCACTGTCTGAATTAGTATGACTATAGCCTAATAAAGGGATATATTTCTTCCCCCATTCGCCTATAACTTGCTTGCTTACTTTATACATCATTTTTTGTGTCATAACCTGTATTTCTAAATAAAGATGTGATATAAGCTATTTCAGTCAACATGTCCGAGTGTAAAGAGGTCATCCTGACAGCTCGAATGAGCTGTCCCTTGTAAATATTTCTCAATAATTTTTTAGGATGATTGCTAGAGTATTCCAGGTAACTGTTGGAGAATGTAGTTTTCCTATGTATTCTGGATAGAAATTGCTTTCCATCTTTGAATACATATGTGTCAAGGTACGCTAAACCCTCCTGACTGTGAGATGAGGTGAATTTAAGGTAGTTACTACTGGAATTGATATAATCCAGAAATCTGATAAAATATCTTTTCTACCTTCCCACAAAATGTAAATGTCATCCAAATAACGTGAATAATATCTGATGTGTTTGAAAAATTCACTTTGGAACACAGTAGACTCTTCCCAGTCCAGCATAACCAGGTTCGCAAAAATGGGGGCACAAGCTGCTCCCATTGCTATGCCCCTGGTTTGCCAGAAATATCCACCTTCATAAAAAATATAGTTGTGCTCCAAAACTATACTCATCATGTCTATAATGAGACAAGCTTTGTCCCAATCAAGGTCCGCATATTTCCTGATACTGTTAGCAAAAGCATTTAAGCCCTCCTCTTTAGGTATACATGAAAATAAATCAATGACGTCAATGGTGACAAATAACAAGTTTTCTTTGTGTAAATGAATAGGGTAATTTTTCAAAAATTCCCATGAGTCCTTAACTAAGTGAAGAATTTTGTTGTAGATAGGTTTCCACATAGTATCTACAGCTACCCCTAGGTGGAAGGTCTTGGATCTGCTTCCAGAAATAATGGGTCTGAAAGGCGGATTGTCAATGTTTTTATGGATTTTAAGAATTCCTACCAATGAGGCTGCCACCGGATGGTCTACCTTCAAATAATTATATGTGTCCAAAGTGATACGTTTGTCAATCAAAAATTCCTCTATATGCATATTGATTTTTCTGTATGCCAAATTTATTTTGTTTAAAGAAATAACCTCATAATTTCCTGTAGAATGTAAAATGTCATACATTTTGGATGCATATACCATGTTGTCATATATCACTATACCTCCACCTTTATCTGGTTTCATTACATGGATTGTTTTATCATTCTTCATATTCTTAAGTGTCTCTGTTTCTTCATCAGACAAATTGGATTTAACTTTTTTGCCACCTAAAGTGTTTTGTAACTGATATATTTGTTTTGAAACTGATTTTTCGTATACTGCTATAGTTGGATTAGTTAAGGGCATAAAACAACTTTTCTTTTTTAATAAGTTAGAGCCTTTATTCTGATTCCATCCTTTATCATCCATATTGTGAAACATAATAGCTAGATTCAGTTTACTTGTATATAATTTGATCTCACTTAAACAGTCTACTAATTTAAAATTGGTTGTGGGAATGTATTTCATACCTTTGGAAAATAAATTAAAATGAGAAGTGTTAAGTACTAAATCAGTGTAATTGTATATATTAAAATTTTTATAACTGTTCAGTACACCTGTATTGGTTATAATTGGATCATTACCAAGATTTTCATGATTGGCTTTATGCTCAGATGTCCTAGTCTCTAATATCTTGGTTGATTCGTTTGCCTGCCATTCCTCTGATTTCCTACATTTTGGTATGAATGTGGCTTTTTTCCATTTTCCTCCCCATTTCCAATCCCTTAGTTGACCGGTTTGCCCACTGTTCCAAAAATGTGAATTCTTCTTAACATGGTCATTTGTTTCCTCACCATAAAGGTTGTCATACTTAGTGCTTGTATTGTGACCCCATCCATATGCTGTGCCCTTATCATACTGTTCTATATCCCTTTGCAACGTTCTGTTTTTCCTATTAAAAGCTTTCTTAGAAATAGTTTCCGCCACATTAAATTGCTTGAGATATAATTTTTCCCACTGGGAAAATAACGAGTCATTCAGGATCAACTCATTAAATTTTTCTACCTCCTGCATACTTCTTGCTAATTTTTCATCATTATATTTCATCAACATTTGCATATATTGTGTACCACATTTGTCAAAGAATTGATTAAAATCAGCTCTAATTTTATCATTTAAATTGATACCCATAGGGTGTTTAAAGAATCGCAGCCCCACAGAGACTATTCCAGTGTTAATGCATTTGGAGAGATATGCATTATCAAGTTTCAGACTGTTTATAATATTTAATTTCTTCCCAAAAGTATATATAATGTCCTTCAGTGAACCCTTAGGTATCATTCGTTCAGACGAACCTTCCTTCACCGGATCATGATCAAAACCACAATTAGTGTCTAAGAATTTCTTTAAATGATTGTAATTATTGCATACATTGTTATTAATTGCTACAGGAATATCCTGCAAAAATTCAGTACCTTTGTCAGTAAAGTCATGACCCCCAGGTTGAGTATAGGTCTTCTTTGGTAACATCCTTTTAGGTTTGGTGCAGATCCGCTTGGCTTCATCATCCAGGTCGCCAAAAGAAAAGTCGAAGGTGTAATCCAGTAGACCCATCCTGCTACTGTTCCACTGTTCATTGTGTGGAAAAGGCACTGGTAAATCAATTAAATTAGTACCTCCACAGCTGGTCCCCCTGCCCATTGGGAATACCTGGTGAAGATGGTGAATGACCAGGTGAACCATTATTACTGTTAGTCAAACTGTTATGACTGACTTTATCCTTTCGGTCATTGAATGCTGAGTGTAATCTATCTGATACTGTTGGCACTTCCGAAACACTCAATGGCATAACAGTACATTCTGTGTCTTTATTACCCATCATATTGATTCCAATGTTAGTTAAAAGCATCGTTAACTTGTGAACTTCACCCTTGAGTTCACTTAGTTCCGCTTGGAGTTTCAGCATGAAACTAGTCTCAGTACAGGGTCATGTTAGAAGCCCGGCATCCCGATCAGACTCCATAGCCAGACATACAATGAAAAGTAAAATGTTTGGCGGTTGTCAAAAAACAACAGAACTGGAAAAATAGAAAACCCACGCCAAACGCTATGCGGTCATGAGATGCCGATGAATCCAATCCTGTTCTAATTGGAAAATGATTTCAGAAGTCCATGTAAAATAAAATCGTACATTTATTAAAAAACAGATGGTAACTAACTGCAAGTTAAGCGCTTTCTCCCATTCCAACCACGGGCTTCATCAGAACTGAAATGAGAAAAAAACAGTTGCAATTTAAATCACTTCTTTGGTGCCAAAAAATGTAGCCAAATTTAAAGCTGCAGGTCATAAATCAGTTTGTTTGTGTCTTTCGGCTTTTCCCGTTTAGGGGTCGCCACAGCGGAACTCCGGTCCGCTAATGATTGGCAGTAGATTTTTAAGTACTGGCTTGCCAGGCCTAATGCGCAACCTTCAACGAAGGAACGCACATTCACGCATTTCACTACACAAAAGATGCTCTAACTGAGAATCAAATGGGCAACGTCTAATTGTGAAGCAACAACGCTACCGCATATAATAAAAAACAATTCATCTGTATAACCAATAAAAGCAACCCAACATATTTGACAAGTTTCTAATATGTCTGAAATATCTTAAATATCTTCAATAAACATTGGTGCAGAAAAGAAATGCATACAATTGCTAATCAAGCATATTAAGCAACGGCTTGATAGAAATAAAATCATTAGGCCCTGGAGGGGTAGATGCATCAGTGAACAATTGCCACCACAATTCCTTATAGGATAAATAACTTTTATAATTTCCCCCTTTTGGATCTATTTTAATATTGTCCAGAATGGCAAATGTAAAATGATGATTATCACCCGATGTTTTTATATGCCTGTATAGTGCATTTTTTTCATATTTCTTTTTAATACAGTATATATGGTTATAAATACGCTTGTTTAACTGCCTTTCGGTCTTTCCTATATAGAAAGCCGAACAGGTGCAACATTTGGCTAAATATACTATTAGTTTAGACTTGCAATTCCCCTGTCTAAACCTAATGTAAGACCTGTTTACATTGTCTAATCTTACACCGTCACTCAAATTTATGGTGTGGCACCAATTACAACAACCACATTTGCTAGTATGTTTAACAGAAAGGTTGTTGTATATTGGGCTGCTTTCCAGATATTTCTTAATATTGGGTCCCATTTTATTAATGAAACAAGGATGGTGTCCAACTATATTTGCTACGTTATTGTCAGCAAGAATGATGTTCCAGTTGCTGTTCAATATTTCTTTAATTTTAAATATGTATTAATAAAATGGGACCCAATATTAAGAAATATCTGGAAAGGGGCCCAGTATACAACAACCTTTCTGTTAAACATAAGGGGAATTGCAAGTCTAAACTAATAGTATATTTAGCCAAATGTTGCACCTGTTCGGCTTTCTATATAGGAAAGACCGAAAGGCAGTTAAACAAGCGTATTTATGACCATATATACTGTATTAAAAAGAAAGATGAAAAAAATGCACTATACAGGCATATAAAAACATCGGGTGATAATCATCATTTTACATTTGCCATTCTGGACAATATTAAGATAGATTCAAAAGGGGTAAATTATAAAGGTTATTTATCCTATTAAGGAATTGTGGTGGCAATTGTTCACTGATGCATCTACCCCTCCAGGGCTTAATGATTTTATTTCTATCAAGCCGTTGCTTAATATGCTCGATTAGCAATTGTATGCATTTCTTTTCTGCACCAATGTTTATTTAAGATATTTAAGATATTTCAGACATATTAGAAACTTGTCATATACGTTGGGTTGCTTTTATTGGTTATACAGATGAATTGTTTTTTATTATATTACTGATTTATGACCCGCAGCTTTAAATTTGGCTACATTTTTTGGCACCAAAGAAGTGATTTAAATTGCAACAGTTTTTTTTCTCAATTCAGTTCTGATGAAGCCCGTGGTTGGAATGGGTGAAAGCGCTTAACTTGCTGTTTGTTACCATCTGTTTATTTAATAAATGTACGATTTTATTTTACACAGACTTCTGAAATCGTTTTCCAATTAGAACAGGATTGGATTCATCAGCATCTCATGACCGCATAGCATTTGGCATGGGTTTTCTATTTTTCCAGTTCTGTTGTTTTTTGACGAATGCCAAACATTTTACTTTTCATTGAATATCAGCATTAATAGGTGATTGCACTTGAACTACTGTTGTGTGTTTTTAGTCTTGTTTCATAAAACAGCAAGTTTTGACTCTGCTTTGGCAGCCAGGTAAGGCCTATGTACTCTGGGTTGGCTTCAGAAAACTTGTCTTGATGTAGAAGCCTTAACATGGAAGGTCTTTGTATAGAAGTTAGGTTTTCTGTTCAAGAGATCATTCTCCCATTATGGTTCTCTCTAGCTGGGGCTATTGCATAGAGACTGGTCTTACTGGGAAAGCTGCATGATAATGTGGCAGTCTGTGGGTGTTGCTAGTACTAAATAGTTATGTTTTTTTCTGAAAATGACAACTCAAATTAACTGAGTAGATAATCACTCTGTTGAGTTAATTTTTCTCTAGGAGGTAAAAATGAATACAGTCTTTTCATGGCATCCACCCATTCACTCATATGGAGGTTCTTATGGTACAGAAGTATAGGAGAATCTTGCTCATGTGCGAGCATGTGTGTGTGTCTCTCTCTCTCTCTCTCTCTCTCTCTCTGTTTATATGTGTGTGGGTATGTGTGTAGTCTAGCACATGCGAGTGAGTGAGTGTGTGGGTCTTATTCTTGCTTGCTTAAATGTCTGTGCGTATGTGTGTGCACATGTGTGTATGTGTGTATGTGTGTTTCTGAGTTGACAGGGTCATTAATGTAGCTAAATAATGTAGTATATGTGGGTGTCTCTTTGTGGTTGTACTAACACTATGGTAGTTATGTATTGATGCCAACTCTGTGTGTGTGTGTGTGTGTGTGTGTGTGTGTGTGTGTGTGTGTGTGTGTGTGTGTGTGTGTGTAGCATGTACGCATGCACACACATGTGTGTGTCTGTGTGTGTGTGTGTGTGTGTGTGTGTGTGTGTATGTGTGTGTGTATGTGTGTGCATGTGTCTGTGTGTGTATAGTCTAGCATATGTGAGTGAATATGTGGATCTTGTTCTTGCTTGTTTGTGTGTGTGTTTGCATGTGTGTGTGTGTGTGTGTGTGTGTGTGTGTGTGTGTGTGTGTGGGTGTGTAGTCCAGCATATGTGAGTGAATATGTGGGTCTTGTTCTTTCTTCTTGGAATGTGTGCGTGTGTGTGTGTACGCCCGTGCGCGCGCGTGTGTGAGTGTGTGTGTGTGTGTGTGTGTGTGTGTGTGTGTATGCCCGTGCGTGCTCATTGTGGTTCAGGTGCTCATGCTACTGCCATGAGTGAGCTATTAGGAAGAACACTAGTGCTATCAGAAACAATGCAGTGTTCCATTCACAGACATGATAATGGCCCACTAACAAGATGACTGTGAGAATTTACCAGTCCTTTGAATTTGAGATTATCTCCATCACAATAATTGAGCAATCCATGTTGGCTAATTAGAGAGAGCAGAGAGAATCTTTGTACCTCCCTTGGTCAGAAGGCAAGGAATCACTTTTGATTATGGCTTTTTAGTTCGGATGGCTGGACAATAGGCTCAATTTCGTGATGACATGTGTGACGGCCTCTCTACTGTGGTCCAGTAATCAAAGAGCCTCAATTCTCACCTCTGACACCGGTGAGAGACAGTTACTAAAAACAGGAATGGATTTGCGCTGTATTTTCAAATGCAGCTCTCTGCATCAAGCACATCTTCCCCCAAGATCACACAAGGAACACGCTCCAGACCTGGGACTGGACTCTCTGTCTCTCCGGATCCCAAACAAGACTCACTTTGAAGCGTTGTGTCCCAGTTTAAAGTAGCTGACACACCCACACATGGTTATTTGGTTTTCAAATGCACACATTCATGAGAAAGGCTCGCACTGATTTCCTAGATGTACCCCTTCTGCCCAGACTATAAGGTGACAATGCTGTCACAAGTCAACCACTCTAAGACTCTTACAAGGGTATCCAATTTTCCTGAGTAAAATCAATACTAATATAAATGGCAGAGTGTAACCAAAGCAGCAAGGCTTTTCAGAGTGGTCAGAGCATCACTAAAATAAGTATAAATACTCTCAAGATGTTAAAAGTATTTTGTAAAAGACCAGCCACAATGACAGGTATAAAAATATTTAATAATAAATAAAATAGATAATATGAGAATACTAAATATCTAGGTACAATAAACACCAGAGTTTCAATCACAAGAGAAATAAAAATAACACAGCTGGACAGATTCAAACAGAAGCAGAAAAGCAGTACTTAACTAATCTTACTGTATTTCCTGACTGTCTAAAGAATAACTGTTCCCTTAGTAAGGTAAGATTAGATACTGAGATGCTTACTTCCACAAGGCAAGATGATGAGCTTCTAACTATCTGAACTAAACTCAACTAACTGACTGTGATAACTGTCATAGAACTTGAGGGGAGATCTATGCCCGGCATACAGGGCATTGTCAGACCACTCTGATGGACCTCCTGCATATCCACAAAACAAACAGCACCAGAATTACCTGTTCTAAAGACTTAAACCTTGCTTGTAATATAAATAGGACCTGCTGGAGATATGGGTATATATATATATATATATATATATATATATATATATATATATATATATATCGCAGAGATTACCTCATCTATGGAACAGGCTGCCTATCCATGTGAAGCAGAGTTCCTCCCTGACCCAATTCAAGTGCAACTTGGACAATCAGATGAGAAATTGGAAATTCATCCCTGGTTTGGCCCCTATATTTCTAATGGACAGAGGTAACCTGTAAATGGTTTATCTCCCAGGCCCATGCTTATACTTATCAAGGGTATCAGAACTTGTCCGAGGTTTAGGATACATGGCTAGGCTTAAGAGGCCCTTGTGGTTGTTAGCCTAGTAAACACCTATGAACCTACGAACCTATATCAGGTTGCAAAGAAAACAAAACAAACAAACTGCTGTGAGAGTTCCATCCTCTCAGTGTTGGTTATGGAATAACATCACATTTGATCACCTGACTGTGGTACAATATACTGTCAGAGCTTTATTAAGATCTGTTGCAGTATTTGAAAATTATAGAACAATTTCAAAAACTCTTCCCTTCCAGAATTCTTTGTTTAAACACATACATTTAATCAGTTATAATAACACTGCTGATACAAGTTTAACACAAGCATCTGTACAGGTCAGTGTGATAGTCAAATGACACAAAATTATATACAAAATTCCAGCTAACTATGCTAGCATAGTTTACACATGCACTGGTCTGTTCTCCCTGGCACAGATGGCAATCATCATAACATGCATGACCACAATCTTTTACTGAGGAAACGTCAGAAATTCAGCTTTGGTGATAATACGATCATTTGGTTTAAAAATTATCTTTCTAATAAGACATTTGAGATACAGATCAACAATCAAGTTTCTACCAAAGGGATTATAATCACTGAAGTTTTCCAAGAGTCAGTGCTTAATCCCCTCTTTTTCTTCCTATTAAAATGACTTTATCAAGGAGTTACCTTCATTTAATGTGATTCTGTTTTCTGATTATATCTTATTCCTCAAAACTATCAAAAATCATAAAAATCTATGAACCAAAACACAAAAGATTTTCTCAGATTTATCTAAATGGAGTTCTGTCAATAAACTAATTATCAATCCATCCATAAAATGTTATTTGGGTCAACACATATATCACTGGATAATGGCCTGGCCAGAACTGTTGCTTGTAATCTAAGTAAGGCATTATATATGGCAGAAGGGGTCCTGCAAGACTTGCAGAGCTGAATTTCACTGTATATCAAGAAGAGCAAGGCTGTGGTAATTAATATTTTTGACAATTCATTTTCATTTAGCCATGCTATCCATCAATGAGAAAGACAGAAGTTCATTCATCATTTGAAATATTTGAGTTTTGGCAAGGTGGTATTATTGGCACATATTTATATGATCCTGGGAAATGTATTTATTATAGGGGTGGTATGACATGTGACCCTACTCTATAGTTTTATTGAGATATTTATTTTAAAGACAATCAATATGATTAGAGATGCTAGCTGGGAATATGCTAGTAGCAAAGATTTAAAGTTATACAGAAATATGAAGTTGTATGTATTGTCTGTATTTTTTTCTTTTCAGTTATTAAATGTATAGTGGAGTGAATGCTATTTATGGGCATGCTAGAGCTAGTAAGGATTTGCAGCATTGCTAAAAGTGGATGCAGTCTTTGTCAGTGTTGATTGTTCAGGTCCATTGCATAATCTTTAGAATTATGGCATACTAATCATTCTTATTTGTATAGTGAATTACACAATTATGTGATTTGTTACATTTTGCATTGAAATTATGGTGAAATAACATGGTTAAAAAAAAAAAAAAACTTCCCCACACTCCTCACCATTCATCATAAAGATGACCTTATCTCAGTCCAACACATTCTACAATTTAACCACTGATTTTGACAATGCACACTTTTCAGAGAGGCTGTCGCTATCATCCACCAATTTTTTGTGAAATAATATTTCTTTGCATCACCACCAGTGAATTGCCAAATTTGTAATTCTAAAGTATGTTTTTTTATTGTTCTCTTATATTTATTTTTTCTTTTTTTGAAAGAGAGTACTCAGTTTATTTTTATGGGTTCAGTAAATGTGTTGAAAAGTTTTTCTCTTGTGCCTCTATATCTGCTTTAAGATGGCACATTTAGTAATTATTGTCTCTCTTTAAAGGAAAATGTTAAGTTATTTCTGTCTTTCTTTACATGGCTTGTTATGATACCATACACAATCTTTTTCCAGAATTGTGTATTCACTCTGCCTGGCTATATTCTTATACAGATTTGGTTTATTGAACTGCTGACAGAATTCTAGGTGGGGTCTCTGGAAAAATTCATTTTTTGTTTTCTTCTAGTGATGTTTCTTGTGGGTCCCTATATGGCTGAGATAACATCCCCTGAGGATTCATTAGTTATTGGCATTACTTAGTATCATTTCAAATCTGTAGATTCAGTGTTGAGCATTTTAATCTTGAAAGAGAGTAGGCTGAAACGAGCAGGTTATCAGTTTTAATAAGACGTGTAAAAAAGATGAAAAAGCTCAAGTTCCAAGAGTCAGAAAATATCTAACCTACTTGATTCATTCTGCTTATGTTACATATTAAAAAAAATAAAAAAATGTTCCTTTCCTGATGGATCAAAATCCTGCATCCACATTAAAGTGATGTTTCCCAGTTCTCATGTCAGGCAGTGACTGAAACATTCATCATTATTAATAATTTTTAATTGATAGTAAGATGTAATTCTCAAAGTAATATTTTAAAGCAAAGATCAGAAAACTCCATACTTTTTCACATTTCAAAAACCAATAATCTAAAGAATAATAGAAAATATTATGTTTCTTTGAAAGGATAATATCTACATGTACAGGTGTCAATGAAATTTGCCACTCGAGTTGCTGTTTTGGCCCATACTCAGAACAGCAGGTTTCTAGAAAAGTGCAAGCTTGAAGTGTCATTGGCTCAGCAGGCAGTGAGTTTTTCTTTTATGCTAGAAAATCAGAAGGCTGTGGGTTCGAGTGCTACAGTAGCTGTTTGGATTAATTTCCAGTACTCCTTCACATGAGGTGTTTAACCAATGTCCCAGCTGTCAGAAATGGTGGTAACTGATGAAGATACAAAGGATCCCTTTGCACTTATCAAAAAATAAGGTTCCCAATGCCTTGGCCAAATTCCCCTAGTTACTATAAAATTTTTCTGAAATCTGCTGCAAAAAGAGGCCAGTTGCCTTGTTCAACTAACTTGATTAACAAAGCATATGTAAATAAATAAATCAACAAATAAAATGTCATTGTATGGTTTATGAAAACAATAAGAAATTATTACGTTCTTAGTCAGAACAAAAAAAGAAGATTTCTAGAAAAGTACAAGCTTGAAAATGTCATTGGCCCAAATGCCCTGGATCAGCTGGTAAACTCCCCTACCAGAGGTGAAAACATATTGGACCTGGTCATCACCAACATGGGCGACAGTTGTTCCGCACCGGAGGTCAACCCGTCACTGGTTAGATCAGGCCATAAACAAATCACTCTGGATGTCCACACCACACCACCACCCCCAACCAAGGAAACCATAGTGAAAAACTTTTCTATAGCAAATTTCACCTTACTTAAGACAGAGGAGGTAGGTTTCACAGACCCCATGCTAAAGGATAACAGTGTCCAAGATGCAGGAACCTTTACAAATGCACTCTATGAGCACCTACAAGGATGCATGGATCATGCCAGCCCTAGCAAAACCAAGACTCACTCCCCTAAGAGAAGGAAACCAGTCTGGTGGACCCCTGCCATAAACAGGCTATACAATAAAAGGAGGAAACTAGTTCAGAAAAAAAGCAAATCCCAAGAAGGAAAGACATCCCTGATCAGTATTAGTAAGAAACTAAGGTCCCTCATAAAATCATCCAAAGCTAACTTTGAAAGAAAAATAGCCAAGGATTCGAAAGATAACCACAAAGCCTTCTTTAGCTATGTCAAGAATCTAAGTGGCAACTCGCAGATATTCTCTCAGCTAGTGCAAAATAGCACAAAATATACTAAACCTACTGATATTGCCAACATCCTGGCAGATAGATTCAGTGCAAACTTCACCCCCCCTCTCACCCACAAAAGAGCTCACAACAATACTGGAAAAGTGCAGTGTCCCAGAAATCACAGATGCACATGTGAAAACAGCCCTTTCAAAGTCAAAAGCACAGCGTCAATGGGGCCAGATGATGTCCCAGGCTGCATCTTGCATGAACTACAGAATGAACTAACCCCCCACCTAAACACATTGTTCAACCTCAGCCTCTCCACAGGCTATGTGCCCATAGAATGGCACACAGCAATGGTTATTACGCTCCACAAAGGAGGGGCCACAACTGACCCTTGTAACTATCGCCCCATAAGCCTGACTAGCCTGGTCTGCAAGGCTATGGAGCGCATAATTATGGAACTCATTAACAAAGACATTGGGAATATCCAAACACTTCACCCGACCCAGTTCGGCTTTGTTAAGGGCAGATCATGCCTACTAAACTAGTTGACTTCTTTGAGATAGTCACCAAGGCCATAGATGAGGGAAAGGTTGTTTACACAGCCTACCTTGACCTCATCAAGGCTTTTGACACCATTCCTCACTTGGGAATTATAGAAAAATTCACCAGCCTGAACATAAACCCCTACGTCATGAGATGGGTTGCCAACTGGCTAACAGACAGAACTCACACGGTAAGAATAGTGGGCTGCAGGTCCGACTCTAAACCAGTCACAAGTGGTGTCCCACAAGGCTCAGTCCTGGGACCCCTACTGTTCGGCATATACTTCTCAGACATTCAGGTAAACACAGGAGGACTATGGCTAACCAAGTTCGCCGATGTCTGCAAACTGGGAGCCATAACTGACTCTCTGGCTAACACGGACATTCTCCAAAAGGGCCTTACTGAGACGGACATCTGGTGTCAAAGTAATGTTCTCAAGCTAAATGCCAAAAAATGCATAGTCATCCCATTTGGGAAAAACAAAACACCCATGAATTACCACATAGGTGGCAGCCCCCTTAATACAGAAGAGGTAATAAGAGATCTGGGGACCCTGGTAGATAGTAATCTCTCATTTGACAATCATATTGCCAAAGTAGTTAGGAAATCCTTCTATGTAGCCCATCTAATTACTAAAGGGTTCACATCTAGAAATAAAGAGGTTATAGTGCCCCTCTACTCATCACTCATCAGAACCATCATAGAGTACAATGCATCATTTGGGATGTACCTCACAAGACACTTCCAACAGCTGGAAAGACCACAAAAGTACCTCACCAAGAGGATTACTGGCCTCAAACATATGTCCTATGCAGCCCGACTGGAAAAACTCTGGCTGTACTCAGTGGCATATCGCTTACTCAGAGATGATCTCTGCCTGACTTACAAAGCCATGTCCAACTCAGAATTGATGGACATGCTCCACCTAAAGAAATCCAAGTCACTGCGAGCCACTCGCTCTATTGAGCTAAACCTCACCACAACAATAAATAGAACATGCTGGAGGGATAGATTCCTGTCACAGAGACTCCCCATGCTTTGGAACAAAATTCCTAACTACATTAGGCAGAGCCCCTCACTAACACTCTTCAAGAGAAACCTTGACGAGTGGATGGATAACAGAAAATCCACCCCTGGGATCACTTCATTGGCTCTTCTTGTCAGAGGCTCAGTTAATTAATCAATCGGGTGGCAAAAGCTGACACACTCTGGCTAGGCTTATAAATGCCCTCAGGCAGATAGCCTTGTACCTACCTATGAACCTATTTCCGTGTAACTGTTTTATCTTATATGGAATGGTATCACATTGAGCTATTTTTAGGTAGGACAGGTAGGAGAAAGTAGGTACAGAATGTTATCCACTTAAGTGTTACTCAGTACTTCTGTAAAGGTAGCATTACTTGGTTACTGTGGTGCACAAATGGCACAGACCAATGCCATTGTTCTTTTAGGTGAGAAATACAACCTGCGGCACTCTGTCCTACCTGTTTGGTTTCCAGTGCTGTGCATATGTAAAAAGCCAACAAACAAGTCGGGCCTTCAGTAAAGGTTTGCTTTATGAAGTGGAAGACTGTGAAGATCC
>NC_056740.1:67868461-68048461 GCF_019279795.1 Protopterus annectens | reverse complement strand
TACGCGAAAATGCTGCTTCGGTGAATAGCATTTTCGCGTAAGTATATTCGGCCATGAGTGCTTCGGGAAAAAGTGCATCTGTGATTAGTAGGGAACCCATTAAGATATATATAAATATATATATATATATATATATATATATATATATATATATACATATATATCTATATCTATATATATTTTTTATATATATATATATATATATATATATATATATATATATATATACACATACATATATTTATCTTTCTCTCTTTAGATACACACACATACTCACACACACACACACACACACACATATACATATATATATATATATATATATATATATATATATATATATACATATATATATGTATATATATATATATATATATATATATATATATATATATATATATATATATATATATATAGATACATATGTGTATGTGTGTGTGCGTGCCCGTGCCAGTCTTGGTATTTTAATACACTGATACACATTGCTTGTGGTTTTCTCATGCCTGGATACCTGTCAGATGAGTGAGTACACTGCACTTCTACCATTATTTTGATTTCCACTCCTTGCCTTTCTCTGTTTTGATTCATACTGTGCTGGGTTTGAAGCTGTAATCCAGTCTTTAATGAGACCATAGCTTTTGTATTAAATTATTAAAATGAATAAAACATGCATTATTTAACTCCAAGGACAGATACTGTTCTGTAGACTTGTATCTTGACTGCATGAGCTGCTGTATATGGCTGTATCTCAGCTCTATAAAGGTAGTTATGCACAGTCAGAAACCTTGTAATGGTATAGTTAAGCTTTTAACTGCTGCTGAAGAATACAGCTGAGAGGCATGGAAACTTTTCACTGGAGAGGAAATCACTGGTATTTGAAGGGGTAAATTATTAGCATGGATTTTCAATGGTATTTATTCGGCATTGTTTGAGCTTTAGTTTTGTTTACTCTGCTTTTGTTACATTGTGGTGTTTCCTTTCGCAGACCTGGCATGAACTTTAGAACTAACAATGTAAATCAGATCACACAATGTTTAAGTTACAAAATGACTGTAGTAGATTGAGAAAAAAAAAGCAAAATGCTAAATTATCAGTTAATAAGCAATTCTTTGGTCAGCAGGCTGACTTCAAGGTTAAATGTTCATTAGATATGATACATGTCATAAGCAAATGTGCCTCAAAGCAAATAAGCTAGATGTTTCAAGTGAATTTCTCAAGCAGATATGAAATATTAATCAAGCATTTGTTTAAAGAAATATTGCTGGTTTAACATTATTTTAAACAACTACTTGATCAACAAAACAATCTAGTGTTTTAAATTGTGTACTATATATTCTGTTTACAACACTGCTAATTTGGGGTTTATTATGAATATTATAAACCTTCTACAATATGAAAGGTTACCGTTCAAAACACCAGTGTTCCCAAGGTCGCAAACAATAATTCATATGTAAGAACGAGCTTTGAAATCACAAAAATTAAAAAAAGGAGAAAGTTAGCAATACACAGCACTGACTTTCTTACTTTTCAAGTCTAACCATCAGTACAAGACACTAGTGATCTTCTCATACTGATCAACTGAACAAAGACAAACCATGCGTTTCTTCTAATTTTTAGTTACTCAAATATGTGTATATATCTATATATAATATATATATATATATATATATATATATATATATATATATATGGGTCTACTTGAAAACATTGACATGCAAAACACCGACGACGAGAACACAGAGACTGGAAGATGGACAAATGAGGTGACCAACGGTTTAAAAGCCCGACTCTGAGAACACTGACATGTTAAGTTAAGTGTACGATAGTGACAGACTTTAGGGTTATGGGCGGGTTAAGTGAGTTAGGGTTAGGGTGCAGGTAAGGTAAGTGTGCGATAGTGACAGACTTTAGGGTTAGGGGCGGGTTAAGTGAGTTAGGGTTAGGGAGCGGGTTAGGTGAGTGTGCAACAGTGACGGACCTTAGGGTTAGGGTTTGGGTTAAGGTTAGTGCATAGATGTGTATGTAAGGTTTAGTATAAGTTTGTAAGGTTTTTATTGTGCTTGTGTTGTGTGTGTGTTTTTCGGAAAAGGTATTTGTTTTGTTTTGTTGATTGTTGGGATTGTGGTTTGTTGGGCATGTGAAGTTTGTGCTTTTAAACTGTCGGTCATCTCAATTGTCGATCTTTCGCTCTCTGTGTTCTCGTCGTCGGTGTTTTGCGTGTCAGTGTTTTACAGTAGACCCATATATATATATATACATATATATATATATATATATATATATATATATATATATATATATATATAGGTTTATTATTGAAATTGTGAAGTGCCTGCAGTCAAATGGCATGTGTTCGAAAGGCACTTTAACAATGGGCAGAATGCCGAACCAAAAAACATCGACTACACTACATCAAATGGGTAATGTAGTTCGATTATCTGAGTGAAGATTGTGGTTTAGTGAGGAAGAGGGAATTAACCCATTTCCTCACTGTAGTGCGATCTCAGAGTTGGTATATATAATTTGCAGGGGGGGGGCAGGGGGGCTTGCCCCCCTACAAAATAGTAAAATAAATGTACCATTGACTAGAGTGTAATGGCATGTTAAGGTGCATAGCATGCGTGACTGACTTCACCTCCTGCTCTGTCAAATACATCAAAGTACGGGTGTCAATGTACTCATTTTCAACTTGACTGCTTTTTCGATGGTACATATTCAACATTTTGGGTTGACATTGTGACCGGCTGACTGGGGCGGCCACAGTGGTGCAGTGGTTAACATTGCCGCCTCACAGCAAGAGGTTCTCCGGTTCGATGCTGGGGTGCCTTCTGTGCGGAGTCTGCATGTCCTCCCTGTGGTCGCATGGGTTTCCTCCGGGTGCTCTGGTTTCGTCCCACATCCCAAAGACATGCTACAGGTGGATTGGACACTCTAAACTGGCCCTAGTTGTGAGTGTGTGCCTTCTGTGGAAGGTTGGGCGCTGGGCTGGCAACTCAACACCGTAAAATTCCACTGCCAATCATGAGCGGACAAGGTGATCCTCTATGGCGACCCCTAACCAGGAAAAGTTGAAAGAAGAAGAAGAAGATTGTGACCGGCTGACTGATACAGTTTCGCAATTTCAACAGTAAACCATACATACATACATATATATATATATATATATATATATATATATATATATATATACATATATATATATATATATATTGATATAGAAATACACGTATATATAAATTAATGTACATATTCCCCTCTTTAGTGCATATGTTGCAGATTATGCTTAGCTATCAACTTGAAAATTTTCCTCCCATATCTGATAGGAATTGTTTAAATCATGCTTTCTTGAATGAGTATGATTTTTTACCTTAATACCAAGAAAACAGCACTAATCATCTGCCACCTTTTCTGTGAAATACTGCCTTCTCACATCTACCCTGACCAGTCCACTTTTTATCTTCAAACTATGCATTTTTTCTGATGCATCTCTTTTCTTGAAAAATGGTACACATTTTCTCTTCATCTTCCTCTGAGGTAAGCTGAAGGAGATGTCATGCTCAATTGCTTCCAGTTTGTAACAGTACAAATGATAAGAAGTTTGGACGGCCATAATAGGTAGCCTGAAGATAAACAAGCAATAAGAATAAGAAAAAACAGTGAGGTAGTCTCTAAAAGTATATATGAGAACATGCCTCCAGCAGAACAACAGGGATATTCTATCTACAAAGGCTACTGGTGAGCTAGGCTGTCCTCAGACTTAATGATCCACTTTCTGCAAAAGATTCTGGATGAAAGCAGTCCATGGAAGAGTGGAGTATGGAGACTTTTGCATGCAGTGAGCAGTCTGCACAGAGAAGAGTACACAGTCTGTAGTGCTGTGTGTTCTACCAAACAAGTACACTCTCCCAGTCTCCTCTGGCACTTAAGTCGTAAACAAAGAACTGATGTAAATGGCATAGTGAGTTACAGCAGAGTATGTGCATATGGGTCACTGAGGAACTACTAACAAGACAATCAATTCTGTCTAAGAATCACATACTTCTTAGTGCACAGGGTTAAATGTTTCCTTGTGATCATTGAAATAGCAAAACTGCAGGTTATGCCTTTCCAAATTTAAAACATGAAAAAAAATTGTGAGGGATGGTAAGCCCTCTGCACCCCCCCCCACCCAATTGGGAGACTTTTACTGCACCTCCAAGTCCCTAATTTATATATATTAGTTCCATGGTTACAGTACAGTGGAGAAAAGGGAAAAACACTGAAAGTGAATTCCCAGCTTGCACAACTCATCTAACTGCTGTTAAGCATACAGTTGTTGTTGTGTCTTTCGGCTTTTCCCGGTTAGGGGTCGCCACAGCAGAACTCTGGTCCACTAATGATTGGCAGTAGATTTTTACATGTCGAGTTGCCGGCCGTGACGCAGCATAGAGTGATGTACAAAATTCGATTAGCAGCAGCTTGGGGGAATATACCTCAGCAAATCATAGTTATACAGGGATTGAACCAGACCACACAGCTGTCCCTTTTTTTGGAGGGATGTTCCTATTTTCATACCTGGTTTAGGATGTCCTTATTTTTGGAGGAATGTTCCTATTTTCTAGATTGCTTTACCCCTTCACACAATATTCTGAATCCCCACATCACACATGCTTTTTGAAGGTGTGTAGTACACGGAAAGTCATGCTACAATGACCTACATACTAGTGGCACCATCAGTTTAAAGAAAGAGGACACACATCTTACATCCCCCTTTCTCAGAAGGAAAAATAAATGACCTTGTGTGGTAAAATTTTGTAATACATTTAAACTCGTCAGATTTTACACTTTGTCATTGATGATGTACGTTTCCATCATTTTTGTCACTCTGTTTTTTAAACATGTTTTTAGTACTGCTCCACATTCCTACTTTAAGCAGGAAGAGTTATGTGCTATTTGGTATTCCCATTTTATGCTAATTAGAAGCCCGGGTCTTTGGCTGGATGTTCCTACTTTTCAAGGGCCTTTTTCCTATTTTCAATGACTGTGGGTCAAGAGGTATAGACACAGCCATAGAGAGGGCAGACAAGTGGTGTTGGGGAGGATTGGATAAGGAAGAAGGAATAAGGAATGACATGTAAAGAAGGCAAAACACCAGGGTGGGGACAAGGAAGAGTCTTAGCAAAGCTAGATTGCAGGCTGCCCATAGGGCAACTCACCCAGGCTTCACTTATCTGAATGGCTTCACTACTGCATATTAAAATGCATGCTTAAGTATGTGTATAAGATAGGTAACAGAGTAGAATAGGCTAATGAAGGGAAAAAAAAGGAAAACATGCTTAGAATACATTTCCATCTGTCTCTTCCTATCCTCTATCTTCTACTCTCAAAGCAGGTCAAGGTAATGCCATGCTGTGTGTGTGTGTGTGTGTGTGTGTGTGTGTGTGTGTGTGTGTGTGTGTGTTTGTGCATTTGTAACTTGAACATGTGTAATGCCGACATAATTGATTGCAGAATCATTTGATCTTCTCTGTCATCATCACTATGTGGGAAGTCATGAAGCAGCAAAGTTTATGCATTAGTGTGTGTGTGTGTCTGTGTGTGTGTGTGTGTGTGTGTGTGTGTCTATGAATATTTGCATGTGTGTGGAGGAGTGAGTAAGGGGGTTTACTGTGCCAACATGATGCATAGTCAATTAGTGGTAATTATACCTGAAAAATGCTGTTTAGCACTGAAAGTAATTATGCATGATTCAGAGACATGCAAATTAGATGATATGAGGTCTTCCTCATTTCAGCTAAATATGTTGCATTTTATGTGACTGCATAATCTGCCTATTGCTATTGTAGCACTTTATAGAAGTGTAAAGGATGCTTTCTGTATCCTAAAATAAATCTAGTCAAATAAAAACATTTAAAGAATTATTGATAAAAGTATACTTTCATTATATGTGTGCTGTAGCTATAGATTATCCTTCCATTTTGTTGAAATAAATGTATTTGCTCAGTGCATTTTTAGTTGCATTAAAGTGCATTAAAGTAACAGGTAAGTTGCTTTCTTACATGCTCATGTTCTATTATTTAGTACTTAAAGTTCAAGAGATGTTTGTTCTAAAACTTAATGACAACTGGACTTAATATTGAAAATCTATCAAGCATGCAAGTTACATTCAGCAAATATAAACTTTGTTCAAAATACATCAGTAATTTTATACTTCTACAGACCTGCAGTTCAGAATGTGTACCTGAAGTGCTAAAAATAGTTGCATTTATGCATTTTACTGCTGCAGACTGCATAAGGTATCACACATAATTATATATATACATATATATTGCTATATTAACCTTTCAAGTAATTTGCCATTTGCCATTTCTTGTACTCTAAATAGAATTTTTAGTTTTGGGAGTGGATGACCTAGCCTGCACTCTGTTTCACCTTTCAAGTTTTGCATTATAATTCACAGTAGAGGCATTTTCTAGAGAGATTCTGACTGCTTGTAGCCTTGAAAATAATGTAACTTTTTCCGTGCTGTATGCATTGTAACCCACACTTGGTATGTGTTACATAATCTAGAGTGTGTTATGGTTATCCTCTCGCCTCTTCAGTGATGTTACTTGCATTCATAATTCTGTTGCCTCCAGCCATACTTGTTTTTCTGTTTGCCTCACATTACTGACCTGACCGCAATTGGCTTGTTGATCCGAACCTGCTCCTTATCCGTGGTTAGTCTGCCTCACATTTCTGTGAAAGCTTTGTGCTTTACTGCTAGTCTTTAAATTATCATTTTTCCATAATTTTACATGCCCAGCTATTTCTCATATTTTCCCTTTCACTTATGTTTTACCTAGTTCCTTTTATTACAGTATTTATGTACCTTATAAATTGAAAATTATACATGCTTTTGTAGTGCGCATATAACCTTGAATGCATCTTTTATGCTGCCACATAGCCATACACTGTTTTGTTCTAAAGCTATGAAAAGAAACCAAACTTAGAATAAATAAAAAATACAGATGTAGGAGCTTTCAGGAACTACACTTTAATAACTTTGTTTAGCGCTTTCATCCAAGTATCCAGACTTCTGATGAAGTCTGTTTTATTATACATGTTTTAGTTGTTCACAATTTTCTTGTCATGCCCAGTTTCATCTCTTTTCTTTGCTGGGGTGTAAAAGCTGTTGTTCTATGGTATTTTAAGTAAACTATACAGTGGCTGTTCCTCTCGGACCATTCACAATTGTTTCTGATAGATACTGACTTTGTAAAAATGCTTTGAATTTTGCCTTAAATAATATTTACAAAGTTGAAATATTAGAGTTTATAGCTAACAGATGTTACACACCATAGTAATTCACTTCATCATCATCATTATCATCATCATCATCAACATCAACTCCTTTTCATATTTTCTACATGGGGTCAGGATCTTGCTTCAGCTGTTGCCATCTTTCCTGATTCAGTGCCACTCTCCTACCTTCTTTAACAGTCATGCATGACTGTTGCAGGTCTTCCTTCACACACACTCCATCTACCTCTTTGCTGGATGCCCTCATTTCTACTTACCTGCATGTAATGCCATATCATCTGCATACAGCAGGTTTATTGTTCTGTCCCCCTGACCTATTTGTTAATGTAGCCCAACACCAGTATGAGCAGCAGTGGGGTCAGAGTTGATCTCAAATGCACACCTACTCCCACTGGGAGCCCTTCTGTGAGTCTAATCTGGTCTGTCCCAAATCTTCCTCACCGAATTATTTATTTATTTTACATTTGTTAACCGGGAAAGTCTGACTGGACACGTCCTTTTTCATCATGCATAGTATACACGCACTTTTCTATTAAAAAAGCTATTGAAAAAATAGTTAGACATCAAATATTTCAGAGAAGAATGGAATATAAATACATTATAAAATAGCTGGTAGGAAGAAATATGTATCAATGAGAGACTGGATAGGAAGGGTACTAAGTAAAGGGGAGAGAGAGGAGATACAGATAGGAAATAATGAGTAGAAAGAGGAGGGGTTGATAGAGAGTAGTAGGTGGCAAAGCCAAAAGTATGAAAGTAGGAAGGTTGCAGACATATAAATATATACATATATCGAGGAATAATACAGATGTGTCAAGTAAGATGGATATAGAAAAGGACAAGGACATTTAGAGAAGTAGAGAAGCATAACAGAAGAAATTATATTGGGAAGTAAATCAAGGAAGGAGAAGTAGTGGGGTGAGAAATGAATAGAGAGAGATGTATAACCAGACTGAAAGTACTAGCAGGAGATTAGTCTGAATTGTTGCAGTTACATAACCAGAAATGCGGACAATGAGATTTTAAGGCTTTTTTAAAGGGGGTGAGGGTAGTTATAGTTGTAATGTTGGGGGGGGGGGGGCTGTTCCATTGCTTAGCAACTGAGTTGCTGTAGAGGGAAGTGCCAGCGGAGTTCCTGGTTTCTGTTACCTCTAGTAGGAGTTTCTGTTTCTTATTTGATGGTAGAACTCCAGCTTTAGTGCTCGGGTGATGTAGGTTTTGTAAATCAGGGATTACCTTCTGCTTTCCTATACACATGTCCAGACCACCGTAGTCTATTCTCTTTGACCAATTAGAGCTACTTGGGCTTGTGCTTTGCTCTTCTCATTTTGTTTTCTCTTCCATAGTGTGCATTTCACCACCCATCTCAAGCACTTCCTATTTGCCTTCACTGCCCAGGTTTCTGTACAGTACAGTACTACTGGTCACACCAATGTTTTGTGCACCTTATATTTCAGCTTCTTATGTCACATACTACCCCTAACACCCTGTGCTGTTTGCCTGCAGCCCCTCTGATTCTAGCTTTGACCTCCTCATTTAGACTTCCCTTCTGCTCAACTATCCCTCCCAGATAACTGAAGCTGTCAACCTGTTCCTCTATTTTCCCTTCTATCTCAATTCTCAGCTTCTTCCAGTTTCCCTCATTTCCCGCCATTATAGTGGTCTTATCTGTACTCAGTTTTATCCTATATGCCTTCTGTTTTGCTTTCCTTTTCTGTATCATCTGCTGACATTCCTGTTCAGAGCCTGCATGTAATGCCATATCATCTGCATACAGCAGCTTTGTTGTTCTGTCCCCCTGACCTATTTGTTAATGTAGCCCAACACCAGTATGAGCAGCAGTGGGGTTAGAGCTGATCTCAAATGCACACCTACTCCCACTGGGAGCCCTTCTGTGAGTCCGAACATTGTTCATACTATTGCTATTGGGTCTTTGTACATAACCTGCACTAATGCTACCAGTGTGTCAAGGGCTACAAACCATTGCAGGACTGCCCAAATCAGTTTTCTTGGAACATTGTCATATGCTTTCTCCAAGTCTAGGAATGCCCATTTGGACTCTTTCCTCATCTCTAGCTTCTTTTATAGGTTAATAAGTTCATAGGTAAGTACTAAGCCTAGACAATTTTTCCTTTTGTGCTTGAAGTAACCTTTCTCATTTGGTTATAGATTGTCCTTATCCATCTCTTGGTCAGTAATTATATATTACCCCTAATGAGAATAACTGGGATCATACCATATATAATCTGAGGAGACCCATGCATGGGGTAAAGCATTTAGGAGCTGCTTCTGTCCATAACTAGTACAGGGAGCAGTCCTAGGGCAAATTTTCTGTTTCCTTTACATAGATCTAAGTTGTGCTTGAAAATGGACAGGGATGAACTTTGTTTTATGTGGACAAGGATTCTGTTCCAGAGCAGCAGTATCCTCTGTGAAATATACCTGTCCCTCCAAACCATTCTATTGATGTTGCAGAAGAGGTTTATATCCCTAAACTAAGTATTTCTGATATGATTTGACTTGATGATGTGCAGTAAATCCGTCAGTAATGGATCGGAGGATGCCTTGTATGCAATTACCATATATATGATATCCAATATCATATGCTTGTCTGCCTCACTACAAACATCAGGTTGGTTGTGCTGCATCTAATCCGAATCCAAACTGCTTATCTCCCATCTTACTCTCTACTAGTCTTCTTATTCATTCATCAGTCACCCTCACCTAAACTTTCATGCAGTGTGACAGAAGTTCGATAGCTCTATACTACCCACAGTTGTGGATGTCTTCTTTGTTCTTGTACACCAGCACTAGAATGATTTTTCTCCAGTCATCTGGGATACGCTTCTGTCTCCATACTACTAACAGTGCCCGCTGGAGTAATTTCTCCTGTATCTCAACCAATATCTTGATCATATTTACTATCCACAGATCCTAATGTTTCACTTTAGTCTTAATGCTTTTAGCTGAACTCTAAAATTTTATTTTATTGATGATGCTTTTAGCTGCAGTTATTCTGAAAAATTCAGGATATTCACAGCATGTTATTTATTATCATTTTTATTATGGATTTTTATTTACCAGTGTCTTGAAAAAAATACTGCTTTGCAGTCAGGCTGATTTAGTATATTCCTAATTGCTTATTTAGCCTTTTAATACACAGATTTAACCTTGCTACATACCAGTAATACTGTGAGGGTACAGTTTATTCCTTTTGAATAACACTCCCTGTGGAACACTTATTTTCCTGCCTGCTCTGTGTGGAATTGGAGAAACATAGCTTCATAGGTTCATAGGTATGTACTAGGCTAATGGCCCTGGAGCCTTTGCAAGCCTAGCCCATAGGATTACCCTGGCATCATGCCACCTGACCTTAGTTCCCAGTGCCTGTGTCGAGTAGAGCCACTGGAGTGAACCCCAGGGTGAATTTTCTATTTCCCATCCACTCATCAAGATTTATCTTGAAGAGGGCCAGTGAGATGCTCCGCTTGACATGTATGGGAAGTCTATTCCATAGCATGGGCAGTTTCTGGGTTATGAACATGTCCCTCCAGCTTGTTCTGTTGATTGTTGTAATGAGGCTGAGGTCTCTGGAGCATGTAGTGTGGAGGGATTGGGATTTCTTTAGATGTAGCATTTCTAACAGAGCTGGGTCGGACATGGCTTTGTAAGTCAAGCAGAGATTGCCTCTAAGTAGGCGATACGAGACAGAGAATAGTTGGAGTTTTTTTTAATCTGTCCATATAGTACAAGTGTTTAAGGCCTAGGATCTTCTTTGTGAAGTACTTTTGCGGCCTCTCCAGTTGTTGCAGGTGTCTAGTGAGGTACATGCCAAATGGGGCATTGCACCCAATGATTGGCCTAATGAGGGAAGAGTAGAGAGAGACATTGCCAACAATTTTTAAACATTATCATTTGGATGACATTAGACACAGATACAACATGTTTACAGTATTGTTTGAGTTTGTTTTGTATCCGCATAGCAGCATTACTTAATGTTGCCCTTTGATCTGAAGACTGGCTGGTGTACCTGACTTCAGTGGGGTTTAAACTTAAAGAAAGACAGATTTCAATTGAAAAGTTGAAAGATGGAAATGTCAGATTCAATTTATCTCACCACACACTATTACAAGCATAGGACATCGAATACATATATCGCCAATACCACATGATATCGATCACACATAAACAGGACTGCAACTTACCTTGCATCTGCAGTGCTAGTAGCATTAGAAGATGAACATAGTTAGCTAGAGTTTGTAATGATGCATTTCTAAACTGCTATTCTAATGCACAATGTAATAATGTCATGGTGAGTATAACAGTACTGCTTATATAAGCACGGCTTCCTGACATTTCCATTGGAGGTGTGATTGTGCACGTGAACATGCGGATCATAACAGTGTCCGAATCACACTGTGAAATCCCTGGATGCTTTAGAAATAACTACAAGGTAGCTAGGTCCCAGAAGGGTGAGACAGTGTTAATTACAGATGGTTGTATTTACAACTATGAAAAAAGTGCTAAGAAAAGAAAATAGCATATAAATTTAAATTGCAACACAAGTGCAAGGGTAGAGGAGTTAAAAGACCAGCCTTTGAAGCGGAGGAATTAGTTAAGAGAAGCACTCATCATCATCCCTGAATCCTGCTGAAGCAGAAAAGTATATTGTGTGCATGAGTCTTCATGTGAAACACACAGTTTTTTGAGTAGAGTAAAAAAGAACTGGGAGTTAATAAACAACAATCCATCACTTGGTGAAATTTTAGGCCTGCACCCTAGAGTTGTTTTCTTTAAAGGATCAAATTTGAAAAGCTTACTGGAAAACAAAATGAGAGAAGGGTCGAGAAATGTAGGTATGTTTAGGTGTGGCATGTGTTCACAGTGTAAAGTGGTGGATACAATAAACAATTTTACTGTAAGGAACATCAGATATAAAGTCAACTACAGGTTTGATTGTAATTCTTGGATGATCATTTATTTGGCTAGATGCAAGGTTTGTCCAGTTTACTATATTGGCAAAACTGAACATAAGTTCAAGGAATGCATTTATGAACATCAGTATGTCATAGGCTAAAGTAAACTGGACAACGCACTAGCCAAATATGTAAACGAACACAACACACATAATTTTGGATACATGGTCATTGACCAAATACCCCAGGACCCAAGAGGGGGTCCTTGTACATTACTATTAGAAGCAAGAGAGTTATATTGGCAGATTTTGACGAATGCATACAATTTCACAGGATTGAATGAAACGTACCATTTTTAATATTTTAAAACTTAAAACTTTGCACAGATGACTAGAGTATTAACCACATATGAGTTGTGACAAAGTGCTGGGAGTAATAAGGCCATCACTTAACTGGTGCATACTTCAAGTTAAAGTTGTTCTTGGTTGTTTTATTGTAAGCAGCATGACTCCTTATTGCAATATAGACTATTTTCACTTAGAATGAAAATTTTATTTTATTTTCCTTGTATCGTTTTTATTTTTTTTTTACTTCTTTTGTGTCCTTGATAGTAATTGTTGCTCAAAGGGAACGTACTAGTCATTGTACGGTACAATAAGTGGGGTGAGTAGGATGTATTCTTCATTGCTGAAAGAAGCAATGGCACTAAAGTGTAAAATAGGACTGATGTCTTTAAGTGTAAAACATGCATAGATCCTTAATTCGATTTCACTGGGTGGGCTGGGATCACATGACAATGTATTCATCTATTTAAAATGTTTTAAGATAGGTTTTACTTGCATCTGAAGAAGTCTTTGTATTTAACAAGACGGAAAGTGCTTCATGTTTATCGTGTATTTTTTTAGTAAAAGCTTACAGACTGAATTTACTTTGTCCTCTGCCTTTTGTTTGCCATTCCTTGGCTTTTGGATTCTTAGGCAGAGGTGGCATTGTCACAGTACAACACTTGTCTTGTAGTGGACAATGTCAAGTTGTCCACTTGAATTGAAGCTTCAGTCTCACTGCCTTTGAGGAAAAGCATGTTACAGACTGTGAATAGGGTTTGCAAAAGTTATTGCTTAGAATAGTGTAGATGAGGTGTCACAACATACATTTAAATCAGGACATTTTGTCCAAAGAAGGATAACAGATGCTGTTACCATTAATGTAACAGTGGTGGTTATCTGTACACAGCAGATTCAATACATTTTAGTATTGCAACTTTGTGGATCACAGATGGCATGTTTCTTACTAAGGGGTGCATTATAGGCAACTGTGTAGTATTTATGCCTTCATAACAAATGCAGGATATACAAAAACTATACCCCTTGCTTTCTGCTTAATGTCCATTGAGTCAAGTCATTGCATGCCGATAATATCATGTAGTAGTGTGTATATGAATTTCTTTCCATTGAGAATCATACAAGTGCAGTCAAATATATCATTTGAAATGCTGAAATTACTGCCATATATAGTATATAGAGAAATAACCTTGCAGCTGTCATCAAAGTATATATGTTTTACTTTGGTCAAAATATATGGTGAAAGGTAAAACATCTGGGACTTTCATCTCTTTATGTGAGTTCCATTAAGTTTCAGATCAATGTAAAAAATTAGTTGGTCTTGCTTTTTCACTTGAATGAGATATGCTGGAGGCATTTAATGGGTTATGTGCAGGCATTCTAGAAGAAGGTGCTGACATGCTGAAGTACTTCCGAAACTGGTATGTCTATGGAAAACCATAGTGATTCGTGACTTGTTCTGTATGTCAGCCATGCTTGCCTACTCTATTTCCCATTTAATTCTGGAACATCAGTGTTCTGAACCACCATCTACCTAGAACACAGAATGTAGTGGAAGCTTGACAAAGGAGATTGCATTGTCTTTTGGGTCAAAGATCTAGTGATCTAATGACTTTCAAGACTACTGCATTCTGGGAGCAATATAGATTGGATGGATACATCTCTAAATGTGAAGCTGTGTTGCACCATCACCCAAGAGAAGAAAAATCATTAAAAGTTCTGAGGAGTGTGTACCCATCCTTGAAAATAAGCACCCTACACTGTACAATACTTTCATACATTTATATTTATAGCTGCCATACATCTCAAACTGTGAATATTTGCTCTACATATAACTTCCCTCAGGTTATTGAACGTCAATCCACTGTCTATTTTATCACCCATACTAGTGGATTTTTCACTGTGGTGTGTCTTTTCCTTGATTAGTCCTTTATATTACTTCTTACTGGATAATATGAATGTCTACTATCATTATATTACTTCTTACTGGAAAATATGAATGTCTACTATCATTATATTACTTCTTACTGGATAATATGAATGTCTACTATCATTATATTACTTCTTACTGGAAAATATGAATGTCTACTATCATTATATTACTTCTTACTGGATAATATGAATATCTGCTATCATTATATTACTTCTTACTGGATAATATGAATATCTACTATCATTATATTACTTCTTACTGGATAATATGACTATCTACTATCATTATATTACTTCTTACTGGATAATATGAATGTCTACTATCATTAGCTGGATTTTGATAAGTGAGTTTAGTTCATTCATCATTGTTTTTGATGTTGTTCTGCACAGCATACCTCTCAACCTTCCATCTACAAAATGAGGAACTCTCATAATGCGAAACAAATGGCAAAATGTGGAACACTTACTAACAGCTTGCTAACAATTTCAGCTAGGAAGTTCACAGGATGGTTAAAATGTGATATTATTACTTATGGAATTATTCTTCTAATGCATTAATACAATTAATTTCTACTTACCATGGATATCTGTTAAAAATGTTATTAAAACTGGATGTGTGGCAGACCCCTCCAATATGGAACTTTGAGGAACATTAACTTTTTAAGACCCAAAATGAGGAACGTTCCTTGTAATGAGGTACACTTGAGGGGTATGCTGTGCGATGTTATGAGATGGCATGTGTGGTTTATTTACACAGCATGATTTCAGTTGTTTGCACTATGACCATGTGACCCACTGTTTGGATTGGCTGGCTGTTGATGTTTGTATCTCAGTGTTATGTGTTTCGATATTATATGGTGCAATATTGGATCAAATATGATGTGCAAATGCATTTGCATCTCATCCTACTGTGGTTTGGTATTTCATTTATTTGACTTTTCAGCAGGAACCCAGAACCAGACAGACATATTGGAATTAACAAACTGGGGAGCTTTGCCATATAGCATCATCTAGGTCTTCATAATGTGCTGCCAGTCTTATATGGAACAGTGCCCTGTCCTTTGCCTTCCTTCTGCCCTGGATTCTACTGCTCACTGTCATATTCTGCACGCAGCACTTACACACTCCACCTCTGAGTTTTGTGTTGGTTCAGCCTGCACATAGCTCCTACACAATCTATCTCTGAGGTTTGTGTTGGTTCCCTCTGCACACAGCTCCTACACAATCCATCTTTCAGGTCTGTGTTGGCTCACTCTTCACAAAGCTCCTATACAATCCATTTCTGAGGTCTGAGTTGGTTCACTCTGTAGACAGCCTCTATGCAATCCATCTCCGAGGTTTGTTTGTGTTGGAGCCCTCTGCACACAACTTCTACACATTCCATCTCTGGGGTGGTTTGCTCAGCACCCAGCTCATACACAATCCATCTCTGAGGTTTGCGTTGGCTCACTCTACACACAGTCTCCTACACAGTCCATCTCTGGGATTTGTGCTGGTTCACCCTGCACAGAGCTCCTACAGAATCCATTTCTGTCATCTGTGTTAGTTCACTCTGCACACAGCTCCTACACAATCCATCTGTGGGATTTGTGCTGGTTCACCCTGCACAGAGTTCCTACACAATCCATTTCTGTCATCTGTGTTGGTTCATTCTGCATACAGCACCTATGCAGTCCATCTCTGAGGTTTGTGTTGGATCCCTGTGCACACACTTCTACACAATCCATCTCTGGGGTTTGTACTTGTTTGCTCTGCACACAGTTATTACACAGTCCATCTCTTTGGTTTGTATTGGCTCACTCTGCATGCAATTCCTACACAATATATCTTTCAGGTCTGTGTTGGCTCACTCTGCAAAAAGCTACTACACAATCCATTTCTGAGGTCTAGGTTGGTTCACTCTCCAGACAGCTCCTATGCAATCCATCTCTGAGGTTTGTTTGTGCTGGATCCCTCTGCACACAACTTCTACACAATCCATCTCTCGGGTTTGTATTTGTTTGCTCTGCACACAGTTCCTACACAATCCATCTCTGAGGTTTGTGTTGGTTCACTCTGCCCACAGCTCCTACACAATATATCTTTCAGGTCTGTGTTGGCTCACTCTGCACAAAGCTCCTACACAATCTATTTCTGAGGTCTGAGTTGGTTCACTCTGCACGCCGCTCCTATGCAATCCATCTCAGAGGTTTGTTTGTGTTGGATCCCTCTGCACACGACTTCTACACAGTCCATCTCTGGGGTGGTTTGCTCAGCACACAGCTCGTACACAACCCATCTGTGAGTTTTGTTTGTTTTGGTTCACTCTGTACTCCGCTCCTACACAATCGGTCTCTGATGTTTGCGTTACTTCCTGTTGTTGTGTAACATACCTGTCACTTCTCCATGGCTGCACCTCATACTTTAGTTCTGTAAGTAGCGTACCTGCAACAGGATGCCTTGTTTGATTTTCTTCATAGTGCCAGAAATTGCTTTGTTTAATTTCCTCTAATTTCATAGGTAGCACATTCACTGTCATTTACTTGTTGCTGCTTCAGTGCTTCTGCATATTTTTACTTCTTTGAAATGCTTTGGTTTCTGTGTATTAGATTTATTGCTAGTGTACATACCTCTCAACCTCTTACAATGCTGTAAATAATGGGGGGACAAAGGCCCAAAAATAGGGGCAATTTTTAAATATCGGTCTTGCAAACTTAGAAAGTTGATAGAATAACAGCTTTTCCATTAGCATGAATTTTCTGGAAGGTATGAAGTCTGTAACTCAAATATCTGTCATTATTATCTGATTTCAGTCTTCAATAAAATTTGCCAATGGTTTTCTAGAAAACCACAAGTTTGTGAGAAAAAGACCAAAAATATGAGGCAGAGATCTGGGCATTCTGTGAAAATGTGTATAGTTCAGAAGTATGCTAGTATAAACCTTGACTGGGATGTACTATAAATCCACTGTAGTATTACCTAATCCGCTAGTCTTTTTCATCTGTGAACTTTTGGCGTACATATAACCTCTTATTTTGCATTCAGTTTTTATTCTCATGGGTTTAAACATTCCTGACCAGTTCATCTCTTTCTGAATGCCATATGGTTCATTCTGTAATAATGGTCTGCATATTTATGCCATTTTACTGGCTTTCTTTGCCTTTTTTTTAATTTCATTCAGCCTTACTAGCTAAATTACATTGCCTGCACCCATCTCAAATTGGATGCAAATTTAAGACCTTAAAACAAGATGCAAATTGAAATAATTTTTCATTACTTTCTATCCAAATCAATTGATTTCAGGCTGGACACTCCCAGTTAAGCTATCCTTTTGATATGTTTGTTCATCTTAACTTGGTCTAGTAGTTGCTTCACCCTACTCCTGCCCTAACTTGTCTCATGCATTACCATCCCTTTGCTTTACTGTATTATCATTCTCTGCTACCTCATAAATTCTGCTATAAAGTTCTATTATATGACCCTGCTGCCTGCTAGATCCCATTTACTTTGGGTGATGACTATCTTAACATCCTGGTTCACTGCATTACTTTTTTTTTATGTTGACTGAGAGATCATTCTGGTTTTGACTATTTTACATTCTTCCTGTGTTTATTTTTGAATGATTTGTCTTTCATATGTTAAAATTGCTTCTATATCTACTACCCCTTCTACCCTTAGTCACCATGTGATGTTTGTAAATGCATGTCTCTTACTCCTGGAAGCAAGTAATCTTCCTGTACTCCTACCATGCCTTCTACTGACTCATCAGTAAGTACATTTTTTTCTTTTTCTCATATTATTCCTCTCACACACTTTAGATTCCATTTCCATTGTGTCCTTCATTCTTCTGCTAGCCTGCTCAGTCAGTTACCTTTGTCTTAGCATTATTCACTGTCTTCTCTCCTTCCACACTCTGCCTCATGGATTGCTTTCCTTTCAGGCCTAGTAAAAAGTAAATGCCTCCCTTCCTTGTCAACTGTCATGCCATCTATTCCTGACTTCACACTGTTTTATGCGGAGTCTTAGTTGCATTACTTCACTCGTCCATAATGTAATTACGGACCTGATCACTGGTCCATAATATAATTACGGACCTGATCACTGGTCCATAATGTAATTATGGACCTGATTACTGGTCTACAATGTAATTATGGACTTGATCTCTTTCTTCCTGCTTCCCCTTCCCCTAATTCCTGCTGATCTAGCCATCCAAATTCTCATTACGACCTTTATATTCGTATTTCTATTTTTTCATTGTCCTTTATTTTTGTCTCTTTCATGGCATTTTACCATTTCGCAAATCTACCTTTTATATTAAAGACTGTTCTTACCATTTGAGGGCTGAAAATTAGTGTAGCTGCACATACTATACTAGTATATTAAGTGACCCTTGGTCCTGGAAGTGAAGCAGTACAGTTTGATTTACCAGAATATACCACAGTGCTGATTCAGCATTGCTAACTGAAGTAGATCCGTTTTGCACAATCAGCACTCACCTGATGGCTACTGTTAGTGGATACACCTTGTGCTGAGCAGAAGGCCATGAAAGTTTTCTTCCTAGCACTAGTTGAGGAATGTTCTGTTATATTAGTTTAGCCACAGCATCCCCTTAGAGGTAAGGGAAAATGTTTTTAAATGTCACCTAAGGACATTTAACTATTCCTATTTGTTGTTCTCTCATTAGTTCCAGGCCAGTTGATATACATTCATGCTTTGATGTCAGTTCTCAACACAGACTAGTTGAATTAGTTTAATAGTTTTTGTTTCTCACAAACTTCTCCTAAAGTGTGACAACACCCACAAGTAGCTGCTTTACCTTACCTATGTAGACGACGATATGGAATAATACTTGGTCACACAAGCATGTCATCCTTAATCCTGCCTATATAAGTAGAAGTCTGGCATCCTCTCTGTTTCAGAGGGCTGGCTAAAACAACATGGCCATGCATACCATGCACTGTATCACCTTATAGGCCAGGAATCTGCACTTGGTTCTGACAAACTGCATTCACTCAGTAACCTTCATGGGGGGGGGGGGGGTTATGCAGGGAATGGACTACCATAGAGGAAGGAATAGCAAGTCCTCATATATGCAAGTGTGTAAATCAGCTGCTGGGGGTTGGATTAGGGTTAAAAAAAAAACTAATACCTTACTGGATGATGGCCTTCTTTGATCAGGCATGGGCTGATTGATCATTGGAAGGGTAATATTTGACAGGCAGTTAGGGAACCCAGAATAAAACATGCACTCCTCTTGCTTTCCATCTTAGTTTCACAAACGGTATGTTTCCTTGAAGCTGTCCTTGCTCTGTTGTTTGTGATCAGTACTGTTTGTAGGATTGCTAATTAACTAATACAGGTACTTTAAAATGCATTTTGTTTTTGATAGGTTTGTACTATATTGAAGTTTGCATATGCAAGTATGAAAGGAGATTGGCTGCAGATGGGGCATTTACATTGTTTTAAATTGCTTGCTTTTATTTAGTTTACTTTTATTTTATTTCTGAGAGATTAATTCTGGCAGTTAGAGCACAGGATTAAGGCTCTGAGCTGTTAATGATCTGTTTCTGTAACCAGAGGGTATAGAATTTGATTCCTTCCGACTCTGTTTGCTTACCATGTGACTCTGAGCAAGTCATTTAAGCAACAGTACTTCTGGTTTGCCCCTGCAATAGGATACTGGTGCTGAGTTGACTTACCCAGTTAACATATATATAAAATAAAATGACTGTGAGTTTGAAAGAGCTTAGCAGATTCATTTAATCAAACTGTGAATATCATACGTCTCAACTGTTTAGATTTTTGCCTCATATTTTTAGTCTATTCCTCATAAAATTTGTGGTTTTCTGGCAAATCACTGGAATGATCTGAGTATTGAAGTCACTAAATAATGACATACACATGAGTTTTAGACTTCAAACCATACAGCAAATGTATGTTAACACAAACCTTGTTACTCTAGAAAACTCTCTAAGCTTATAAGAGCAACATTTAACATTTGTCCCTATTTTCGGTTCTATGTCACTTCATCTTGTCAGGCTTTGTCCAGATTTCTTTATATCAGTAGAAAGGAAAAATGTATCAGTTAGGAAAAGTAATTTAAACCAAAGCATGTTTTTACATCTTTTATAATGCACAAGAAGGCAAAGTGACTTTTCATAGTAACAACCCCTATGTTACTAAATGGGCAGCCAATTGCCTCACTGATAGAACACACTGTCAAAACTGATGACTCCACTTCCACCAGTAGACCTGTCACCAGTGGAGTATCACAGGGGTCTGTGCTGGGCCACTTACTGTTTGGCATCTATTTCTCAGAAGTCCAGACCAAAGTAGGCGGCCTTTGGCTCACCACGTTTGCTAAAGATTGCTAATTGGGAGCAATCACTGAGTCCCTCAATGATGTCAACATATTACAAGAAGGGCTAACACAAACAAATGATTGGTGCCAAAGCCAAGGTCTAAAGGTAAATGCAAAAAATGCATTATTATTCCCTTTGGCAAATCAGAATTCCCTACAAATTACAATATTGACAGCACCCCCTGAACTCCAACCCAGTGGTGCGAAACCTCGGAAAACAAGTTGATAATAATCTGAACTTTGACCACCAAGTTTCCACAGTGGTAAGGAAAGCCTTCTATGCAGCGCACCTCATAAGCAAGAGCATAGCATCCAGGTCAAGGGATGTTATAACTCCACTGTACTTGGCCCTCATCAGACCACTAATAGAGTATAATGCACCCTTTTGCATGTCCCTCACCAGACACCTGCAGCAGCTGGAAAGACCTCAAAGGTTTCTCACTAAGAAAATACAGGGACTCCAAACTATGACCTGTGTGGACAGGCTAAAAACCCTGTCACTTTACTCTGTATCTTATAGAATGCTGAGAGATTACTTGTGCCTGGCCTATAGGGCAATCTTCAACCCTGCCCTAATGGAAATGCTACACATCTACAATTCAAATGGCTCAAGAGTCACTCACACTAGGGATCTCAACCTAGCTTGTGACATAAACAGATCATGCGGGAGGGACAGATATGTCTCCCAGAGACTGCCGCTTCTCTGGATCCCAAAACATATGTTTAATTTTAATTTTCCCAACAGTTTTCTAAAGTGTCTAGTACAGTCAGTAATACTTGAACTGATTAATTAGTTAATTCTGAGCATAATGAAGGTCTGGACCACTAGTTATTTTTTAATTACAAGACAGATACAAGTCAAGTACTTGTCAGCACATAGTAAAGCACTTGAGAGTGTAGTTAAACAAGAATAGCTTGCTCAAATCTAGCACATTCTAGAACCAAAAACAGAGTTAAAGACTCTTTAGCTGCAGACAGACCGTCTATGCATCTTCTTTTTAATTGTGCAATATAATGATGCAGATGATTTATAACAATGTACTGTCATGACCTTTCCTAATAAAGTACTGAGTAGTTTGCAATGAAGAGATAGCTTTCAAGTTGCTATTAAGGCTTTTCTGAAGATCAGTAACATTGACTTCAGATGTGCATTAGACAGTCTGGAAGTAATAGATAACTTGTAGAAATGAGATGATGATAGATGGACAAGGGAATGAAATATTCAAAATGCATGTAAGAGTAGGAACCCCCAGCAATTAGTGACATATTCCACCTACACCTTGTTTTTCTGAAGAAGGAGATAGTTGCAAGGAGTTTGTTAGTACAGAGAATGTGATGAAGTTGCAATGAGACTGGAGGAGAGAAGAGAAGAAGACAGGAGAATTCAGACTTTTATTTATGTCCACAATGTGCTTTTCAGTGAAATATGAACTATCAAATACATTTAGTCAAATAAATGTCTATTGGCAATATTTTCAACTTGGTCCAAAGCTGCATGGCCTTAGTTTAGGGGATACAGGGAGCCATAGTTTTCTGTGCTGAGGTCATAGGAAGCTAGAACTCCATGTAAAAAAATGTCCCTAGTCAGTTGTTTGACTGAATGGGCTAGTCCTTAGTTATCTGAAAAAGAAATTGTAAATGTAGCTGAAATCTGAAGACTAGGAGAATGAAGGTTTGAGGTTCTGAGCAGGTGAAGGTATACTGTGACAATATAGTTGACAGAGGTCTTGGAAACTAGAGGTGCATCGCCAGAGTTTGCATCATCATGGCGAATGTTAATGGAGATGGAGTTTCTTGGTCTGACAGAGAAGTTGTTTATTTTTCACCAAAAATGCAGAATTAGAATATAAAGCCATTCAGTTTTTATGAGTTAATACTGTAGTTTTTTGGCGGGGGTGGAAGGATGTTATTGCAAAGGTACTAGTGGAATTCAGTTTTGCATGGCTCATTACACAGGTACATCCCTTGGCTCATCACACATATACATACCTGAGCCTTGGTGACTGATGGTGATGGCAGAGGAAACAAGTTATTTTGATTTTAACAGCAGTGTCCTTCTCAAGTCATTTTGCCTTTTTCCTACCTGTACACACAGTCTCTCTCTCTCTCTCTCTTTCTCTCTGATATAATTTTTGCACTGCCTAGAAGTGACCAGATTAGATTGCAAGGCCCATGTTAAAGGAAATGCTAAAAGGCGGTTTTTCGGCACACATTCTCAAAATCCCCCAAATCAAAAGCTGACAAAGTGCACAGCTTTACAGAAGTACCTCACTTCCACTGGGATCTTACTTCTTGTCGATTTCAGGCACTTTGGAACACACATGTCATCAAACAAGGACTCGCATACCCTCTTAGAATGTGAGCATACATTTGGAAGCTAGATTTGTCAGCATTCTCACTGACACTGTATTTGATTTAGAGGCACTTTCATCTCTCTTTTTTTTTTTTAAATAACGTTTTAGGCATAGATTTGAGGGGAATTTCAGAAGTTGTTGATTAATGTGTTGCTGTTTATTTTCTACCATGGATTAACATTGGCCACACTGCCTTATTTCAAGTGTTTTGTTTACATCCGATTATCTTGTACCTCTGGCTTCATAAGCACCTTTAAAGGTCTCTTTTAGGCTATAGCACTCTGTCCACTTATCATATAAACCAACATATAAAAACTAAATATTTGCAAACTCATTGAATGGAGTTGGCTGCTCACTGGATCCCTCTAGAATCAAATACAACTTGAGAACTTTGGATTAGATGATCTTGAACCCATGAATAATACAAGATTAGACAGAGACTGATACAAGTCAGATATGTGGCAATTACACTTTAAAAACACACACATATATATATAAAGCACACACACATGTACTTTGCTAAAAAGGAAAATGCCCAGCAGAGGTGTGACAAGCAAGGAGATGGAAATACAAACAGTGATCTATCAGAGAACTTTGTGATTTCATTATTTATTACTAAAACTCTTTTGCTTTGATCATTTAATTGTTCTCCCACTACAGAAGAACAAAGGAACCTTTGCTAAATATTATATTCTTTTTAGCATAAGGCTTTGTGCCTCAGCTTTTGTTAATGATTTTATGCAGTGTTTTGTGAAAAGAAATGAAAGGTTCTCTAAGGCACTTTCCGCAATGCCATAATATTGTTTTGCTTTGATGAGAAGAGATCAAGATAATCTCTAGTGCACTCTCAATGCACATCAAGGCATTCTCTGGTGCAACCCCCCCCCCCCCCCCACATACTCATGTATGTTATAATATCTGATCTTAAAGTATATAGGCCATGCTTCATTCTTGTCAACAAAATGGTGATTTACAGATTCATTTCTAGGCACTTAACTCCAGAAGGCAGTGAAACAAAATACAACTATCAATCAATTCAACTAATTTCTTATAGTCTGACACTTCTTCCTGTTAAATTGTTAATTGTTTTAATTAATTTTCATAAAAACAAAATAGAGAATGCCCCTACATTGTATCTGTATATGAGCAAAATAAATCACTGTAGCTGCAGATCTAAAAAGAAATAAATAAAAAGAAATGCCTTGCAGGACAAATTCAAATCTGTTTATATATGAAGACTGTCACTCCATCTTTATCTCAGTTTTAATGTTATTTTCTACAAGAAGGTTCTAAGCTGTGTTTAATATTAGTGCAACTTAAATTTCTCATATTTCTGATAGGCACAAAGTTTTGATTTTGTTTTAATTAATTTTGTTATAAAATTGTGAAGACATTTCATATCTTTTTCATATCAAATTTTGTTATGTCGCTTATTCACTTATACTTATGAAATGAAATCACTTGATAGTCAAGGCCTATGAATCATTCAACTGAATTATTATGGACTATACCAGAAAAGCCTGTTACATATAACAGAGAAAGACTGAAAGAAATGACAATTTATCCGTTATAGGTGAGTTACATACACAGTAGCACATACCTACAATCATTTTTTTTCTCTAAAAGATATCAATTATAGGAGTATAGTCACTATAAATGGTAAAACACACACACACACACACACACATATATATATATATATATATATATATATATATATATATATATATATATATATCTTTACACACAACTCGATGAGGATTAGGTAGTCAATTGTATAAGTGAAAATGATAGCTGAGGTGTAATGCTGCATGGAACAGAAATCATGTGACATTCATTAATGGGCAGCAATATAAGGATGCATGTGATCAGTATAATGACCCAGGCTGATAGTTGCACAGTCAAGCCCACACACGTACACATCTTACAAGACCTACATGTCCAAGCACACCCTTGACAGGCAGCTGGGTAGTGTGATGTCCATGGATGTTACCACAATGTAAGGTTGCAGTAGTATCACTTCACTACAATGCCACACAAACCGTAACTGAGCATGGTTTATGTCCAGAAGGCAGACTGGGCACAATAGCTTAGAATAAGTATGACAATGCATTGTGTTGTAGGTATGGTTCAGAGTACTTTGTTCTATATTGCCTAATTAGCATAATCGTCATGTTATACACCCCTAAATAGTATCACAAACCTGATTGTGTACATGATCATTACTTAAGACAGAGCAGTCCCTAGTAACTTTCAGATGTGACACTCGCAGGATACTGATTTTGGAGGTGGTCTGGACATGGGAGCAGAACTGGTAAGAAATGGCCATGTGTCCTGAGTTAGAAGAAAGGTCCATGTGTTACTGCTTCACAAATCTTTGTCTCCAATAACCTAGGTGTTCCCTGCATCTCCCTTGATTCCATGTGAGGTGGCAGTGATCATCTATCTCCTGTATGATGTCTCTGTCTACATAGTAGCAGTTAACTATGTTCTTGTTGTGAATGTGATGGTATCTCAGCACCTGATGGACTGTTCTGCAATGTAGAGGGAGGTGGCACATACTGTCATGGGTCTTGGTGTCCAAAGCAGCTGTTAACACATTCTGAGTGGCTCACATAGGTGCTACTGCTAGCAGCACTGTGCAAGCAGTAATTTAGTCAGCAAGAAATGTTAGTAAACAGAGAAGTTGAGCGCCGTGGTTCAGCATGCTATTTTTATATGTTTTTGAACCATACTGTCACATCTTTTGTCATCATTTGCAGAAACAGTAGTTCTCATTAGCAAGTTAATATTCATTTGATTGTAATTATGTGGACATTTGCATGAGATGCATATGGTTGCTATTTTCTGGTTGTAGGTTGGTTGCACTATGTGTGTCTCTGACTCAGCCCTTTGCTGCATGTTGTCACTCCATCTCATTATTCTGCATCGTGCAATGTGCTAATTGCTTCTAGATAGCACACACAGTTTCATTATTTTTTACTTTTTGTGAAATTGTCTACATTGCAGCTGACTTATTCAATTCAGTTAATAAGGCAGTCCAGCTGTAATGAAAAGATCATCACACTTTCTTAAAACAACTTGTTCTAAGGGTTCCTTAGGCCCATTGCCATGAGAGGGAGCAGTACTAAGCAGTAATAAAACATAACACATTCATTGGGTTTCTTGATCAGGAGTGATTATGAAGTTGGGTAATTAAGGATATCAAACGTTAGTGCAGTCTGATACGCAGAAGTGTAATTCCCCTAACTGCCAAATGGCAGTGCACAGACACACAGACATGCACACAAACACACACAAATACATACGTACATATATATATTTACACATATGCAAGAAATCGGCAAAAATGCACTTTCGTGAAATAGAGCTCGCCTAATTACATTTCGCTGAAACGTAATTTCGTTGGGTCGAGGTAGACCCATATATATATATATATATATATATATATATATATATATATATATATATGTTGTTGTTCTTATTTCGGCTTTTCCCGGTTAGGGGTCGCCACAGTGGAACTCTGGTCCGCTAACGATTGGCAGTAGATTTTTACAGTGTCAAGGTGCCAGCCTGATGCCCAATCTTCAACAAAGGCACACCCATTCATGCATGTCTTTCGAATGCCACTCGACTGCAGGGAGGACATGCAGACTCCACACAGAAAGCGCTCCAGCTGAGAACAAATGGGAGAACCTCTTGCTGTGAGGCAACAACGCTACCGCTGCACCACCACGGCTTATATGTATATACATTGGTTACTCTTAAATACACTGAAACCGTTCCCCACAAACACACACATATATAAGCATAATGGCAGTGCTGCTGATGTTTGTGTGGGAAATTAAAATAAATTATATCGAGATTGTTAATCTTAGACTGCAGCACACACGCACACACTCACACACGCACACATGTACACGCGCACACACACCTGCACACTTGTGTAGTATAGTGAAAGGTGGCACGGTTTGAATGGTTTGCATTGTGTTTGTGTTTTGTTTTGAGCCAAGGTCAGTGGCGGGAAGACCATGTACAAGCTGGGGTAGAAGGACTCCTTTAGCAATAGCTGCCCCAGCAGTTGGGGAAGGAAGAAGAAGAAAGGAGAGATTTTTTTGGCTCAAATCACCATGGAATTGATTTTTTGAGCATTTTTTTCATTCATGGAAGTGTAAGTTAAGTATTTGGTCAAGACAGAGACAAAGATACTGGAAGGATGTCGCGGTTTCAGTGTTGGAGTTGTTAAGATCAGAAATTCATCAGGTTTTTAGGTGGACTTTCGGTTTGTAGACTCATTAAGCAGCCAATATTTTCTGCTCCTCAACAAGTGTGAACATACCAGCTTGAAGGGCAAAGATAACCCCAAGATGATACCAGATGCTAGAGTCTAAACATCTGATAGAAATAAAAGAAACAAGGTTTAAACAGACAAAAAAGAAGCAAGAAAACAGAGATGGAAAAAATGGATAGTATGTAACAGCAGCCAGTGATCCTGGTGACAGTATGGCAGGAAATCAGAGAAATGAAGCAAACGTTGCAAGAAAAGATATGCAACCAAGAGAAGTGGTTGGATGTTATTGATCAAACACTGAATGAACACTCTTCAGCATATGACTGATGAAAATGTAACACTGAGGGCATATGTAGAGGTGGCAGTAGCCAAGCTAATGGACCTACGGGATAGAGCCAGAAGAGAGAATGTTAAACTAGTATGTTTACCTGAAAGGTTTGAAGACATTGACAGTAAGACTGTAATGGAATATTTATTGCACCAAAGTACTACAATTTCATGTGCACAAATAAAGATCAAAAGAGCACATTGCACAACACAGAGGCTGGAGAGAGAGAGAGGGGAACAAGACACCAAGATCTGTTACAAAATCTATACCCTGCCAGCTTGAGAACTTTCTTGCATGGTCATGCTTACATGTTTATGTAATGGAGAGGCTTCAAAAGTCAGTATACCACAGGTCAGCGGATACTGAAGAGGTAAATATGCAGTGCAATGGCGGGAGCAAGGACAAGAGAAAAAGTATGGCAAAAGGACATAATAGAAAATATTGTTTTCCCCTTGTTTAAGAGAAAGCAACAACTGAAAGAAAAAGAATAAACTGTACAGGAGAAACAAGGAGAGGAGACAAGGAGGAAAGAAGAGGAACTGACTGAAGAGTGGATGGAGGCATCCAAATTTAAGGGGCATTGATGGTCGAGGAATGAGTGAATTGCCTGGTGCCACTGGATTTTTATTTGCAATGTTTATAGAGCTTTGGGTGCAGTTGGCAGCACAGTGGTGCCGTGGTTAGCATTGTCACCTCACAGCAAAAGGTTCTTCTGTTCAATTCATGGCTGGGGTGCCTTCTGTGTGGAGTTTGCATATCACATGGGTTTCCTCCAGATGCTATGGGTTCCTACCACATTCCCAAGACATGTGGCAGGTGGATTGGACACTCTAAATTGGCCCTATGTGTGAGTGTGTGCATGCATGTGCCTTCTGGGAAAAGTTGGGAACTGAGCTGGTAACACAACACCATAAAACTCTACTGCCACTTGTTCTGTGGGCCAATGATACACTGTGGCAATCCCTAACGGGAGAAGCCGAAAGGAGAAGAAGGAGATAGTTATTTGTGTACACCTCCCTCCTCCTCTTGGCTCATCCCAATGTGGATAGGATGACTGAAACATTATGAGGACAATGGTAGTGCTGTTTCAAACTTTCAAGCAAAGGAAAGATTTAAAAGTCATTGACTATGGTCACAACTGAGGTCCACCAAAGGAAGGGAGAGGGAAAGTGGAAGCAATGCAGCAAGCAAATTATTGGACTACCAAAGAGATGTGTCATGAAAACTCTGATAAGGGTAGGGCAAATTAAATCAGTACGCCTTTAATATCTAAAGAAGTGTGCAAATGTACATCATATGTTAACTAGACAAATATTTTTGAACAAAATGTTTGGTGAGCCCTTGTGTGTGATGAATGATGCCTTCAATCTGTGTCAAGTGGCACAGTGTATCAACAATGCATGGATTGCACAGCATCTCTGGATCATGCACAATTTGATAATAAGCATAGATGGAAATAAGAATGTAAGTAAAGGGGTTGCATTTAAAGAAAGACAGGAATATTATGAATACGATTGGTGTCATATATAACACAGGAAGGTAATGTACTGTAAGCCAATGAATGAGAGATGGATAATTGGGAAAAGTATTGATTTTAACTGCACTTAAGTGAGCAAATGAAGGAATTGTTTACCTGTATCTCTCAATTCAAAAGTTCTTGATATGTGACTTAAGATATGCAGCACTTACATGGGCATAATAATAAGGTCTGTAGGTACTGTGGGAGAGGGGAGAAATGAAGATAGAAAGTTAAATAGGAAATTAGCATGAATTGAAAACTGAGGCTTGGAAAATGCATGAAAAGCAGGACTGAAAGCAGTGCAAAGAGATACTGACATCTGGGAGACAGAGAAGACTGATGTTGGAGAATTTGGAAGGGGAGAAGGAAACTGCAGTGGGAGATACTCAGAGAGTTGGAAAATAAATATATCTATAGCAAAGTGAGAGTTAGGCCAGGAGGACATTAGACCCCACGTTAAGTAAGCACCTGCTCAATGATAGCAGGAGTAGGGCAAGACACGACAAGAAGTTAAGAGGACACAAAAGAGCAAAGTCTTTTATATAGTTGTAGGTGTAGGGGGAGGGTGATGTGATCATTGTAGTTTAAGTGAACATTAAACAAGAGTGAGAAGGGCAGAAAAACAAAACAAGTTAGATGTCACAGAAATTTTAAAGCAAGAGAAAACAGGCTAGCATTAACAATATGAAAAACAAACAGTATAAGAGGAAAGGATAAGACTGGCAAGGGACTGATATGAGAGATGAAATGTTACCAGGAACTGAAGGAGGTAGGAGTAAGAAAAAGACTGGGAGAGACAGGTCAGCAGAAAGAGAAAGATCAGGAATCTGGTAAGTGGACTTAAAATAGTTATGTGAAATGTAAATGGTTTGACAAGCATTGTGAAGAGGGATAAGGTGCTGAGGTCTGCGGGGGCAAATGGTATGATAGGAAAACCCCCATAACAGAGAATGCAATGAAACAGCCAAACATAGTGGTATATAAAATCATGGCCAATGCCTCATGGAGAAACAAAGTAGGGAGAAGCACTATGTCGTCAGCACAAAAAAGAATAAACAAACACTTGCAGTTTGATCTAGAAGGTAAAACAGAAAACACCAAAAGAATGTATGTAGGGATAAAAAGCAAGGAAGAAAAATTCATTAGTCTCGGTATACCTTTCATCCAGGATTACTATAAAGACAGTAAAACAAAATTTAGCTAGGCTTCTACATTTTCAGGAGGGATGGGGCATAGGCAAAAGAAATATAGATGCAGAAAGACACCCTGATGGAGTACAGCACAAAAACAGAGGAGATATCTGGGCCATTACATGAGAGCAGTAGGATGGAGGGCTATGTGGTTGATAGGTGAACAACCTGATATTGACAGAGGGATACGTCTTTTATTTGGCTAGACACTGATCTTGGTTTAGACTAGATCAAGGCTGTATTAATATTGAAACCAGACCAGTGGTGAACAGTGGCACACGTGACTCACTGACAATGTCTGATCATGCTGTTGTAAGCATGCTTAAAATGGAAGAGGAAAGGGAGTTACCAACTCACTGGAGAGTCCCTGGCTACCTCCTGGGGATAAAAAAGGAGGTGGAATGGTTAAAGAGGTAAATGATTAATTTGTTAGTAATTAAGGATTACTGGATGGTGGAAGAATGGGAAAAATATAAACGTGATCTACAAGCAAAGGAGAGATGAGACTAACACCAGACTAAGGAAGGTAATTATAAAATGTATGATGGATGAACTGAGGAAATTATAGGGAAGGAAGGACAGAATGAAGGAAGGAGAAACTGAGACAGAGAAAGAGAGAGATTAAAGTACAAAGCTGGAATGCTAAGAAAATCTTAGAGAAGAGAACAGGTTGGAAAACTTAACACTGGTCTAATTACCCTAAGCTTACAAAAGTGCTGGCAGCAAGACTTAGCCATTCTCAGTTGGAAAGATGTATTTTTAAACTTAAACCTGAGGGGGATGAGGAAGGGAAAAGTACACTGGAAAAGATACTGGAAGAATTAAGAAAGTACTATGAAAAATTGCGCATGAAAGATGAAGAAAGGGAATAGAGAAAAAGGGATCAGGAAGATAGAAAGAACTAGACTTACTGGAACTGAAACAGCAGTGCAAAACTAATCTGCTTAAAAAAGAAGTGAAAACTCTGTGTGAAAAATGAGAAATGAAAAAGCCAGGAACAGATGTTATACCTACAGAGGTGCCAGAACTAGAGACAGAGAGAATTACAGCATTCAGTAAAGTATTACATGTGGAAGAACTGCTGAAAACATGAAAAACAGCAGTAATATGCAAGAAAGGGAAGGATCTCTTGACCATTCCTCCTACAGACCAACTGCTATATTGAATCAGGATTACAAATGTTATAAAATTATATTACAGTAGAGGTTAGTTAAGTTAGTACTAAAATAATATGTGAAGATCAGACGGAGTTTATGGAAGTGGGTGGAGGATGGAGGATAATTTAATGAAGACATTGGTGATTGTGAAGGATGCTCAGCTGAAGCAAAGGAGACTAGCTGTACTAAACCTAGATGCTGAAAAGGCCTTTAACAGAGTGCAGTGGCAGTGTTTATGCAACTTAATGCGCTAGTGGGGGTTCCTGCAGAGCAGAGTGAAAATGCTGGGAAAGATTTATTAAGGTACTAAAACAAGAGCAAAGGTAAGAGTAAAACTAAAAGCAAGATGGTTGAGTGAATTGGGGTTAGAAAGGGAAACAAGGCAGGGATGCTCCATCTCTCTTCTGCTGTTTGCCATTTATTTAGAACCATTAGTGATAGCAATTAGGAAGGCAGAAATTCAAGAGTACCGATGGGAAGATAGACAGTGTTTACACTTAAGAGATTCTATTAACTTTGGGGAACCCTGGAAAGGACATAGATAAACTGGGTGATAATCGGATGTGCTAGCAAGGTGATGGGGTATAAGGTAAATGAAATTAAAGCAGAAGCTATTGAAAGTAAAGTGAACCAAGAGGATTTGATAAGCATTAAGCAAGTGTAAATATGAAAATAAGAACTTAAATATCAGGAATATGGTTACAAAAAAAGGTGAGAAGTTATTAGGAAAAACTTATGAGAGGGTTTGTAGGAGCATAAAGAAACAGATGAAAAAAATTGAACAATATTAAGTTGGATATAGATAAAAAGACACAAGTGCTGCAACTGTATGTGCTGCAGCAAAGTCTGTACCCTGTTCAGGTTTTTTGGATGTGTCCATGTGAGTCATTCATGAACAATGGAATAGAGCTGATGAGGAACGTCTTCAGTCATGGGTAATGTGGGGTGCAGTGACTCCATCAAAGAATTGCAGGGGGGGATTAGGAGCATCAGAAATGAGTGACTATCTGAGGACCTGTCAGATTCCTAATGTCTTGAGACTGTTAGATGTCTGGTATCAGACTGAGTGAACAAAGACAATTTGAGAGAAAAAAGTGGAGATATAGAACGTGCTAATACAATACCCAGCTATGAGCTTCAACTGCCAATGACTGTAATGCAGAGGATAGCAAGAAGATTATTTCATGAGGAAGAGTTAAAACAATGGAGGGAAGAATTATTACTGATAGGGGGATGATGAAGGACAGAGAGGAGAAGGCATTGTTGTGGAGATGGGGAAGGAGAATAGAAGTGAAAGACTGGATACAGGTATTCAAAGGGGATCTACTGAAAAGCTGGGAAGAGTTAAAGGAAGAATAGACTCTACCTAAAAAATAGAATGGGACTATTGGAGTTAATAGCTAAATTGGGAACAATGGTACAAGTGAGGAAAAGGAATACCAAAACCCCAAACATTGGAGCCAATCAGCAAAGACAAGAAGGAGGAAAGAGAAGATGGCTGATTTTCAAGGGTTTAGAAGTGCTGAAGGTATAAGAGAAGGGAATAATAGGACAGGTAAGAGAAAGATGAGAAAGAGACATTAAGGAAGAAATACCAATGGGGAAATGGGGGTAGGAGGGAGTAGTACAACTACCTAGCTGCATTATTAAAGGAAGGAAATTTAGATTTTTTTGCATGGCAGTATCTCTATCAATACTTCTACACACCTGTTCAACTGAGAAGAATTTTTCAATGGCCAGTGGACTGCTGGATATGTAATACGAGAGTTAGAGGTACCTGGTTAAACATTTTTTGGAGTGTCCAAACTTAAGCTAGTTCAAAGATGACTTAAAGAGGCAATTAGAACAAATTACAGATAATGAGGGTGAGTAAATTAAACGATAGTTTCTATTAGGTGTCAGTGGTCACCTAAGAGAAGAAAACACGCAGCTGATAGCAGTGATAATGTTAGGAGGGAAAGTGCAATTATAAGAAAATGGAAGCAGGTACAGACCCCCAAACTGGAAGAAGTGGAAAAGGTAGTAATGCAAGTGTCTCAAAGGAAAGGGTAATAGCAAAGGGGGGAGGCAGACAAATATAGAATAAAATGGAGCACTTTGTGAGAGAAAACTATGAATAAGTAAAGATGTACTAAAAATGAGGCAGGGGATACTCAGCAAAAGTCAGGGAAACAGATAGGATACAATTGATACATGTACTATAACTATGAGTACTAGTTACCAAAATGCTATGATGACAGTAGAAGAAGCACAAAAGGCTGGAATTGTAACCATTGATACTGGGCTGAGTTTGAGTAGAAATGAGGGGAGAAGTCTGTAAATGCAGGTGATCAGAACCAGATCCCAATGGAAAGAATAATGTAGCCATGTAGGAGCATAGCCAGATAATTGTATATTGTGGTAATTGTATGAGAAGTTAATAGATGGTTGTCTGTGTGTCGGGGGGAGGGGGCACAAGAAGGCACCTTCCTCTCAAATGGTGTAAATGCTGCAAAAATAGATATTTTACAGCAATTGTCCAATAAAGGAAGAGGCGGGATTGTAGCAAAAATAGAACAGATAATTGTTTATCACACACCAGACTTACTATATAGAGATCTGAGAATTAACAGACTGAAACTTAAGTAGAACTTATTGCCGTTTATGACATATACTGGATGTAACATATATAGACTTGAACATTAATTATTTTGTACTGCAGATTTTGATATTATACACAATACTGTGAAACAAATAACAAAAGTGAGATTTAAAATGTTTATAGTTGGAAGTCTTGTGGAGATACTCCAAGGCAAAAGAAGTGAGAATGACTTCAGTCTCCAGTGTGTTGATTAGTAAGAACCTACTCAGGTGTATGCATAACATGAGAGTGATATTGGTGCGTGCAGAAAATAAAATGTTCCTACAGCCAAATGTGAGCTCTGTACAGTATGTAGAGCTTAAGCCCTGTGTAGGAGTAGAAGCTTTGGTGTTACATGAAGTAATAACATGGACAGATTTTCTTTACGTTAAAGACAGGTAGCACTGGTGTTCTTGGAGTTAGTTTTTTGCACAGGAGGCAAAGAATGATGTGACAAGAACATATTTCCCATCTCTCACATTAAATAAGAATTCCTAAAGGAAGACCTGAAATGATCACAGATGGAGATGAACATTTCATATGCAAGGGCTCTGAATGCAGCCATATCAATGAACTAAAAAAGAGGGACAAATTGAATTGAAAAACCTCCCAGTCTTCCCCAAGTGTGAGTTATTTGCACTGATCTGTACTGTTCTGAGGTCATTAGGGTGCTTTCATATTATGGCGAGTCAGTACAAGGACCTCACACTTGTGAATTCCTGAAATAATGTATCAGTAGATATCCAAAAGAACACATCAAAGGCAGATGGAAGGAGTACTTCCAACAGTTTCTGAATGAAGAAAATCCCACAGAAGCTGTACTACTTCAGAAACAGTCTAAAGTAAGAGAAGAAGAAGAGCCCACCCTAGAAGAAGTAAGAACAGCACTAAGGAAAATGAAGTCAGAGAAAGTAGCAGGCTCAGATGAGGTCACAGCAGATATGATAAAGATGCTGGGTGAAATAGGGGAGAAATGGTTCCTGAGGGTACTAATAGCAGTGTGAAGAGAAAGGCATATCTCAGATAACTGGAGAATAAGCATACTTGTGCCAGTGTGCAAGAACAAAGGGACTATCCACAACTGTGGGCAGTATACAGGCTTTAAAATCCTGTCACATTGCATAAAAGTTTTGGAGACAGAGATTGATAAACGGATATGCAGAGTAGTAGAATGTAAACTAGAGATGAGGAAAGAGTCCAACTAGGCATTCCTAGACTTGGAGAAAACATAGGACAAGGTCCCAAGAAAGCTGATTTGGGCAGTACTGTGGTGGTTCGAAGTCCCAGAAACATTGGTAGAATTAGTGCAGGTTATGTAAAAGGACCCAATGATTCAAGAACAAACAGTGTTCGGTCTCACAGAGGGGTTCCCAGTGGGAGTCGGTGTGCACCAGGGTTCATCTCTGAGCCCACTGCTGTTCATACTGATAATGGAGTACATTAGCAAACAGGTCAGAGGGAAAAGATCAACAAAGCTGTTGTACGCAGACAATGTGGCATTACAGGCAGACTGAGCAAGAACAGAAAGCACATGGGTGAAACTAAGCACAGACAAGAAAGTGGTAATAGCAACAAACTGGGAAAATTGGAAGAAGCTGAAATTGATATAGAAGGGAAGATAGTGGAACAGGTTAATAGCTTCAGGTATCTGGGAGGGGTGATTGAGGAGAAGGAAAGTATGAATGAAGAGGTCAAAGCTAGAATCAGAGGGGCTGCAGCCAACTGGCATAGAGTGTCAGGTGTAGTCTATGACAGAAGAATGCCAAAGAAGCTGAAAAGTAAGGTGTGCAAGACAGTGGTGCAACCAGTACTACTGTATGGTACAGAAACCTGGGCAGTAAAGGCAAAGCAGATGTAGGAGCTAGAGGTGATGGAAATGAAGTGCCCAAGATGGGCGGTAGGATGCACACTGTGGGACACATGAAGAAATTAGGACATAATAGCAGAAGCCAAAGTACCTCCAATTGCAGAAAAGCTCAAAGAGAACAAATTAAAGTGGTTTGGACATGTGCAGAAAAGCAGAAGACAATCTGGTAAAAAAGATTTTGGACAGACAAGAATAAGGTTAGAGGAAACATGCACATCGAGCAAAGAGGCGGATTGATTGTCTGAGAGAAGATCTGCTACAATCAGGCGTGAGTATCAAAGAAGGCAGAATCATGGCATTGAATTGTGAGAGATGGCAACAGTTAAGATGATACCCCAACCCCATGTAGAAAATGGGAAAAAGTGGGCTGATGATAGCGATGATGATACTATTCAAATGCTGGTTGACTGATATTACCTAAACTCTGCTGATTTTTTTTGTGTGATCATGTACCTGTACAAAGGTAGACTTGTTTGCATCATGTCCTGGTCTCACTTACAAAAGGATTTCTTGAATCAGCCTGCCTATCATGTTAACAACTGAATAAATAAACTAAATAAATAATAAAAAGTGCTTCAGTCACTTTTTACTCAGTATGCAGAAAATGTATATATTATGTATAGAATTATTTCTGACCTAATATCCTGCTACTTAACTGCACCCGATGCTGACTATGTTGCTTTGCAATATACTTGTTTATTTTGTAATTCTCAGTTTGCTACTGGAACATTCTGTATACTATATAACACTACTATAAATAGTTCTTGTTGAGCTTTGTTTGTACTGCTGTGAAATGTTACCAGAGAATTCTGTATGTTGTGTATATTCTACTGTTATTTCTTGTGGAGCTTTTCTTCCTGGGCATCAGCTAAAAAGGAACTTGTTTGCCTAGTTAGATTTTCCTGGTAAACAAATAGAAATAAATAAATAAACCAGAGAAAGTCCCAAGTGAGTAAATGTTCTTCTGGATGAAAGTATTCCTATGTAAAATAAAGCAAAACAGCAGAACAATCCAAGACAACGCAGGACCATGTAGAAACAACCAAAAGATAAAATAAAGCTGTTTTATTGAAGCAAAAACTTTCAATACTTCAGAGACAGGTTAGTGCTTACAGTGTAGGGCTTTGTCAAACCATAAATACACAGAAGCTTCCGCTTTATCCACTTATATAATATACAGAGCCAATCACATAAGGATATCAATTAGACAATAAAATTAGTTCTTCCATTAAGGCAGTGAGCATTAAGGAAGCTGTATTAATTAAAATTTAAATAAACATGCTAGATAGACATGTGACCCAGACATTAGACAGATCATAGGTGATACATCAAATTTTCTATATAAAAATAAACAATTTTAAAAGGATGCTATCCAAAAGATGAAATCAGTACTTCCTCATTGGAAGTACTCATTTTATTGTCTAATTGATCTCTTTATGTGATTAGTTCTGTATAATTATATAAGTGGATGAAGGGGAAGCTTCTGTGTTTTTATAGTTTGACAAATCTCTATGGTGAAAGCGCTAACCTGTCTCTGAAGTATTGAAAGTTTTTGCTTCAATAAAACAGCTTTATGTTATCTTCTGGTCATTTCTACATGGTCCTGCATTGCCTTGAATTGTTCTGCTGTTGTTTTGCCTTATTTTACATTGAAATAAATAAATAAATTGCAACTACATGGAACTCAGAGAAACCTATTTAAAAAGATTAGCAACAATGTTTCTGTTTGAAATAGAGTAGGTTATTTAGTGTGTACCTTTAATTAGCAATAACTACTAACCGTAGTATGGATACGAAAAAAGAAAAAAAAAAACGTAGAGTACCCACATTATAGACATTATTTAATGTTACAATTCCAGTACACTGGAGAATTATATTTGATTTATACTTGCTTGCTGTCTTATCAGATTTGAACTAAATCTTCATTTAGTGTGTCTGTCCTTCAGACAGTGGCAAGCATAGTATGCTGTAGTAAAATGAAAGTCGGGCAGTCCTTTCTTATTTTATTCTCTCAATAAATTAGTATTTTTTTTCTATTTCCTTATCTGCCTTTGTGGGTTTGATTCATTATTTATGTGTGCACTCATTTGGTATTCTTTGGAAAACTGATTAGGTACATTTCATTTAAAACTTGGAAGGATTCTAATGCTGGTTTAGTAAAACAAAAGCAACCTTTAACACAAAGGAGACTTAATAAAAAAAAAATGTTTCTTTCTCAGTAGTCACTTATGATTTAAATTGTTTTTTATTGTGAGCCAAACATAACATAAACTGCTGTGTCTTTTGATGTAGTTTTGATAGAAGAATGCAGGATATTTCAAGGCTATTTTCTGACATATGTATAAAACACTTAAAGTGTTACATGTATTTCAGCATTTGTAACTAATGCAGGGGTCATTTAATCTCCTTAATCAGAAAAGTGACCTGGTAAGTAAATGAACCCACCTGTATCTGACCTGTCTCACTTTGACATAGCACCCCACCTCTACAACTCCACAAGTATTGATCTATTCCCATATAGATATCTCCACCATGCTAACCCATCATTAACACCACTAAAACAACAACCAAAACCCCCCAAAGACTGTCCCCAAAGTTTAAGTAAAAAACTAATCTTCATTTATGTGGAGACATACACCCCAACCCTACCCTACTCTCACCCAACAAAACACAGCTATCCCAAATAATTCCCCAAACCAACAATAAATCAGACCACACCTCTACCATACAACATACCCAAAAAAGAGCTCCGACATCCTCCTCATAACTATAAAGCCCAGAAGTCTCTTAAACAAAATACATGGACTCCACGCCACCTTATCACTATACACTCCTGATATTGCCGTACTAACTGAAACCTGGCTTAAACCCCACATAAACAATAATGAAATCATCCCCCCTGGCTACAATATTCTCAGACAAAACATGACAACAAAATGATGTGGAGGAGTAGTAATTCTATATAAAGACACTCTTAATTTTGAAAAACTGCAGGTAAACATCACAGATATGGATAACACAGAACTCTTAGCTTCATGTCTAAAAATCAATAGCAGCAAACATATTGTCTTACTAGCTGTATACATACCATTAAATAACAACCCCTCCACAATAGAAAACCTTCTCTCATGGGCCTCAGCCACATTTAGTCAAGAAACTATACTAGTTAGTAATTTCAATACCAATTGGCCAACCTACTCATCAGATAACCCTTCAAATCATATCAGCCTACCTGGCTTCACCCAACTGATTCATTCACCCACTAGAGTTGACAAAACCAACAACAAATAATCCATTCTCGACTGGAACCTGACTAACAAACCCTCTCTAATCCACCTTTCCTGCTGTCTATCTGACAGCCTGAGTACCTACTAGCCTTCTTTCTAAGACATCAGAGTTCACCCACAAAACCAAAATCATATAAAGAAATGCGTAATACAAAAAATATCTCCAGACTCCTTTAAACAAATACCACTAAGCTGTAACTGGTCCGCATTAAAATACTTCCTACTAAATGCAGCAGTCAATTATTTCAATAGCATTTCTTGATGTTCTAAACACACTTGCCCCCATAAGAAATACAAGAACAAAAACTAACAACTGACCATGGCTCTCTAAAGAAACCAAACAGTTACTTAAACAAAGAGACAAACTCTGGTATCAGTATATAACCAACAAATCAAAACCTTCCTTAGACACCTACCACCACCTAAGAAATGTCTGCAAAAAGCAAATTAGAGTTGATAAAAAACTGTATTATACAAACATTCAGTCCAAGCATCAAAACAACCCACAAAAATTCTGGGCTTCCATCAATCAGCTTATCCATCCAGGCCATACCCCTACCCCATCCCCGAATATCAACAACACAGAAGAAAGCATAGCATCTCACTTTAACTCATTTTTCATAAACTCCATCCTCTCACTCATTAAAAAAAAGAAATAGCCTGCAACATATCACTCTCCCTACTACTGATACACCATCCTCACTCTCTCTTAAACCTGTCCAAACAAGTACCATAAAGAAATTGCTAACCAACTGAAACCCACAACCCTTGCCACTGACAAACTGCCAGACATCTACCTCAGATTAGCAGCTAATGTCATGTGCTACCCAGTTTCAATACTGATCAATAGATCTATCACCGAACAGTACATACCTAAAATCTGGAAAACCAACGTAATCCCATCCCACAAAGGAGGTTCCTCACTAGAACTATCTAACTATAGGCCAATATCTATACTATTCCCTCTTTCTAAAATCTTAGAAAAGTGTTTCCACTCTCAACTGATGCAACACCTATTATCTAATATGCTCCTTTTCCACTCACAACATGGATTTTGACCAGACCACAGTACCACCACAGCATGGCTCAAATTTACCAGTATTGTCAACCAACTAAACAATGATGGCCAAATGGTTACCTCAGTATTTCTCGACATGTCAAAGGCATTTGACACAGTGTCCCATGAACAGCTCCTGTATGAGCTTGCATCATTTGACATATCTAAAAGCACTCATTTGGTTCCAAAATTACTTATCTGACTGCTGTCAAGCAGTCAGATAGCAAGAGGACCTCTCCTTCCCACTTCCCATTGCAATAGGTGTTCCATAAGGCTCAGTTGTTGGGCCTCTGTTCTTCACAGTTCTGACCAATAACCTACACAAAGCTAATAACCTTGCTTTCATCATACAGTATACAGATGACTCCACTGTCATCTGCATTGCAACTACCCTAAAACAACTGCAAGACAGTACTCAAAAATCTTTTATTGCCATTGAGTCTTTCTTAGAAAAATACCAGCTCATCCTTAATCCCAACAAAAACAAACTAATGCTGTTCCCTAACCAGTGCCACAAAACAAACTCCCCCAACTGTGACTTTACAATCACCTCATTCAATCACACTCTATTCAAACCCACTTCAGAAACCAAGCTACTAGGTCATTCCAGATGATGTTAAAATTTGACAAACATAAATCTCATGCCATCAAAAAGGCCCATATTAAATTAGGTTCCCTTTACAGAATAAAACCTTTCTTAAACTCTTTCAGACAAGCTATTACCAGGACCTACCTACTGTGCATTTTACTTACGCCTCCCCTATATTTGCTAACCTCAAAAAAAGCAGACTTAAGCAAACTTGAATCATGCTACCATAAGATAGCCATATTTGCTGCTAACCTGCCCTACATAACCCATCATTGTCTTGCTCTGAAACAGCTCAAATGGCTAGAGATGCCCAACCTACTAACCCTAAACCAACTTACCATAGTCGATTCCATAGATTACCTACCTGACAAATGTCCACCCCTACAAGACCTAGTACAAGCCCACCTCAATAGCAGGACTCTACGATCCTCAAAAAAATTACTACTTGAAATTACAAAATTCAACAACAGCTTTGGAGACTCCACCCCAGAACATACTAAATACAGCAAACCTAACACAATTCAAAAAACTGCTAAAGTCCTACTTAAATGACAACTGGTTATGCTCCTGCTCCTCAACAGGCTGAACCCATTTCCCCCTCCTCACCCTCTCTCTTCCTGTTCTCCACTTTCAATATATCTCTATGCTTACTGAAGACCTTACTTACTCCAATCCTCACCCTCTCTCCCCCTACTCTCCACTTTCAATATATCTGTATTTGCTTACTGATCCTATGTGATTATAAGTATAACATTAAGCATAACAATTTACAGTATCAAACAGGCATATCTGAGACACTACTCCATTGTATATTAAGCTATTGTATCTCTGAGACACTACTCCACGCAATGATTTCTTGTTACTAAGTGTAACTGCCAAAATATGTTACTAAGTGATCCTGTTAGCTTTATTACTAACTTGAACTGTGATAATATGTGTTACTATGTGATTTAGTACTATCATTTATCTGATTGTTTCACTATTGTTTAAAATAGTGACTGTTATGTTGCTATTATGTGGAACTTTTCTCCCCGGGCTTCGACTGAAAATGGGCAAACTTGCCCAGTTGAAATTCCTTGGTAAACACATTTTAAACAAATAAATAAATGGACAGTGCAGTGGTGCAATGGTGCAGTGGTAGCATTGTCATCTCACAGCAAGAGGTTCTCCTGTTCGATTCTCAGCTGGGGTGCCTTCTGTGTGGAGTCTGCATGTCCTCCTTGCATTTATGTGGATTTCCTCGGGTACTCCTGTTTTCTCCCATGTTACAAAAACATGCGTCTGGAGCATTTCTCCCTGGGCCTACACTGAAAATTGGCTTCATTCCAAGTCAGACTTTCCCGGTAAACAAATGTTAAATAAATACATTTATAACAATAAACAGTTCTAAAAGAACACTATGATTAGCATACTTAGCCCCCTTGTTCAGACAGGTCATTGAGCACAGGCCTGAGGGATAATCTTACACCTTTCCTTGACATAGATTCATAGATTCATAGATTAGTTAAGTACATGTTCTAGCATACAGAAAATGGAGTTAGCAGCCTCAACAATGAAAGGTACAAAGCTAAATGAATAGTTGCAGTAACTGACACATTAATAAATGTTAGACTAAAGTCAAATCTATTATCAGTAAACTGGCAGCATATTTCAGAACAGTATAAATCCCCCCGCTATCATTTCCACATTATAATGCCATTAACAGCATGGTTGTAGTGATATAGTATGCTATATGAACTATAAAGTACAGTGGCATAATGCATTGCAATGCAAAACCAAGAAGAGATCTGATGCAGAATGGAGGTGTTCACCACTGCAGGCAGACACACTCTCTCTACCTTTTTGATTTTCAGTAAAAATGTAATCCAATCAATAGAATCTTATCATGGGCATCTGCATTTAGCATGACTCTGATACTGCAAAGCTGAGGTCACATAATGCAAAGGCTCATCTCAGTACACAATATAGTTTGCTACTGCTAGACACAAATGTAAACAAAGTCAGTATTTATAATCTGACATCATTTGTCCAGTTTTCAATAAAGTAGGGTCTATAGCTGAATTATAATGAACCGTCATTACTGAAAATGGAATAAATTAATAAGTTCCTCACAGCAGTACATTGAAGTTGTTGTTGTTTGTCTTTTGTCTTTCTCCCAGTAAGGGGTTGCCACAGCGGAACTCCGGTCCGCTAATGAATGGCAGTAGATTTTTACGAAACACCGAGGTGCCAGCTCAATGCCCAACCTTCAATGAAGGCACGCTCATTTACGCACGCATGTTTTTTGAACACTACCCAACCACGGGGAGGACATGCAGACTCCATACAGAACATTGAAGTGTGCACCATTAATGCAATAGAGGTCAGGAGTTGTACTAACTTAAAGAATATGTGTTAAAAGTAAAAAGTCTCAAGCCAGCACTTACAATGTGGATACAAGAGTTTGCATGTTTCGTTCTAGGGAAAGGGTGATGTTTCTTATTTTAGCAATTGAAAATAAGTTACTGAACACTTGACAGGGACCTTACAAACTGTCAGGAAAGTACAATTACTAAATTTCAGAGTACTTCACCATAATAAATACAACCAACAATAAAAATGCTAGCACGTGGAGTGTTGTAATTACCCACCGGTATCAACAACAACAAAAAAAAAACATTGATAAGAAAAGTACAAACATTGCAATCACTAAATTAATGTATTAACTTAGCTTGTTTTGTTTGTCTTTTTGGCTTTTCCCGGTTAGGGATCGCCACAGCAGAACTCCGGTCCACTAATGATTGGCAGTAGATTTTTATGGTGCCGAGTTGCCAGCCCAATGCCCAACCTTCAGCGAAGGCACGCCTATTCACCCGTCTTTTGGAGGCCACTATAGTCACTAAATAGTAGAGTGATTATCGCTGAATTATCCAGTCAAGTTTTATTGGTCAATATACTACTGTATATGTTTAATATATCAAAACATGGGGATAATATGCTATGGAGTGATGTTTGAGAGTATAACAGGTCAGATGCTTCTTTCCCTCCCATGACTCCATTTTTCTGTATTGTTGAACATTGCTAAGACAACTCTCCATGGTACCGATTTAAAACAGAATACATCAGATGAAAAACTTTCATGGCAGGATGTCAGAAATTAATGTGTTGCCATAGCTGTAAAAACTGTGGACAATGAGATGGTTGGGAATCATTCCTATGCAGTCATCAGATCAGGGTAGCTATGTAAGCCAGAGGACAGAGCTCAACAGTTGGCAGTTTAACATCTTGCATGAGCATTACCAAGTTTGTCTGAAGAAGATAAAGATTTTTTTTCTGCCACTCATATCAAATCATTATTCATCTGGACTCTAAACCATTCTTGGAGGTTGCTTTCATCAACATTAAGCTGCCTGCAAAAGTTCTGCATATGTTACAGAATTAATTAAAAAAAAAAAATGTCACTATGGAAGGACTATGATGCCACATTGCTGTTTACTTTGGAGTGTAAAAACTGTCTAATCAACTTAGGGCTAAAGTTTTGACCTCTAATGATAAATTCTTTATTTGTATGACAAGTAAAGTGACTACTGTGGTTGAAATTAAGAATTTGATGGGCCCCAGAGTTCTCTGCATAGGGTGGCAAGAGATATTGGTAAATTTAAAGCAGGATAATAATTGCCATCTATGCCTGGAAAATATTAGGAAACTGGTCACATACAGTTACCTAACATTACTTCTTGCAGGTGTATGCCTATTTTTTTGTGGCAGTTTTAAACCTTCAATTTATACTTGGGATAAACAGATGTATGTTCAATATGGGGAGCTGGAGACTTTAAAAAACACAGTGTAAACTGCAATGCAGGACATGTGGTAATTAAAATTCAGTTTTGGTTAGAATGTTCTGCTGAGGTGGATGAGAAATCCATGGGAGATGAGGATTTTGTAATAGTGATGAAGCTGAAAATGAGTCTAACCTTGTTGATAATCATCTATATGTGATATTACAGCATTACTATTTTATACTCGAGTGATGATGAAGTCCTTAGTCATGGGGCAGCGTCACGATAAGTAAGTGTAACGCATGTAATGTTTTCGGGCATGATACTTCTGAATTTCAACATGAGAAATATTTAGAGTCAGAAAACAGAAAAAATTAGTTACTACAAAGCTTTGAACACAAAAGGAAAAAACTGAAACCTACTATAAAAAGGAAGACGTTTATTATTGGATGGTATTACAGCAGTAAGCCTAATATAAATATTATTCAGTCTAATTTAAGAATACTTCTAGCAGCACAGCTGTTCAAGACTGTTTCCTGTGATCTTCTTTGTTTCTTGATAAACAGATATGATATTCACGTCCTGTTGTCACCTTGCTGATTTTGAAAGAATTTCAGACAAGCATGAATGCTCTGTTATTACCCAAGGTGAACAAACATATGTTCCATATTACTAACATTATGGTTATCTGGTCTTCTGCATGCACTATAACTGATGTGTGTTTATCAGTTCATAGATCCATAGGTGTATACTAAACTAACAACTAATGGGGCCTTTATAAACTTAGAAAGCATCCCAAATGTATTGTGCGAGTTTATGTGCCTTATATGTTATTTTAATATGTAAGCTAAGGCAAGATTTACAGGCCACCTCTGTCCATTAGAGACATTGTTGCTAGACCTGGGTTTTATTTCCAGTTTCCAGTCCACTGGTCCAGGTTTCTGTTGAATGCAGTTAGGGAAGAGATCTGCTTTATATGAATGAGAAACCTATTCCAGAGGAAGGAAATTCTTTGAGACACATATCATTTCAATGTGCCATATTTATGTTGCAAGCAAAATTTAAATCCATAGATCAAGTAATTATGATGCTGTTCATTTTGTAGACATGCAAGAAGTCCATCAGAGTGGGATCCAAGGATGTGCTATATGCCTAGCATAGATCGCCTATCAACAATCTGTAGGAAGCTCAATATAAATATAGGGCTTTGAGGCAATCCACATAAGGCATGATTTTTACATTCCATATTTTTTTATGTGGAACCTCTGTGAATGTTCCAGTTGTTGCATATGTTTGATCAGGTACATTATGTCTTCATAATATCTGTTAGAGAGGGTTCGGGATTGTGTGGACAGTTTGTATATGTATGGGGTAGGTTCTTATTTTCAGATGGCCTAGACTTTATCTCTGAGGACAAGAAAGGCCTTAAGTTATTTTATAAACCATTGTGACTTGTTTGCTTTCTAGTTTCTACAGACTAGGTGAAAGCATTTGCATTCAAGTTGAAGGATGATATTAAGCATTCAGCCACCCACTTGAGGCTTTGCAAATCAAGAATGGAATACCACTCATCAGGGGGGAGGTAAGATTTAAGGCTGGTATAGTTCTTTCATAATTTAGGTCTGAATGATTCTATATGTGATTGAGATGTTAATGAGATGTTATTTATTTTGAAGGTAATTTGACAATGGTCCCAGAGGGACAGACATTGAATTGTTATGGTGGATGTGTTGGGGGAGTGTTAGCAATTAATAAATCTAGGAAGGACTGGCAACCAGATTTCAGGTTGGAATGGACTGGTGAGTTCCTGTATAAGCTGGATAAGATCAAGATTAGTCAGAAATTTGGAGAGGTCATTAGCTGGGGGACGGGACAAGTTTAGATTGAAATCACTGTAATTTATCATATTTGTGTATTTGAACTGCAGAGATAATTTTTTTGAATAACTGCTTTGGAGTTTTTCATAGAGGATAGGGGAGGTTGTCAGGCAACTGCAAGGTGGATATAGTCATTGTTGATTACTGACTCTGTTTCTGAGTCAAAGTCATACCTCTCAACATCTTAGCACAATAAATCTGGATGAAGCCTAAAATAATAGGGGACAAAGGCTCAAAAAATAGGGACAGATTTTAAATACTGTTCTTATAAATTTAGAACATTGTTAGAATAACAGGCTTTATGACAGCATATATTTTCTGAAGGATATGACATCTGAAACTCAAATATATGTCATTATTTAATGACTTCAATCCTCAGTGATTTGCCAGAAAACCACACATTTTAGGAGGAACAGTCCAGAAATATGATGCAAAAAATCTGGGCATTCTGCACAATTCTGAGAGATAGGTGAGTTAGCTTGGGAAATAGTTTGTATGTGTAGGTGTGATTCACACATGAGCATTATTTCCACACCAGATCTGTTCCTGGGGATAGACTTAAAGGTATAATTATCACCTTAGTAGAAATGGTGTATAATGGAGCTATCCCGTTTAATCTAGGATTTAAACATTTGTTTCCTTATCTGGGTAGAGCACTGATCACAGGTGTCCAGTTTCAGTCTCAGCCCGGTAAAAAAAAGCCAGAATTACATTAAATGAGACACAACAAGAATATCATGAAAATACACAGCTGTAAATATCATTCTCATAACATAAATGTAAAATGTATATGCAGTTGTAATATACATCCTTTACAGAGATCACGACAGGTCTTGTGTAAAGAGTGAGATGTCTGAGTAATATAATAGCAACTAAGCCTGCAGAGTGCGATGACAACAAGACACTTGGTCTGGTTTATTACAAATATTACCATATTTGCCTTAGTTTTTCCATGCTGGCTTGAATAAACAAGTGATTCTCAATGTAATTCAGTGCTTGTTATTATCAGTGTTATAAAATCTGCTATAAAAAGTACTGGTATAAATTTAAACAGAAATTTTGTTAAATTTACTGTATATTTGGCTGAAAGTGAAAATGATGTGATATTAAGCACTTTGACCTGGCAGGTAAAGAACTGCATGTCATAGTGAACTTGCAGAATGAAATACATTACAAAGTATGATAACAGATGAATAAAGGGGAGGATCAGGTTTGGTTCCAGGGATGAGATGGCAGGGGGAAGAGGGAGGAGGTTTGGTGTGGCATTGATGGAGGAGTTCAAATGCTGTAGTTAAGAGAAGAGGTAGCATTGACATATTATATTTTGTTTGGTCTGAAGGAGTAGTGAAGGAGACTACAAAGTGAAATGTAATGTGTGATGGGAGGGAAAGTATCAGTGAAGGGGGCATGGGATGAGTAGGTCTGAATGCAAAGAGGTGAGCTTACACAAGGATTATGAGGATATGTAAAGCTTGTTGGTGTAGATTAGAGAAGTGTGTACATTCACCTCATAATTCGCGTTGTTGCTTAAAATTAAAAGGTATATTCCTTTCTCAGGGGTCACTGACTAGTTGTTAAGAAAATCCTAATGAGCTGTTAATCTGGACAGAGTAAAATGTGCTGCATAAGGATGTTGATATAAACAGAAACAGTGAACAGATTAAAATGTTGCTTGCAGAACTAAAGTCATGTTAATTGGTATTACAAGCAAGTGGATGATGGGACAGAAAATGTCATTTGAAATGGTTGTGTGTGCAAGGTGTTTTCTCTGTAGACAGTAAATGACAACAATATGGCATCGGAAGAGATTTGCTTGCATAGGAGACCGAATTGTTGTTTATGTGTGATGAAGACGATTGGTAAAAGAGAGTCAAGTTAACTGGTATTTTAGGAAAGTAGATGGCTGGAGGGAAATTATAAATTGAGGTGGTTGAGTAGGTGATGTCTTTTCTGCAGACAGAGTAGATGAATGAAATGATGGTATTGGAAGTTGTTTGCTTACAGGAATGATATGTGGCTGGGAGTGCATGTGGAACACAGGTGTATGTTAAATGGAGCACTGGGGTTGTATGAAACAGTTACATGAAGCAAAGTTACAGCAGGCAAAATAATCAAAATCAGATAAGTGGTGGGTGAAGCACAGAGAGTAAAAATCTAATGACTTAGTGGGTAGCAAGGGATGGGGTCGGGAGGAAAGTGAAGCAGTCCTCATCAGTCCGCACATATGCACTGATCACCCCCTTCTCTGTAGCTCAACTCTAATATTAAATTACAGAAATGTGGAAATACATGCTTATACCATAACAATTAGAAAAAAAGAGGTGGAGGTTAACTGGCAGTATTATATCCACCAACAGGACTATAAAGACCACTGGGGATTGACCGATGACAGTTGGTTGCAGAGCAAAGAACATGGCCAAGAGGCTGGAAAAGTTGCAGAGACATCACAGCAGTGATAAAAATAAGCCTAACTAAATTAAGGACACCCTAAAGTATACATATAATGTCCATATGGCAAGAAAGTCTTGCTACAATATTTTCTTGGTCAGAAAGCTAGCACTTACTACAAACGTAGGCACAGTCAACCATTGTAACGGTGTATATAGAACAGGGTAAACCCTGCTTCTATTAGAGGTACCAGCCATTGAAAATAACCTGGAGCAGGAACTGTGTTCAGTTCAGAAGGGATTAATGTGGAAGAAAGCCAGGAAATAGGAAAAGTCAAATAGCAAAAAAAAAGGTAGGGAAATGTTTGGGAAGTAGCAACTGCAAGTATAGGAAAGGGGGTCTATAGCAATGGCAAAATACTTGATTAAAGGAAGAACATTTATTAAAAGAAAATATGTATCTAAGCAGTGTCAGACAGATAACTGAAATGTAGGAGGTATGCGGGCAGGGCAGCACTGTAACAAAGTGGAAATCCGGGCCAATGCACCTCCAATAATTTAACAAGTGCAGTTTAAGCAAAGCAATATCAGTATTGCAATTCAATCAGTTAGCAGGTACAGAAAATTGTAAGAAGAGGAAGATGATATACAGAGTGACAAAGGACAGTTCATAAATGCTTTCCTTGAATTAGTGCATTCAATACAGAGTTTGTTTACTGAGGAGGAAGTTATGATGTATGCAGCAATTAAATATAGTAGGTTTGCAAAGTGATAACAGCATTTATAGTTTATTTATTTATAAATAATGCAGAGCATACCTAATTCCCTCCATGGTAAGAATGTAGAGTGAAAGCAGAGTTTAAAGATTCGGAAGTGAATACCTATAGGATACATAGGAAAGTACATTTCAGAAAAAAAACTTCTTAAGCAAGGACAGTACTTTGGAAGATCAAAGGGGTAAAGTAATTTTTATGCGGGAAAACAACCAGACACCATAAAACACATGAATGAGCAAGAATAAATGTATATATCAAGGAGAATAAAGTTTGTATTCCACACCTCTGACTCAACCTTAGATCAATCTGTCTGCACAGCTCAATTGTAACTGTAATTTAAAGAAATATGGAAAGTAGAGACAATACCAGAAGAAGAAGGTAAAAGCAGGATGCAGGTTGTCATCATTAGCCTTAACAAATGCAGTGGCCTGTCCCACCATGGGTCTATGGTTAATCGTCGAACAGCACATTAGTCATACAGCTGCTCATTGAATATTAACTGTCGAAATTTCCTTTAATTGAATGGCTATAATATTGTAACAATTTTCATCGAACAATGGTAGTTGGTAAACATAAAGGAAGTGTTACCAAATATGTACTTTCCAGTAATGTAGCTGTAGGAAAACCTTCCCTTTCCCCATTGTAGTTTGACCTCGGAGTTGGTATATATAATTAGAGGGGTGTGGGGGGAGTAGTCTCCCTCAAAATGAACTTTAGAACACCAGACACTTGTTATGTAGGGGGCTGTGCCCCCCACACCCTCTGCTAATTATATATACCAAATCCAAGTTCACACTACAGTGGGGAAAAGACAGGCTTCCCTATAGCTACATTACCAGTAAGTATTTGCTAACACTTCCTTTATGTTGGTGAGCTATCATCGTTCAATGAAAATCATTCCACTGATATGGCCATTCAATTAACAGTGGTTCAACAGTTAGTATTTGATGAACAGCCATTCGATGAACATGCTGTTTGATGATTAACCACAGGCCTGTCCCACAACCATACTGTGTTATCTGCCATAACTCAACCACTGGAATCTATTGAATGAAGGTGTCCGACATCAATAGGGAGAGAAGCTAAGACGCTAGGAAGATTGCTTCAGCTGTTGCTCATACTGGGTTAATGGAGCTAACCTGCGTGGCTGCATATTTGCAGTTTGATAAACTACGACAAACCTTTCTTGCCTACCCTTAGATTTCTGCTAGTCAGAACATCAGTAGAACATAATAAAGCTGTTTGAACTGAAGAGTTTGTGCAAAGCCAAGAAGCACTTGAAAGGCGTCTGTGAAATGTGGCCGTAGGGACTCTTCTTTTGTGGCCTGTCAGGGACACTAATACAGATAAGACTTTGTGGACATTTTGGGGCAACTCAGAACCTGAGAACACAAGCAACATGTTTCTTATGCTCTGTTTGATAGTCTGTTACCTGAATCTAAAGACAGACTGAAAAGTATTGTTATTTTTGGAGAGGACTAACTAGAACAAACCCTAAAAAAAGCTAAAACAGGATCAACTGATTCAATACATCAATTCTTAAAACAAATATTTTCAAGCTATGCTGGTTTTGCATTTAGTTTCAATGAAATTAACTCTATATTTCACATTCATTAGACTAAAGAAAGGTGACTGTGTGGGGATTTATAATCATCAAGACATTTTAGCTACAGTTTCAGTCCTTGGATGCAATCTGTTAAGAGACTTAGAGGGTCATTTAACAACTAAGTTGTGATTTAGGATTACAGATTTTACAGCAACAAATCAGTCCAGTCCAGTATTGCTTATTATACTTGTGAGCTCATTTTAGGAAAAAAGAGCATATATTTTGTGAATTGGTCAATAAAGGAAATGTGACCCTCTTAAAGTTGTAGTTATTTATATTTTTATTCACTTTTTGGTTGTATTGCTTGCCAACTGTTTGGACTGTCACCTAATGATCACTGCGCTACCTTCTATCAGGGAACTTTATCTGGATACCCTGTGTCATCTTATTTCTACTGGCTCAGTTTCAAGGGCTGAGCATGCATCTGACCCATAAATGGTTTATTCTCAGTCTCCTCTGAAAATAGGAGGAATTCACAGATTCCATAATACCTACACCCCCCCTGCATAAGGGGTGAGTAGACAGACCCTCGCTATCTCAGTCCTAGTCCTTTCACTGGCTACTGATGAAATAAGCTGCCTGGCAATACAACGGAGAACACAGAGACTAAACATCCCACAGCTAGACACCAGAGGCTAAGTGCAGTGCGTATGTATCATTGTGTGAAACTATGGCTTCTTTATTATGTAAAATAAAAAGATGAAAGACATATCTCTGGCTGCTGTTTACATCTACTCCCCCATACGGTCATCATACCACATATATAGATATGGAAAGGTTAGTAGTCAGAAACAGAATGGGACAGCATAATAATGTCATCAGGAATGTAATCCATGCATTATGAATATCCTCTCATCTTGAGGAAAATATTTCAGTTACAAATAAACTATACTATATGAATACAAGGTGAGTTTAATAACCTGGTTATCTTATGTTACTCATTAGCCTGTCTTCCTTTCAGGCTCTGTGTTGCATGTGTGTGTGTGGGGGAGAGGGTTGTTCAAGACGGCTGTTTGCTATATTTTATATGCTTCTACCCTCTTACAAATTTTCCATCTCCTGTAGCACTAGCTTCTAAACATAAAGTAAAAAAGGCCCTTTTTAGAGAGTGCCATTCACTTACTTTTCAGCCCCTGCAACCTGCAGAAAATTGAGATTATGTTCTATTTTCCAATTCCTCTTTCTGCTAATGTATGCACATTAAACAAGTTACAGAGGACAAATCTTCAATTGCAGGCAATTAGTTCTGGAAGCTTTCTTAAAGAGGCATGAGATTGTATTTCATTCACCGTAAGCAGATGCATGTTATTTACTATGTGTTAGAAGAACTCCACTGAGAACAAACAGCCCTTCATTTCCTTTAAAGAAATATATTAATCTGCAAATCATTTTCAGGTACACAGTTATCCTACCGAGTGTCTCTGATTTACAATCATCTGGCAGGAATCATTTCGGAAATGAATGTTATAGATTATGACCTTGCTGTGCTCTTCTGTTCATGGCAAAATCAATTTGTCTTCCTTTTCATAACTCTGTCGAGAGGGGACACCTAATACATCATACAGTTCATAAATGATGTTTACCACCACACTGCGAAGCAAAAATTATCATTCTGCTCAATGAAATGCATATATAGTTGACCTGCTAGCAATTTAGAACACTTTAAGAGCAACCTAAAATGGAAAACTGACATGAATTTACTGCCACGTTTCCTTAACTTCTGCAGCAGGTAGTCAGAACTTTTTTAAATTTGGGCAAAGCTGGCTTTCATGATAGCTGGAGCATCAGGTTTTATAAATCTTGGTGACAAAATATATAAATAACAAAAATTATAACATATAATAAATACATGTTTTAGATAATCTGCATGCTGAGACATCATACTGACCACATCCACTCAAAAGTATTTGTTTATTTCAAGCACTTTGAGGAATGAATCTGCAGTCTAAATAGTATTCAATTGACAGAAAATGTTTACAAGTGTTACAAAACATTGTCTAATAGGAAACAGTTTTATTTGTCAAGCTAATCAGAAGACAGACACACACACTAGCATTTCACAGAAGGGCCTGTTCAATAACATGACTGCTTCCGTCATCACAGGTATCTATGGTTACTATCAGGACAAGCACATTCCACATTTCAGTGGCAGCTACTTGCTTCCATTTAAGATACTGAGGTCTTGAACAAGGCCCAGTTCAAGTCCATATACATGACCTTTCAAGGTATCCCAAAAAAATTATTTTGGATGAGGCAGTTGAACTTATCCATCACAGAAGCTCTAGCCGGGCATTCCCAGGACACCCTCATTACATATTTGGATTTACTGCTTCTGTCCATCTGCTGCTCTGCCCATCTGCCCATCTCCCTCCATTCACCAACAATTAGTGATGAGCTGACAGCAAAGCATATATTTTGTTCTGACTGTCCAGAAAACGTAGCTTCAGCCTTTGGGCATGACTGCAAGGTTCTCTGGTATGAACTACACTTGCATGTTTCTTGCACATCCTTGTACATGAAAGTTGTGTTTCTTGCGGACGGTGTATGAATTGCAGAAACGTCAATATGCAAGTTAAGAACAGGCAGCTCGTTCTTTCCAATGATATCACCCTAGGCAGTTCCATTTTTCTACAAGGGGAAGTTCTCATCTCCGTGCATGTAGAACGTACAAATGCACAAAACACAGCAGGATAGGTTTTTCATTCTGTAGCTTATACTCATATTAAAGGCATCCTGTCATGTAGAACAACAAACACCCGGTACCGTACATGGGCTGTTGAGTACATTCCCTCCTGCCCAGGACCTCTTACAGTGATAAGTTACATGCGAGAAGAGAATACACCTCCTACAGAGAAGTCTAATTCTAGAATCAACTGTATGTCCAGAGGTAAGACCTGATAAATCCAGCTGTTACTTTTCAATCTCCAACTGTTTCTCCAGTAGTAAGCCATATGTTATTGCCAGGATATAGTCTAACTTAATCTAGCCATGCCTTCCAGTGACTGGACTGGCATTAAACATGGCACCCCAGCCCTGTTTGACTTGTAGTTGTGCAGCCTACATGATGCCATCAAGTAATGTTTTGAGCTGAGGCCAGATGAACTACATTGGCAAATTCCACCCCAAGACCTGGTTCCAGGGATGGGTCCTGATAATAACTGATCCAGGCAAGATTCCCTCCTTTTTTAATTGAGCAGTCTTGGGTGGGTCACATTTTGGATCACTGTTTATCTGAAACTTCTTCTCGAACCAGTTTGCAAAGGGTGATACTTCAAAGAGCCCAAAGTTCCAGAGATCATCTCTGTAAAGATAATCAGTGCATGCACATCACTCCACCCTGACAAGATCATGATTCCTTCCGTAGATCATCTCTGTAAAGATAATCAACGCATGCATATCACTCCACCCTGACAAGATCATGATTCCTTCCGTAGATCATCTCTGTAAAGATAATCAGTGCATGCACATCACTCCACCCTGACAAGATCATGATTCCTTCCGTAGATCATCTCTGTAAAGATAATCAGTGCATGCACATCACTCCACCCTGACAAGATCATGATTCCTTCCGTAGATCATCTCTGTAAAGATAATCAGTGCATGCACATCACTCCACCCTGACAAGATCATGATTCCTTCCATAGATCATCTCTGTAAAGATAATCAGTGCATGCACATCACTCCACCCTGACAAGGTCATGATTCCTTCCATAGATCATCTCTGTAAAGATAATCAGCGCATGCACATCGCTCCACCCTGACAAGATCATGATTCCTTCCGTAGATCATCTCTGTAATGATAATCAGCGCATGCACATCACTCCACCCTGACAAGATCATGATTCCTTCCGTAGATCATCTCTGTAAAGATAATCAGTGCATGCATATCACTCCACCTGACAAGATCATGATTCCTTCCATAGATCATCTCTGTAAAGATAATCAGTGCATGCATATCACTCCACCTGACAAGATCATGATTCCTTCCGTAGATCATCTCTGTAAAGATAATCAGTGCATGCACATCACTCCACCCTGACAAGATCATGATTCCTTCCGTAGATCATCTCTGTAAAGATAATCAGCACATGCACATCGCTCCACCCTGACAAGATCATGATTCCTTCCGTAGATCATCTCTGTAAAGATAATCAGTGCAAGCACATCACTCCACCCTGACAAGATCATGATTCCTTCCGTAGATCATCTCTGCAAAGATAATCAGCACATGCATATCGCTCCACCCTGACAAGGTCATGATTCCTTCCGTAGAGAAATTACTTCCTCTGACAACATGGTGACAAGGCACAAGGAACACTTTGAAGAACTTCTGAATCCTGTTAAGACAGCCTCAGCAAGAGTCACTGTTGGGACTGCATGCATTTCTACAGCTGATGTCAATGTGGTGATCGAACAGTAAACCAGTGTAGCAGGCCTCTAGAAGTGGATTATTTCTAGCTGGAAATGCTGAAGGTGATGGAGATTACTGAGATATTGTTATTAACATGTCATTTTGTTGTTTGAAAGCCAGATCCAGTACACCTGGATTGTCAAACTGCACTAGCTATCCCCATTTACAAAAGGGGGGGAGCAAGAGCAAGTGTCCCAGTTATGAAGGCAGCACACTGCTGGACATCACTGTGCAAGCCTTCATCAAGTGTGAAGGCTTTATTGAAATGTTCTGTAGGTGAGTCTCTTGTTCATGAGAAGAGATGTGGACACAACCATGGCTGCAGAGCAGTGGACCATCTTTTTGTCCTTGTCTGATGCTGTTCACATGTGTTTTGCAGTCCTGAAGAGGAAATATAACTGCATACCCTAAATGCATTGTAGGAGGTGTTGCAATACTATGAGGTTCATGGCTGTTGTTACATGCCATGCAATCCCACTATTTAAGGAGCAAAGCATGTGCTCACATTCTTGGTATTAAGTTGAAGACATTCATCATAGTCAAAAAAAATTTCAAGGTTATCTCTTGGCAGCAGTTCTCTTGATTTTCATGGGCAGGTTATCTAGATGCAGTGAATTCCTGGAGGGTATGCAGTTTGCAGATGTAAGGCCTCCACCTTTGTTGCTTATAGATGATGATGCCCATTTAGAGTCAAGTGTCTGTGATCTGTTGCTTATAGATGATGCTGTCCCATTTAGAGTCAAGTGTTTGCAATCTGCAATACAGAGGGAAAGTTCATTAGTGTGTCTAATGGTTAATGGGATGCATATTAGCACCTCCAAATCAGAGGTCAACATTTGGTCTTGTAAAAGAGTAACTATTCTTGCAGTTGAGAGAAATTAACTACCTCAAGTGGAAACATGTAATTATTTTGGAGTCTTGTTGAATACTGAGACTAGAAGAGAGAGTAAGACAGACCAGTAGACAGGTACAGTGGCAGCATTACTATTGGCATTATACTGGAATACAGTGGTGAAGCAAGAAATGAGCCACAGAACAAAGCTCACAAGTTATCAGCCAACTCGTCCCCATCATCACATGAGAGTGACTGGAAAGACAACATCACAGGCACAGCTGGCTGAAGAGTTTCCTTCATAATGCAGCTGGTCTCACTATCTATGAAAAATTGAGGAACATGGCATTCTAGGAGATTTTCAAAACAGAGCTTCTACTCTTCTGAGCTGAGCAGACCCATATAAGGAAATCTGGGCACCTACTACAGGTGCCCTCTATGCACCTGTCACCGTGGCAGTTGGCATCAGGCCCAGGAGTAGACCCAAGAAGTTTTGTGGGATTTTCACCTTGCCCAAATGCCTATGGATTGGTTGGAAAGTGGTGCTGGAGACATGGAGGTCTGTTTTTCCCCGATCATTTTAGTACTAAGCAATGCCAGGACAAGCAACTTGAAAAATGAATGGGTAGATAAATTATTTTTTATGTTACCTAAGACTTTCTGTTCATGTTTACCATAGGTTTTGTTTCATGCACTGCTTACCTACTTGACCTAAACTATGGGCTTCTTTTGACCCACTTCCCCTACATTTTGACAATTCTAAACTGACTGAAAATTCATCTGGCAAAATCAAGCCAGATTTATCTTCCAAGTTTTGAGATGCTGAGATATATATTAGCCAGACCTGTACCTCAGTATTTATTTCAGGCATTTGTGAATTAGTCAGTTTGTAGTTACAGGACACTAACTGCAAATATGTACACTGTTTATACGTAACTAATACATTTTCTTGAGAATCTGCTCTTAGCTCTCTTTATTTGTACTTATCCACAATTATTTCTCACTGTTAAGCAGATTTTTTAACTCTACAACCTTCCACTTCTGTAAGCCATTTTAATATGTAATCAACCAATGTCCCAGATATTTCATTATGTTTTGTCAAATCTCCCTCTTCCTTTTCTTGATATAATATGTAACTATAAGAAGCACTGGCTTTGGTTCAGTCACCCTGCATACCTGGAGCAAGTATCTTACTAAGTGGTTATGGAGAGAAGGGGGTGCCATACAGTTTTGAGATTCAAAGCATGTCCAGGACTCTACAAACAACTGTGGTTCAGCTACACATCCTATCCCCTCAACCAGCTCAGTGTGTGAGTAAAACAACCCTGTCTGTCCTCACACACACATATCAACAGCTGTCACTATCACCATCACATTCTAGCAATCTTTTAGAACATGTTTTTATTTACCATCTCAAGTTTAAGTGAGTGGTTCTGATACCATTCTCTATAATTATTTTTCTCTATCCAGAATGACAGCAATTGGTTCTTCTAGAGAATTCTACTCTGTATGTAGGTAACATGTGTAGACCCTCACACTCACCTTTAACGTACAACCCACACACACCCCTATCTCTCCAACCTCAGTATAGCATCATGGCTACTCACAACCTAATATCTTAATAATGGTGAGCCAGGTAATAATTCTGTTTAAGATGCATGCATCATTAGCATTGTGGTAGGTGTCCGTTTTTTGTGCCACATCAAACCCCGACTGCTAATAATCTTTGATCGTTTCCTTTTACTTCCTTTGAATGGCTAGGCGAGGTATTCTGAGCCATGTTCCTACCAGTGCAGTACAGATTTCATGAATCCAGCTAAGTGTTAACACTTCTTTGCATGTCTAGCACCGATATTCTTAACCTTATTTAGCAAAACTCGAGTGATGTTGTTTCCTTATTGCTTTCTTTCTCCAGATCGCTAATCAGCGTAATAACTCGCTGCTTTATGAACTAAAGCTGTATCAGCATTCAGTTAATATGGATACGCTGCACACATTAATGATTCATTGAAATGAAAACGGGAAAACTAAGATCAATAATAACATTCAGTAATGGTACTTAATTATCAATAGCAACACAGTAAATAACAAATTGAATCTGACAAATCAAACAGAGACTTGGGAATACAACAGCCTTCTTATGAATGTTTTTTCAGCTTTCCAAATCCCACAATATAGCAGATGTTTGCTTCATTTCTGTGAGTCCTCTGCTAGGAATGTATTATTGATTAATCACTTTTTCAGAAAATGCCTAATAAGTTTATTAACAAAGTAGCCTTTTAAATATAGAAGCCCTTTAATTTATCTTTATTTTGACAAGGATTTTAGTATGTATGTATGCATGTAGTGATGCATGCATGTATGTATGTCTGTATGTATATATTTACTTATTTATATATTTATTTATGTTTTTCTGGTTTTGTGGGCTGGATAAATCCCATTAAAGCATTACCTTTGTTTTTGTAGTGAAAAATCACTGAGTTTCCTTGATCAGCTGTGCAGACATACAGCAATGATTGAGCATGTGAATATCATAACCATGAACTAATATAAATATGGTAAAATTAATACATGTATACTCACTCCATTTATCATACATTTAGAATGTGAAGGGATGCTCCTTGTCTTAAGCCACAGAGAAAATGTTTGAGAGGTGGCTAGAGTAAAGAATGCAGAAAGATTTTTGACAGTGAAAGTCTAGCTGTCAGTGTCATGGTCCCGAGCATACGTGACATCATTTACATACTCTGGGCATGGAAGAATTGTGCAACAGCAAAATGGGCAAATAAACATTAGCCAAAGACCAGTTTTGTCAATGAAAGTCACTGAAAGGGTTAGTTCTGTCTTACTGCAAAGTACACCATAAGTGCTTCTGCAAAGCAGGGGACAGGGTTACCACCTCCTGTATGGAGATGCAGAGGATTAAATGCATTAGCTTGCTTTATGAGCTTGCTGATGAAAGATAGCAAGATGATCCTAGACTGATAACACAGAAATGAAAAGGCAATGAGAAAGGTGTAGTGGGTTCAATGATCAGAAATGGTATATGGCATTTCTTTTTCACAGAAAAAAATAAAGGGCTGCTTTTCACAGGGCCTTGTTGTGTAACTATTTCTTTCAAACTAAGAGGCACCAGCTTACATAGGGTCATAGTTTAGTACTAAGCTAAATGCCCTTGCAAGCCATTTTAAGCCTAGCCAATTATCCCTTGTGAGATTCAAACCCTGCACCTTGTGTTTGTAAGGCAAAAAAAAAGCCACCCTCCCAAACCTGAATGGAATAGAATTGTAGAATCTGGTAGCAGACAACTACTCTTTAGCCCTCCTAATCTGTCATTTCTCTGTCTATTTAATAGCTGGAAATACTTCACAATCAGCAGTATTTTTCTTGTATATATTTTCCCAGGATTTCTTAAGCACTGCCTTATATCAGTCCCAAGAATTCCACAACTTTGCTATTGTTTTTGAACCTACTGTAACTTAAGGATATTTGGTATGTTTATTCACTTTTTTGTGAAATAAGGCTTTCTCATCTCTTTGATAAGGTGTCTACTTTATAATTTCCAATTGTCACCCTTTTTTCTTGTATATTTTATCTGAAAAAAAAGTACCAGTTTGGACTCCGTGTATTCACTTAAAGATTTTAAAACTTTATCTTATTTCCATCCTCTGTCATGATTTCTTTCAGAACTTACATATTAAGTTCCTGTAGACATACAAATTACAGACCCATAAATCTGACGAGCCTAATATGCAAAGCCAAGGAAAGACTTATGGAATTAATCATAGGTTCATAGGTTCATAGCTTCGTACTAGGCTATCTGCCCTAGGGCATTTATAAGCCTAGCCAGAGTGTATGTGGCTTACACCACCCCTTAGGATGAGAATACTATGCCCTTTTAGGGTTTAGTTTACTATGCCTCTGTCTAGTAATGACACAGAGATAACCCACGGGGTAAACCTACGATCTCTATCCACTCGTCGAGATTTCTCTTGAATAGAGTCAGTGAGGGACTCTGCCTAACATGGACTGGGATTCTGTTCCAGAGTGTAGGGAGCCTCTGGGTTATGAATCTGTCCCTCCAGCATGTTCTATTTATTTCTGTGTTGAGGTTTAAGTCACTTGTTCTCGTGGCTCTGATGGATTTGGATTTTCTGAGGTGGAGCATGTCCATTAATTCAGGATTGGACATGGCCTTGTACGTCAGGCACAGATCACCTCTGAGTAGGCGGTATGCGACTGAATAGAGCTGGAGTTTTTTCAGTCGGGCAGCATATGACATATGTTTAAGACCCTTTATCCTCTTGGTGAGGAACTTTTGGGGTCTTTCCAACTGCTGCAGGTGTCGGGTTAGATACATCCCAAATGGGGCATTGTACTCAATCATTGGCTTGATAAGAGAAGAGTACAGTGGCACAATGACCTCTCTTGATCTAGATGTGAAACCCTTCATGATAAGGTGGGCAATATAGAAGGTCTTCCTAACCACTTTGGCAATGTGAGTGTCAAATGAGAGGTTACTGTCAACCTGGGTCCCTAGGTCCCTGATTACCTCTTCTGTACTTAATGGATTACCGCCTATGTGGTAATTTGTCGGTACCTTGTTTTTCCCAAAGGGTATGACTATACATTTTTTGGCGTTCAGCTTAAGGCCATGGCTCTGGCACCAGTTATCCATTTCTATGAGGCCTCTCTGAAGGATGTTTGTGTCCGCTGGAGTATCAATTATGGCGCCCAGTTTGCAGTCATCTGCAAACTTTGTCAGCCACAATCCTCCTATGTTTGCCTGTACCTCGGAAAAATAAATGCCGAACAAGAGGGGTCCCAGGACTGAGCCCTGTGGGGCACCGCTTGTGACTGGCTTAGAGTCTGACATAGCTCCAGCAACTCTGACCCTGTGGGTTCTATCCTTGAGCCAGTTTGCAACCCATCTTGTGACATATGGGTTTACATTTAAGCTGGTGAGTTTGTCTATGATGCCCGAGTGGGGTATTGTGTCAAAGGCTTTTGCAAGGTCAAGATAGGCTGTGTGAACTGCCTTACCCTCATCAATGGCCTTAGTGACTGTTTCAAAAAAGTCGACCAAGTTCAAAAGGCAGGATCTGCCCTTGACAAAGCCAAATTGGGTAGGATCCAATGTCTGTAGGTCCCCAATGTCTTTGTTTATGAGTTCCATAATGATCCTCTCCATAGCTTTGCAGACCAGGCTCGTCAAGCTTATGGGGCGGTAATTTCCAGGGTCCGTAGAAGCACCGCCTTTGTGAAGTGGGACCACTGTTGCCGTACGCCACTCTTTGGATACGTATCCTGTAGTAAGGCTAAGATTAAACAGCAGCCTTATGTGTGGGTTTAGTTCCTCTTGGAGTTCATGTAGCACACAGCCCGGGACACCATCCGGTCCCATTGGTGCTGTGTTTTTAGCTTTAGAGAGGACGGCTCTCACCTGGGCATCTGAGATGTTAGGGAGGCTACACTCTGCTGGGATAGTTATTTCTCCTTTTGGGGGGGAGGGGGAGGAGAAATTTGCACTGAACCTGTCTGCCAGAATGTTGGCAATGTCAGTGGGTTCAGTGTATTTTGTGTCATTTTGGACTAACTCTGAGCATATCTGGGAGTTTCCACCCAGGTTTCTAACATAGCTAAAGAAGGCCTTGTGATTGTCTTTTGTGTCTTTTGCGATTTTTCTCTCAAAGTTGGCCTTGGATGATTTTATGAGTGATCGTAGTTTTTTTGCTAGTACTGATCAGAGATGCCTTCCCTTTTAGGGATTTTGTCATGTAGTAGCTTCCTCCTCCTGTTGTAAAGTTTGTTTATGGCTGGGGTCCAGCAGACCGGGCGCCTGCCTTTGGGGGAATGGGTCGTGGTTTTATTTGGGATTGCATGATCCATGCATTCTTGAAGGTGCCCATAGAAGGTATTTGCAAAGGATTCAGCAGTGTGGGTTGTGGTTTCCACTGGCCATGGGGTCTTGAAAGATACCACTTCAGTCTTAAGAAGTGTGAAGTTTGCTTTTGAGAAGTTCTTCACTGTGGTCTTTTGTGCAGGGGGTGGGGGCGGGATGTGGATTTCCAGTGAGATTAATTTATGGTCTGATCTTACCAAAGAGGGATGTACTTCCGGTGTGGAGCATTTTGTCCCTATGTTTGTGATGATCAGGTCTAGTATATTGTCTCCTCTTGTGGAAATGGTGACTAGTTGTTCCATTGCATTTGAGTTTATGAATTCTAGGAACCTTTGGGCTAGGGTGTTGGGGCTTGAGTAATGTTCCCAGTCTATGTTTGGGTAGTTGAAGTCTCCCAAAATGATGGTATTTGGAGAGACATTCATACTCTCCAGTGTCTTCAGGAAGGCTGTGTGGGGTTCCTGAGTTTGAGAGGGTGGTCTGTAGCATGCTACAAACTGTAAGGCAGTTTTGCCTATGGTTAGTTGCACCTGGATAGTCTCCGATGCTTCGTGCGTTGCCACTAACCTGGAGGTGTGTGTATCTTTGATGAAAATGGATACTCCCCCTCCTTTTGTGGTTCGGTCCAAGTTTTGGGGCGGAAAGCATGATATGAGGTAAAACCTGATAGTGCTGGGGTGCTCTCAGGAGCCTTGAACCAGGTTTCAGTCACTGCACAGACATCGATGTTCTCCATACTGAGGAGGGCTTCGAGGGCGTGCATCTTGAGGTTTAGACTTCTGGCATTGAGCAGCATTACCCTTAGTTTTTCCACTTGTGTTTTCTAGGGAGGTAGGTTTGTCATTTGAGCCTTGCCTAAAAAAGGCACTATGGGGGTGGCAAGAGCCTTGGCTAATATCCGGAAGCCCAGGGGTGACAGGTGCAAGCCATCCCTTGCGAAGCAGCGTGGCTTGCCAAGCATGTCATCCCAAGCAGACAGACACTGGATCCCCTTAGAATGACACCAGTAATTAAGCCAATTGTTAAAACTGATCATTTTGTCTTTGTACTGTGGCATCATTCTTGGTGAGGGTAAAATGCTGCTCAGGGTCAGGGTCATACCGGCCTGGGCTACATAATCAGAGAGCTCCTCTATGTCTCTTTTCATGTAGTCCAGGAAGGTACGTCTCAGGTCGTTCACACCGGCATGTACAATGACTGAGTCATATTTGTACTTGCTGTGGAGTAACCTGAGTGCTTGTGTTATGTGGTGGATTCTAGCTCCCGACAGGCAGCTTACTGTGACCCTCTCCTTGTTCAATCTGGTGAGCGGGATGTCAGTGTGCCTGACTATGGAGTCACCTATTACAAGTGTGTCTGGCATGTTGTTTGGCCTTAAGGGCTGTGACTGTTTAGCACACTGACTTTGTGAACTATGTGTTGCATGTGCTATGTCTTGAGGTGGTGGTTGCTTGGGTGTCTGCTTTGGAGGCCTCTGTTGTTTTGGTAGATTTTTAATCAGCGCCTCCGAGTATGTTTTTGTGTGTTTATGTGTTTGGTTTGCAGTTGTGATAGTTCTATGTGAGACTGGGTTTGTGGTGTGCGTGGTTACCTTCTCCTCCTGACTGGTCTTGCCAGTACTGAATTGAGAGAGCTCAGCCTCCAGTTTGGCTATATAGTTGCATCTCTTGCATATATTTGTATTTGTTGGGAGGAGGAGAGGGTTGTCTGTGTACATGAGGCAATTGTAACATTGCCTCAAGATTCCCAGATTCACCAGCTGAACAGGAGAGGACGCCAGCAACTGACCCTTCGACATGCTAGAAATAGTGAAAAAGATTGCTGTGTAACTGAGTCAGAAAGGACCTATAGGGAAATGGGTACTCAACAGAATTTAGGTGAATGAAGTACTTTTCGTTTGTTTAAGAGTGCTTTACCTGTATACAAAATGCTTTAGGAGCAAGTGCTGAGCTTTTCAGATAGAGTATAGACTGTTTAGATTGCAAGTAGAACAGTTCTAAGGGAAAAATAGAAGAGCAGACTTGGCGGAGCCAGAAAAAGTTTAACCTTGTTTAACCAAGTTTAACCTTGTTTAACCTATGCGCTCGACCACGCAAAGCCGTGCAAACACGGATTTTAAGCAGTGAACTACAAAAGAGCTAGGAATGGTCCCAAACAACCAATTACTAACAGCTTCTTGTGCTGAGGTCACTTCCCCCAAGGATAGGTAGGCTGCTCAAGGTTCCCCACTCCCACTGGTGAGCAAAGAAACTTCCTTCTATCCAAGTAAGGTAATGGACAACACAGGAACTACACCACAGCCCAGAATACAGCAATGCCTGTATACTGGTCTAAACTAGTCGTGAAAGGTGGGAAAACAAGGATTATTTTTTTTGTTTTTTTGTTTTTTTGCAGAAATACACAGAAAATGCAGAGACAGTGAGTCAGGACACAGAGAACCTCCAAAACTAGACCCCTCTCAGATTGGATTCGTCAGTGGCAGGTCATGCTTCCCAACTTGGTGAATTTTTTTGAAAAGGGTCACCAAAGCACAGGTTGAAGGCAAAATGGTACACATTGCATACCTTGACCTGGCCAAAGCTTTTGAAAAAAATTTCCCACTCAAGTGTGAAAAACCCACGTCACCCTCTGGATTACCAGTTGACAACTGGCTCACAGATAAAATACAGATAATCAAAACAAGGGAAGTTATCTTCACAAAGAGACCACTCACCAGTGGAGTCCCCGAGGGTTCTGTGCTGGGACCTCTCCTGTTTGACATCTACTTTTCTAAAGTAAAAGCCAATACCAAAGGGCTCTGGATGATTAAGTCTACAGGTGACTGTAAACTAGGAGCAATCACTGAATCCCTGAATGACTTAGCCAACCTGCAGGAAGGATGGTCTCAAATAAATAACTCGTGTTAAAATCATGGCCTGAAACAACATTCCAAAAATGTGTTATAATATCCGTTGGGAAGTCATCTACCTCAGGGAACCACCACATTGAAAATACATCCCTAACAGTTGACCCAGTTGTAAGGGATTTGGGTACTTATGTGGATAGGAATTTAACTTTTGGTCAACATGTGCCTGTTCTTGTAAGAAAGACATTCTATGTTGCACAGCTTATAAAAAAAGAAATTGTATCTAGATCTAGGGGTGTCATTGCCCCTCTTTACTCAATCCTCATTGGGGGCTAGTCATTGAATAGAGTGTCCCTTTTGGCAAGTATCTGTCCAGACCCAAGCAACAACTGGAACACCCACAGAGATACCTTACTAAAAGAATGAAAGAGCTAAACAACATGTCTGACATGGACTGACTCAAAGCCCTGTTACTATATTCGGTATCCTACAGACTGCTAAGTGGTGACCTGTGTCTGGCATACAAGGCATCCTCCAACCCATTACTGATGGATTTATTGCACATCAGCAAGTCAAGTGGGATTGGAAATACTTGGTCTTGGGGTCTAAACCTTTTCTGCAACATCGACAGAACAGTTTGTAAGGACAAGTATATTTCACAGAGGTCATTGTTGCTATGGATCAGACTCCCAAGCCACATAAAACATAAATCATCCCTGTCCATTTCCAAGTTAAACTTAGATCTTTGGATAGGAAATATTAATTTTATCCCAGAACTGCCCCTGTACTACTAATGGACAGATGCATGTCCTAAATGCTTTATCCCATGCATAGTTCCCCTCAAATTATTTATGGGATTCTCATTAGGGATGATATATAATTATCGACATGAGATGGGTAAAGCCAGTTTATATCCAAATGGGATAGGTTATTTTGAGCACAGAAAGGGAAACTAGCTTGGCTTAAAATTGTCTGCAAGGGCTGCTAACCAAGTACTTACCTATTAACCTATAAAATGCCAAATATAATGATAAAGATTATACACTTTGGCTCTTACAAATCCTCCATATTGTAGTGTATAGGAGCTAGCAAGTTAGGCTGGTGCACGGCAAGAGCACTTGTTAGACCCAAAATCAGAAAAAAGGCCAGCACCAAGGAAGGTTCAAAAGTAGTTTAATAAAACTGAAACTAGACCGGTTTCAGCAGCAAGGCTTTCATCAGTAGTATAGTCAGCAAAAAGCACTTAGTCATCATCTTATATAATGTTCTTTAAGGCATCTATATGACATCACTTCCTGATAAGTCAAAAATGCAAACAAGGCAAAAGTAATTGAAAAATGCAATCAAGGCAAAAGTAATTGAAAAATACATAGTTCAGTAAACAAAAAAGTTTGCCTGAGTTGCATGCAAATCTCAGATTATAATGAAAAATCCAAAGAGACACAGTATACTGGTATATCAATGATAATAAACAAACTTAATAAAAGCATACAATAAAGGGTAAATGCCCAAAAATAAACCCGAAACAAAAGTCAGGTTATAAGAATTCTGGTGTTGAATACCAGCCACAGTATCCTAAAATGAGCTGAAATGCAAAAACCTAAGCAATGCAACCTAATAAGAAATAAGTACATATCGTAATGCAAGTGATGGTTAATTACAAATTATAATTTATCATTTAATCCAGGAGGAAAAGCCCCCAAGTTTAATGATCCACCTTTTTCTTTGGTATTTAGGATATCATGCCAACCTGTTTTAAAAGATCGATTCCCTATGATATGATCAATGATGGTGAATGTAAATTTGGCAGTGGGATGTTTGATAACATGTCTATATAGTGCATTAGTTAATCTTCTGTTTCTAATGTCACCAAGGTGTTCAGAGATCCTGACACGAAACTGTCTAGACGTTTGGCCAATATAAAATGCATGACATGTACATGTGGCAAGATAAATAATCCAGTCTGAACTGCAGTTACCAAAAAACTGTATGTCGTATATTTGTCCAGTGTTCCTACTAGTGAAAGAAATAGTTTTGAAAATATAGTTACAAAAACTGCAATGTCCACATGGATAAATGCCTGAAAGTTTATCCCCAGTAAGTGTTCTTTGAGTTGGAGTGTGATCCATGACCCTGGTTTTTTTATAGTGTGAAAATAGATTCCCTAAAGTTTTGCCTTTCCTATAGGAAAAATAACATCGTTCTCCGAGATAATCTTCCAACAATGGATGAGAATTCAATATATTCCAGTGAGTATTAATAATATTTACTAAATTGGCACTATTCCTGCCATAAGTGGTGACAAATCTACATACATCTGATTCCTCATTATGAGTTTTAGTATTGTATTGGAGAAGAGAATCCCTGGATTTAGCATTACTAAATTGGACTGCTGACTCAATAGTACGAGTGGAATAACCTCTGGACAAAAATCTCTTGGTTAGATCCATTTGATGACTCTGAAGATCATCCACTGAGGAACAAATCCTTTTCATCCGCACAAACTGTGATTTCGGTATGTTCCGAATAATATGTTTCAGATGAAAACTATCAGCATGTAGAAGGGTATTATATTGTGAGAATTTTCTGTGTACGGATGTTCTAAGAGTGTTATCCTCCTGTCGAATTAAATTGACATCCAAATAACTGATTGCACTCCTATTATATTCCACAGTGAATTCGATACCCCAGATGTTCCCATTCAAATGTTGAATAAATTCCTGGAGGTATTCCTCACCTCCTTTCCATATAAGCCAACAGTCATCCAGGTATCTTCTCCATATATCAATCTCAGGTAGATATATGTTGTGCAAAGGGTCATATAAAATCATATCTTCCATGTAGCCCATAAAAAGATCAGCATAGATGGGTGCAAAGGATGCACCCATGGCCGTACCCTGTAGTTGCCAATAGCAGTTTTGTTGGAAATAAAAAACATTTTTAGTTAGAATGTGTTCAGCCATACACAACAATAAGGTGTTCATCCCTGGGGGGTATAAATTGGTTTTATTTAGCCAGTATTCCAAGGCATTAATACCCGCCCAATGAGGGATGCTGGTATAAAGCGAGGATACATCAAGGGTACACATAAGCCATTCAGGGTCCAATTGAGACTCGGAGACTATCTGCAAAAATTCAGTCGTGTCCTTGATTCTTGCTCTAACACATGTTAACAGTGGTTTCAATTTTTCAGTTAGAAAAACAGACAAGGGTTCAGTGAGTGACCCAATGCCAGATACAATCGGTCTGCCTGGTGGCTGATCAATGGACTTATGAATCTTAGGAAGTAGATAAAGTTGTTGTTTCGTAGGATCCTTAACCGTCAAATGAGTTTTGGTTTTATCAAAGATAATTCCAGATTCTACAGCCTTTTCCAAAAATTCATTAATTTCCAAGGCAAAACCTGGAGTAGGATCAATCTCAATCTTCATGTAATGATGATGGTTGTAAAGTTGTCTAAGACCTTCATTCACATAATACTCAGTATCCATCACCACCACCGCACCCCCTTTGTCGGCAGAAATAATAACAATATCCGTATTGTTTCTGAGTTGTGTGAGTGCTATTTGTTCCTTCCTAGACATGTTATGCTTTATAGTGTCAACAGAACCCAAATTGAAGTGTATATCCTTTATAACCGCCTGCTGGAAAACAGCAACATGTTTATCCATGGGAGGGTTAAATGTAGATTTGTGAAATCTAAAATCAGATGATCTTTGAGCATTGTCAGTTTGATCTTGTTGTTGAAAAAATAATTTCAAGTTAATTTTCCTACAAAAATCCATTGTATCAGAAACCAAAATACTTTCATCAGTGAAAAAAACAGGTATGAAACCAAGGCCTTTATTAAGAAGGGAATATTGATCATCAGTCAAAATATGACTTGAAATATTTAAAACATTAGTACATGAATGATTTACTTCACTATCGACATGAAGAGCTCTTCTAAGTTTTGACCTCTGTGTTTCCTTCCTGCCCTGTGTTTTTTCCCCCTAAAGGGACCTCAGTCCTTCGACCCCTTTTAGCATTTGGAGAATCACCAATATAAGGTGTCTCAGTATCAGTAGTTGAAGAATCCTCACCAGAGGTAATAAAGCTAGGCCCAGTCTTTTTTAAAATAGACCTTGGTCTTTTTTTGCGTATAAATGAAGCATTCTTGGTACCATGAGCAAACCTCACACCCCTTTGTGAATCAAATTGTTTGCCCCTATCATAATCTTCCTTATCCCGGGCAAATTTATGCAATTTCTTTTTCTTAAGGTTATTTTCCAAAATAGAGATTTCTTTAGATAATTTGCCAAGACAACCCTGAAAACTAGCCTCATGTTCAAATCGTTTCAGGTTGTTACATGTTTTTTCTACTTCAATAATATTACTCTGTATTGTTCTCTCATAGAAAGAGGCCAAAATATTAACTCTAATCATGGCAGCCTCCTGTTGTGCTTGTTGCCAATCTTTCAACAGAGTTTCATCCGGTGTGCCCACTAGTGGTTGGATTTTACATCTCAATCCTCTAGGGGATATATTCTGTATTTGGTAAGCTTTAAACAATTTACTGTGCCAAATGTTTGTTCTAAGCAACTTTCCAACCATCATCATTACATGAAGATGGAGATTGATCCTACTCCAGGTTTTGCCTTGGAAATTAATGAATTTTTGGAAAAGGCTGTAGAATCTGGAATTATCTCTGATAAAACCAAAACTCATTTGACGGTTAAGGATCCTACGAAACAACAACTTTATCTACTTCCTAAGATTCATAAGTCCATTGATCAGCCACCAGGCAGACCGATTGTATCTGGCATTGGGTCACTCACTGAACCCTTGTCTGTTTTCTAATTGAAAAATTGAAACCACTGTTAACATGTGTTAGAGCAAGAATCAAGGACACGACTGAATTTTTGCAGATAGTCTCCGAGTCTCAATTGGACCCTGAATGGCTTATGTGTACCCTTGATGTATCCTCGCTTTATACCAGCATCCCTCATTGGGCGGTATTAATGCCTTGGAATACTGGCTAAATAAAACCAATTTATACCCCCCAGGGATGAACACCTTATTGTTGTGTATGGCTGAACACATTCTAACTAAAAATGTTTTTATTTCCAACAAAACTGCTATTGGCAACTACAGTACGGCCATGGGTGCATCCTTTGCACCCATCTATGCTGATCTTTTTATGGGCTACATGGAAGATATGATTTTATATGACCCTTTGCACAACATATATCTACCTGAGATTGATATATGGAGAAGATACCTGGATGACTGTTGGCTTATATGGAAAGGAGGTGAGGAATACCTCCAGGAATTTATTCAACATTTGAATGGGAACATCTGGGGTATCGAATTCACTGTGGAATATAATAGGAGTGCAATCAGTTATTTGGATGTCAATTTAATTCGACAGGAGGATAACACTCTTAGAACGTCCGTACACAGAAAATTCTCACAATATAATACCCTTCTACATGCTGATAGTTTTCATCCGAAACATATTATTCGAACATACCGAAATCACAGTTTGTGCGGATGAAAAGGATTTGTTCCTCAGTGGATGATCTTCAGAGTCATCAAATGGATCTAACCAAGAGATTTTTGTCCAGAGGTTATTCCACTCGTACTATTGAGTCAGCAGTCCAATTTAGTAATGCTAAATCCAGGGATTCTCTTCTCCAATACAATACTAAAACTCATAATGAGGAATCAGATGTATGTAGATTTGTCACCACTTATGGCAGGAATAGTGCCAATTTAGTAAATATTATTAATACTCACTGGAATATATTGAATTCTCATCCATTGTTGGAAGATTATCTCGAGAACGATGTTATTTTTCCTATAGGAAAGGCAAAACTTTAGGGAATCTATTTTCACACTATAAAAACCAGGGTCATGGATCACACTCCAACTCAAAGAACACTTACTGGGATAAACTTTCAGGCATTTATCCATGTGGACATTGCAGTTTTGTAACTATATTTTCAAAACTATTTCTTTCACTAGTAGGAACACTGGACAAATATCGACATACAGTTTTTGGTAACTGCAGTTCAGACTGGATTATTTATCTTGCCACATGTACATGTCATGCATTTTATATTGGCCAAACGTCTAGACAGTTTCGTGTCAGGATCTCTGAACACCTTGGTGACATTAGAAACAGAAGATTAACTAATGCACTATATAGACATGTTATCAAACATCCCACTGCCAAATTTACATTCACCATCATTGATCATATCATAGGAATCGATCTTTTAAAACAGGTTGGCATGATATCCTAAATACCAAAGAAAAAAGGTGGATCATTAAACTTGGGGGGCTTTTCCCTCCTGGATTAAATGATAAATTATAATTTGTAATTAACCATCACTTGCATTACGTATATGTACTTATTTCTTATTAGGTTGCATTGCTTAGGTTTTTGCATTTCAGCTCATTTTAGGATACTGTGGCTGGTATTCAACACCAGAATTCTTATAACCTGACTTTTGTTTCGGGTTTATTTTTGGGCATTTACCCTTTATTGTATGCTTTTTATTAAGTTTGTTTATTATCATTGATATACCAGTATACTGTGTCTCTTTGGATTTTTTCATTATAATCTGGAGATTTGCATGCAACTCAGGCAAACTTTTTTGTTTACTGAACTATGTATTTTTCAATTACTTTTGCCTTGATTGCATTTTTCAATTACTTTTGCCTTGTTTGCATTTTTGACTTATCAGGAAGTGATGTCATATAGATGCCTTAAAGAACATTATATAAGATGATGACTAAGTGCTTTTTGCTGACTATACTACTGATGAAAGCCTTGCTGCTGAAACCGGTCTAGTTTCAGTTTTATTAAACTACTTTTGAACCTTCCTTGGTGCTGGCCTTTTTTCTGATTTTGGGTCTAACAAATCCTCCATATTACAGGAATAAAGTAAAACTCACATTTTTCAGTGATGTTCGGCAGCATAAATTCATAATAATATATGCTGGTCTGTAGCCAGCAAATGTTAAAATTAAACACGTGATTTCAGGTTGTTTGGATGTCCAGTTTCAGGTTTGGTTACTTGTCACTCATTTTGCTCCTCAAGTGTTTTGTTAAAGCCTGGGAAGAATGTCAATATTCACTTTTTGTGGTGTATTATATAGATGGTAGACCAAGTATGTAACCATTTTATGGACTACAGCTATCTCTTCTTCTTATACTGAACTACACACATTACTCTAGAGGGCTCAAAGCCATCTCTTTGTGTAGGGAGGTAACAGTAACCTACTGTCTTCTGCAGGGCATACCTTTTTCAGTGCTCTCCAATAACCGGGTAGTCTCTGTCTTTCTTTTTGTTCTCTAATATTGCTTACATGCATGCTCTAAAATATTCTGGCACCAGTCACTTTCCTTACTTATGGTCAATGTACCACACAACCTCTTAGTGCAAGGAATCTGGGAAAAGCCTAAATAGGGACAGATTGTAAGTACTGCTCTTAATTGTTGGAGTAACAGGTCTTTTGTTAGTATGCATTTTCTGAAGAATGCCAAGTCTGAGACTCAAATATGGGTCACTATTTAGTGATTTCAGTTCTCCGTGATTTGCCTGAAAGCCGCAGATTTTATGTGAAACTGGCCAAATATATAAGGCAAAAATGTGGACATTCTGGGAAAAGCTGGACTGTTGAGAGGTATGATGTTGACTGTTTCTCTTTAATTAATATAGTCCTTTTATAGATTTATGCTTTACAGATGCATTATTTTTCATTGTTGCTATGATTTTCAGTTGACATGCCTTAGACTTTGTAAAATGTATGTACATGCAGCATTATAGCTGCAGATATGGAAGAATGAAGGGAGAAGAAACGTTCTGGAACGGTGGACCTTAGCAGCTTATCATTTATTTGATTCTGACTTATTAGTGCTTAGTACAGATTTTAATTGAGATTAACTTTTATTATGATGATTTATTATGGTTACTATGGGCTCTCTATCCTGTGAACTTAAGGTACATATGCACAATGTTATAGTTAACCACTCCCCTGTAGCATATACTGATCTCTGTATCTGAAATAAAATTATATTTGTCTTTTGCTGATAAGTCCATAACATTTAGTATAAGTTAAGTGACTTCAATAAATAAATATAATAGATGGACTGAGGATACTCAAGATTTGTGCTAAACTTGCAAGGTTTTTTTATGAATGGGTAGATGGCTGTAATGAGACATTCCTGCTTTATTATTGCGAATTGATGATTCAGTGGGACATTACTGCCTCACTGCTGTGAATAGATGGTATTGTGGGACACAAGTGCTTCTCTGTTGTGAATGGCTGGCATAGTGGGACACTAGTGCCTCACTGTTGTGAATGGTTGATATAGTGGGACAATAGTGCCTTTCTGTTGTGAATGGCTGGCATAGTGGGACACTAGTGCCTCACTGTTGTGAATGGTTGATATAGTGGGACACTAGTGCCTCACTGTTGTGAATGGTTGATATAGTGGGACACTAGTGCCTCTGTTGTGAATGTCTGGCATAGTGGGACACTTGTGCCTCACTGTTGTGAATGGTTGATATAGTGGGACACTAGTGCCTCTCTGTTGTAAATGGCTGGCATAGTGGGACACTAGTGCCTCACTGTTGTGAAGGGTTGATATAGTGGGACACTAGTGCCTCTCTGTTGTGAATGGCTGGCATAGTGGGACACTAGTGCCTCACTGTTGTGAATGGTTGATATAGTGGGACACTAGTGCCTCACTGTTGTGAATGGTTGATATAGTGGGGCACTAGTGCCTCACTGTTGTGAATGGTTGATATTGTGGAATACTAGTGCCTCTCTTGTGAATGGATAGTAAAATGGAAAAATTATGTCTCACCCTTGTCAATAGGTTGCTATGGTGAATGTGTTTCTATAGCGAGTCACTTCTTCCTTACCATTGTGAATGGATTACTATATCGGGATATTTCTCCCTCTCTATTGTGAACAAATGGCTATAGTGGGACACTTCTGACTCATAATTGTGAATGGACTGCTATATTGGGACACTCCTAACTCAGCCCTGTGAATAGATGTCTACAGTGGGACACATTTGCTTCACCATTGTGATTATATGACTACAGTAGGGCACTCCTGCCTCAATGTTGTAAATGGATGCGTATAGAGAAAGACACTCATGAAACTCTATCATGTTAACAACCATATATCTTTCCAATACAGCACTAGAGCCTGACTTTCAAAGATCCTACATTGAACTTGTTTGTGGATTCTCAAGCTTCATGCCAAACCACAGTTTCTACATTAGCTCAGCTGTGGGTTGTTTGAAAATTAAATAACTATTGTGGGATTAGAACACAAGGTTTTAACAGAGCTGTTTAATTAAATTCATGAAGCTGCGTTTTTATCACTTTATATGAAAAGAATACAGTGACCGTGGTATGTCTTAAATCTTACAAGAAAAGGATGCTTGGTGATTGTGCTTAGGGAATCTGAGGGTATCAGATATTCTGTCGAACTTCAATGCATTTTGGCCAGGGCTTGTATATAACTTTATATTTGTATTTTAACTAGTCTTGTTCTACACCAAATATAATGTTGCAGGATGAAATACATTCAACAAGTACATATATCACCAGCATCTATGATCACCCTCTAATACAAAAATAGAATGTATAGGCCCTGGAAGTGCTCTGACCCTCAAATCTTTCAGGATTTCTGACTAAGATGTAATTGCATAGTGCAGGATCCAGCCTCTTATTCACTTTTCTTTTGTTTTATTTCACCTTCCTTCTTCTTAACAGTTGTTGACAGTGGTAATGCATGTATCTTTAACTATGTTTTCAACTTCAATCTCAATGAATGATCAAACTGATCTAAAAACGTTGTTTGACTGACAATCTTTTTTTTATTTTAATGTGTAAACTCCTCGTTATATTAAGCCTTGTCTGACTGACTTCTTAATGATGTTGTGTGAGTTGCGCTGCACAGGTAGATATTTACTACTCTGACACATTATACTGGAAACTTACTAGCAGTGACTGTTGCATAAATATTTCAAAGTTCTACATTTGGTTTACTGCCTAAAGGTCAATCTGAAAAATATGCACCTTTTAAAATACTCTACAGTAGGAAGATACCTGAACCCCATCTATCTGTCAGATCATGTACTGGGCTAGCTCCTTGCCACAGGCATTAAATAAATAACCATCTAATAACATTCCCAATCTTTAGAGTGACATAATTTAAGTAGCAGATGCAAAACCAACAGTTACAAGCCCCATCCTCACCCCAGCTCCCACTGAGATTAACAGCAATTTGAAGTTTTCTACTCCATTCTGGGTAAGACCTAAAGTTTCTTAATCTCAACCAAGTGTACAGTTACCAGCTTTCCCTCTATTTGCATTGCAGTCCTGATTTGTGGAATTGTGCCTTGTAAAGAATATAAGAAATAATAAATGCCAGATATTTTGTATAAACCCCTCCTGTTCGGCATATGCTTCTCAGAGGTACATGCAAGCACAGGAGAACTATGGCTGACCAAGTTCGCAGACGACTGCAAACTAGGGGCTATAATTGACTCTTCGGCTGACACAGACATCCTCCAAAAGGGTCTCACTAAGACGGACAGCTGATGTCAAAATCATGGCCTCAAGCTAAATACCAAAAAGTGCATAATCATCCCCTTTGGAAAAAACAAAGTACCCACAAACTACCACATAGGTGGTAGTCCCCTAAATACAGAAAACGTAATAAGGGATCTGGGGACCCAAGTAGATAGTAATCTCTCCTTTGATATAATCACATTGCCAAAGTGGTTAGAAAATTCTTCTATGTGGCCCACCTAATCACAAAAGGGTTCACATCTAGATCAAAAGAGGTCATTGTGCCCCTCTACCCATCACTCATCAGACCCATCATAGAGTACAATGCCCCATTTTCGATGTATTGTACAAGACACCTGCAACAGCTGGTAAGACCACAGAAGTACCTCAGCAAGAGGATCACTAGCCTCAAACAGATGCCCTATGCAGCTCAGCTGAAGAAACTCCAGCTTTACTTGGTTGCATAGCGCCTACTCAGAGGTGATCTCTGCCTGACATACAAGGCCATGTCCAACCCAGAATTGATGGCAATCTCCACCTAAAGAAAACCTTATCCCCTCAAGCCACACGCTGTAGGAATCTAAACCTCACCACAACAATAAATAGGGCGTGCTGGAGGGATAGATTCCTGTCCCAGAGACTTTCCATGCTCTGGAACAAGATTCCAATCTACATTAGGCAGAGCTCCTCCCTAACACTCTTCAAGAGAAACCTTGACGAGTGGCTGGGAAACAGAACGTTTACCCCAGGGATCACTTCAGTGGCTCTGCTGGACAGAGGCACAGGGAACTAATCTAAGGGGGCGGCGAAAGCCAACACATTCTGGCTAGGCTTATAAATGCCTTCGGGCAGTTAGCCTAGTACCTACCTATGAACATATATAATTTGGACAAAGGGCTGGAAAACTGCAAAATCATCCTTCATTTAGCACCGGTATTCTGCATGAATAAGAGCAGTAAGCAAATGTTCTAGCATATCCATGTTCGATCTGACCTTGGATTATTCTTATGCAAAATACAAAGACTAAACACTGCCAAGTGAATGTAAGGCTAGGTTTGGTAAGATCCTCATAGACTAATAGTCTATTATGTACCTATGATCCTAATTTTCCTTTATATATGGCAGAAATGTTGTGTGATGAGAAAAAAAAACTGCAACATAAATTCTGTTATCTTCTAGAAAAGATCTTTCAACATATCCCTATTGCTTTATGTATCTAATATATATAGAACCTCTATTTATATATTTAATACAGAAGTCATATTGTAATATACCCTCATGCCAAAGATATATATATATATATATATATATATATATATATATATATATAGATATATATATATATATATATATATATATAAAATGCCAATATTGATCCACCAAAAATCATAAATGCAATAAAATCTTTCTCTATTCATGCAGGATATTCCCCAAATTATAATTCCATAGATACTATCAATTTAGAGAATATAACGATTAAATATTTTATTTTTATTTATTTATTTATTTATTACATTTGTTTACCAGGAATGTCTGACTTCGCAAATACCCATTTTCAGAGGAGGGCCGGGGAGATAATCTCCACTTTACATGCTTGTACATACTTGGGATTCACCCTCAAACAGGCAAATTAACATTGGTAGATGGTGGTCGGTGGTGGTGCTGCGGTAGCATTGTCGCCTCACAGTAAGACGTTGTCCTGTTCGATTCTCAGCTAGAGCGTTTTCTGTGTGGAGACATGAGTGAATGGGCGTACCTTCGTTGAAGGTTGTGCGTCAGGGCTGGCAAATCGGCATGTAAAAATCTACTGCCAATCATTAGCGGACCGGAGTTCCGCTGTGGCGACCCCTAACTGGGAAAAGCCAAAAGACACAATAAGATGGTGGTTTTATATATATATATATATATATATATATATATATATATATATATATATATATACATATATATATAATATATGTGGATTCACTTTATAATCTCGAAATACTAAAATATCAAATTTCAGTATTTCAAGACTATAAAGCCAAAACAACAAAATACAGAAAACCACAATCACGAAAAACAAAACCGCGACCATTAAAGCACACACACAAACACAACTAAACCTACCTCCACACAACAACACACACACAAATACTTAATATAAGCAGGGGCACAAGCCCCCCTATAAATGGACTAATATGAATGTTTCCTTCCTACAAGAGTAAAAATTAATATTATCCCTAAAATATTTTTTTTATTTTAAGACTTTAAATGTTTCTTTGTCCAAAACATTTGTAATGAAAATCAAATCAAATCTATGAAAAATTATTTTGGACCGTAAATCAATCAGAATGAAAAATAGTAAACCAACATCACCATAACTGCATGCAAACTTCAACCCACCAGATTTTTACCTTTGCTACTTAATAACACAGAGAAACTGGTATACTGCAAATTTTGACTCTAAAAAGTGAACTTGGACTCCTGCATGTGCAACGATCTGCTATAAACACATTATTATTATATTCATATGGCATCAAATCTATCCCATTTATAAACAATAAATACATTAAAGGTATTAAAATACACAGTTTTTAAAGAAATATTGAGCGATTTGTATAAACTATCTGAACATGGATGAACAACGCATGTATCTAAAACACATAAATCAAAATCTCAGTATTAAATGTAACAGTTTTTTTTTATAAAATTTGACATTTTAATCATAAAACAATTTGGAACTTTATATCAATATGATTTAGCTTAGTAGAATTTATAAGAGAAAAAGTAAACTTACCTAAGGAGCATTTACCTATTATATCTTAACTTGTTATTGGATTAACTCTAAATACAAGCTTAAAATTGAGATTATCTCCAGAATCATGTTTTTACAAAACCTTTTAGATACACTAACATAAAACAAATAATTAGCATGAGCTAATAAATTAATAAGCCAAAGGAAATACAATGATAAATATTTATATGCTTCAGTTTGGGAAAAATATGATCAAACTCTTAGTAATACCAATTTTATAAAAAACATCTATAAAGAACAGTATTCAATTAATTCCATTAAAACAGTGTTACTCAATTTATGATTGTAAATCCATCCATCTACAACCCACTTTTTCCATTTTTGCACATGGGGTCAGGGTCTCACTTCAACAGAGACTATCATCTAGAGATAAGGTTTACACCACCGGGTGGCTAGCCCTGCCATGGTAGTTCTTCCACATCATACATTCATATACACAATCACAGCTATGACCAGTTTAGAGTGTCCAATCCACTTACTGCATGTCTTGGTATGTGGGAGAAAACTAGAGCACCTGGAGGAAACCCACACAAACACAGGCAGGACTTGCAGGAAGCACTCCAGCTGAGAATCAAACCAGGGAACCTTTTGCTGTGACATGACAATGCAATCTGCTGTACCACTGTGACACCCTTATTAGTAATACATACTTAAACCCAGCAAATAAAGCATTATATATTTTTAAATAAATCTTTTTATTGTGAGGCATGTGTAGAAATACATCCTCATATAATGCATGCATTTTGGTTATGCCACACACTCAAAAGTTGTGGCAAGTTCTAATATTAACAGTAGAAATTATACTACTAAATGTACTACAGTTAAGGTAATTGATTGAAAAATAACCTAACTAAATATTCCTTCCACTAAGATGGAAGAGGGCAATTTAGTTATAATAAGTATTATTTCTTCTCTTCTGAAAGTATATATTTCACAAAAGTGGATAGTTAGTAAATTGATCTGAATTCAGGAAATTAGCAATTAAGCACTTAAAAATTGCTAAACTTACAACCAAGCTATTTTAATTAAAATTTAAAGAATTGAGTGAAGACAAATTGATTACTCTATTAAAATACTTTCTAAATATTTTGCTTGAATCTTATATATGATTTATTAACACTTACATTGTCTCCTTTAAATATTAAAATTAATCTTTGTTTAATTCTTTGTTGAAATTTCACAACAAAAAACAATTTCCATGTCTAATGTTAAATTTATATATTAAAACCAAAGAAATTAGCACATGAACATGCAGCCAGACAGAAACTCAAATTAAAAGTCCCTACACTACAGTAGTATAATACAGTGTAGATTCTACACTAATATGTGCAGCCCCCACAGTACAAGACCTCCATACCATAACCCACAATTTCTTTCTATTTGTAGAAACATGGCTCACTAACTCCCAGCTCATTCTGAATCCCAACAAAATTAAGCTCCTTCTTTTTTAGCCCAACTAGATCCCCCTCATATTCCCAGTTTTTTACTATAGTGTCAAAAAATCAAACTGTGATTACCCCTATAACCCATACTAAACTGCTTAGAGTGCAAATAGATAATAATGTGACATTTGACATTCACATAGCCCAAACCATCAAGAAGGTCCACAAGAAACTAGGTCTCTTGTATAGAAATAAACAATTTCTTAAAAGAAATACCAAAGCTACTATAGCCTGCACACACCTCTTATCACCCCTTCTGTATGCCTCCTTAATATTAACCAACCTCCACAAAACCGACTTAATTAAGCTGGAATCCTGCTGTAATAAAATAGCAAAGTTTGCTACTGGTGCCTCCTGTAGGTCACATCACTATACTTATCTTAATCAACTAAATTGGCTTGAACTCTCTCAGCTTCTGCACTTTAATCAAGTAACCTTTGCACACAAAATCCTCCCCCAACCTGATAAAATCCCTGCTCTCCAAAATATTATATAAGTCAATAGTACAGTCTGTTCCCCCTGGCTCAGATTCGAAATACTGGCACTCCAAAATAATGTAAAAAACTTCCTTTATTCAGACATTGGTTAAGCGCTTTCATCTAAAACACTTAGACTTCCTCAGAACAAAGTCATCTCTTGTCCATTAGGTTTATATACATACATTTTCAATCAAATAATTAATTGATTAATTGCAATGTGAATTTAAAATTTAAAAAAAATAAAGTGCCAGTGTGCCATTTATTTAAAATAATCATTTAAAAATTCCATTAAGCATTGCTATTAAGAAACCTTGCTTATAACAAATAAATACAATCAATTAACTCAATGCACCCTATGCATGTGAATGATTTAGAAAAGTTTTAATAGTGCAAATTCCATGCATTGGGTTAGTAACTACAATCCCAATAAATCTGTCTACCCCATATTTGCCAGGATTGGTTTTATTGATATGTGGTCATTCAACCCAGGCGGGGTAGATGCATCCAACTTAATTTGCCACCTAGTTTCTAACTCACCTAGTTTCTTCCTAATGTTCCCTCCCCTAGGATTCTCTTTGGCTATGTCTAAAATGCCAAAATGAAACATACTACAATTACTACTTTCTTCCAAATGTCTCCATAGAGCATTTTTTGTGTCTTTTTTCTTTATACAGTAATAGTGGTCATATATTCTTTCTCTCAGACTTCTATCAGTCTTACCTACGTAGTAACTAGGACACGTGGAACATTTAGCAAGATACACTAGGTGAGAAGTCCTACAATTACCTTTCCTAAACTTTATCACAGTCCCAATTGTATCTTCCAGTTTGATACTATTTGCTGGAAAAATGTACCTGCACTGGTTGCATGTACCACATCTAGTTGTACCTTTCCCCTCCAGTATATTTGCCCTGGTACATGTTTTCCTTTCCAGTTCCATTTTCATGTTACACCCATTCCTTGAAACAAATCTAGGTGTTCCCCCCACTATATCCACAATCCTCCTATCCATTTTTAATATGTTCCAATAATTGGAAATAATATTTTTAATATTAGTGGTCCAAGGAGTGTGTTGTAGTATGCAGGCTCTGGTATAGTCTATGGGGATCTCACTCCTTATATCTTCAAGATTTTTTGCCTTAACCAGGGGTCCTTTCCCCAACAGGGGTACATATTTTTTACCCCATTCGTTCTCTACATACCTGGTTACATTTTCAACCATCCATCTGGGGTACCCCCTTTGAATGAACATATCCCCTATAAACTGTAACTCCATAACCAGATCCGTGTATTCCGATGTCATCCTGTTGGCCCTAATACATTGCCCCTTGATTATACTCTTTTTTTGTGTTGTTGGGTGGGAGCTTGTGTATTCTAAATATCCATTACTCAAGGTCTCTTTCCTGAATATTTTAGATCTAATTTTTCCATCATCCACTACAATTAATGTATCTAAATAGGGCATAGAATGTGGGTCCACACTAAAAGTAAATTTGAGGTCATTACTCCTTGAGTTCAAATAGCCCATAAATAATTCCAATTCTTCTCTATTACTTTTCCAAATCAAAAATATATCATCCAAAAATCGATAGTAGCAAGATACCTCATGAAACCACTTACTTGTGAATATATATTCAACTTCCCAATCATATAGATATAAATTAGCAAAAATGGGGGCACAAGCGGCCCCCATTGCTACTCCCTTTGTTTGGATATAATATTCACCTTCAAACATTATATAATTGTGTTTCAAAATCAGTTCCATGAACTCCACAATTAATTCTATCTTGTCACATGAGTAATTACTCAATTTCCTCATACAGTAAGCAAGGTTTCTTAATAGCAATGCTTAATGGAATTTTTAAATGATTATTTTAAATAAATGGCACACTGGCACTTTAAATTTTTTAAATTTTAAATTCACATTGCAATTAATCAATTAATTATTTGATTGAAAATGTATGTATATAAACCTAATGGACAAGAGATGATTTTGTTCTGAGGAAGTAGCGCTTAACCAATGTCTGAATAAAGGAAGTTTTTTACATTATTTTGGAGTGCCAGTATTTCGAATCTGAGCCAGGGGAACAGACTGTACTATTGACTTTTTTGAGTTGACTGTTTCCTGAGTTTACTGAGTTTCCAAAATATTATATACTCGTAAACTACTTCTTGATGTCTTCTCTCCAGTAACTTGCACCTTCTAGATACCACCAAGGGCAACAACTCTTCTGGAAATTCTCTCTTTTCCAACTGCCATCCTAAAATATGGAATAAGCAGCCAACCCAAATAACATCTAACATCTCTATTGTACAATTTAAAAAGCTCCTTTTGTCACACTTAACTGACACCTCGCTATGTTCCTGCACCTCGCCTTAGTCTCCTTGCCAACTAGTGCCCTTTAAAGTAAAGTAACAAGACATCTCACAGTCAGTATTAATACATTCTGTAAGAAAATTACCTTATGAATCCTTTAAACTGTATTTCACTCATGATGATGTATAATGTGAATGATTTGAGCAAAAGCTTTGTTTCCATCATGTATCTGTTATTTGCTATCAATGCACTAATTTCTAAATGGTTTGTTAACTTATTATTTGTCTGCAATTGTTACTTCTGCATTCTCTTTGCATGTTTATTAAGCTATAAATTGTCTTTGCAGGAACTTTTTTCCCCTGTCCTCTGCTGAAAAAGGACCTGTGTCCAATCAGGCTTTCCCAGTTAACAAATGTAAAATAAAATCAAATAAAATAAATAATAAATAAAAGAAAAAAAAACAGCCCACATTATGCTGTGCTTCCTGAAGGAGCTAAAACAGTAAATGCTGAAAAACAAGCTCAGCTGTCACCTTCCTTAGGAACAAGCCATAAAATAATACTGTGAATGACCACCAGCCAGAATTAAAGGGGTAAATAACAAAATCCACTATAATATTAAAAACAATAAAATGTTTGAGCACTTTTGCCCATTAATTATATTAATAATTATTCAACAGAAGTCCTATTAATAATGGACCAACCTCCCCCCCACTGTGGTATGCAGTATCTTCACCTATAAATATTCTGTCTCTGGCTTGGAATTCCAGGATCATGTTCTCTGGTCCTATGGCCATTGTTGGCATAAAACCTCTGTGTCATTTGTACCAGATAGCATTTCCTGTAATGAGGGCTAGTGCAAATGATGAGGATTTTCTGACTCTGTCTGCTTTCATGAGCTCTTTCCACCCACAATTCACATCCTTCCTCTATCTTTGATTCATTTCACTATATTGTTCATCTCGCCACCCATATTGACTTCTGCTTCACCTTTAAATAGCCTCATTTCAGTCCTAATCTAGCTGTAAGAATATGTCTAATGAACTGCAATTATTCAATCCTTTGTAGTCTTGTGTGAGAGTTTATTACTTTAGATGTGAGCATTCATTTCAGCTCTGTTGTGTAGCCACAGTCCATAATGTTCCCTTTTATCGTAGAGTCTGCTTTGCAGACACTGCATGTTTCCTGAAATTTTTCACTGTTAAGAGACTTGTTTAAATTCATATCCATATTTACTAATGTCTTTAACTTTAATCAATGTTAGAAATCTAAGTCAGCCAGCATGAATGCACTGTGGAATGCTTGGTAGAAAGCACTTCTAGTTAATCTCATGCTTGTCTAATGGAGTTTCTATCATTATTAAATGTGATTCCAGGTTCGCCGGTTTGATCCTTTGCTGGGGTGCCTTCTGTGCGGACTCTGCATGTCCTCCCTGTGGTCACGTGGGTTTCCTCCCACATCCCAAAGACATGCTGTAGGTGGATTGGACACTCTAAATTGACACTAGGTATGAGTGTGTGCATGTGTGTGCCTTCTGTGGAAGGTTGGGTGCCTGGCTGGCAACTCGACACCATAAAAACTCCACTGCCAATCATGAGCAGACAAGTGATCCACTGTGGTGACCCCTAACCACGAAAAAGCCGAAAGAAGAAGAAGAAGAATTAAATGTGATTCCAGGTACAGACTGTATCCTGGTTAGGGTCAGAAAGTAAAAACCTATGAGTCTGGATCCCTGTCATTTGGGACTAGTTATAGCTTTCTTGGAAATCGTGTTATTAGTTGTTTGTCAGAATAACTGGATTTCTGTGAGGAGTGGATTTTTTCAACATCACTTATAGAGGCTTTAGTGACTCTAGCCCTGAAGAAAGCAATTTTTAGGTCCACAGCTTCTTAATAACTAGCATCCCATCAAAAATTTACCTCTAAAGGTACCAAGATGGTAGTCTTTACACAACTTGGATCATTCTTTAAGGATCACTGTCTCCTTAACAGCTTTTAGTGTGGACTTTAAACTCACTATTGCATTAGTTCTGTCCTCATGACAGCTTGAATGTTCTGCTGATGGCAGATAATCAATATATCTACTTTATTGTGTTTCGCCATGATTTCCAATTTTTGGCATTGTGATTCATGACATTCTTTTGAGTCAACATTAGCCATACTGTGACATCACCACAACGATTCAGGGTTGGTTTGCATCCTTCTTTTTGGAATATTTCTAGAGGGTGGTAACTACTATTAATTAACCTTTGACATCTAATAACCTTTAACAGCATGTTTGATTGTGAGGAAAATAAAAAAATATATAATAATTATTACAATAGCATTTCCATCTTCTTACTTCTAGAGACAGTACAGTACTCCTATAGAAGCTATTGTAACCATAAAAGCACCACTCCAAAGTTAGTGAGAAAAGTTAAAGAAATAATGGCCAACACTGTCCCCAGTGCAACGCAAGATATGGTGACTTTTGAGGCTTGGGAGAAATGTAAAAGTAATTATTACATTGTCCCTAGCCACTACCCCCAACATGCACACAATCCAGTACAGAGTCATTTTGTGTACACCAGGGCTGAGTTTAGACTAGGTGGGGTTCATGGCAAAGGTGATTACTAAGCTCATGTCAACATTCACTTGTACAGTCTTGGTGTGTAGGGGCCACCAGACCCTAGAATTTCTGAAGGGCCGGGTATTCTATGATGCACTTATCCCTTCTTTTCTCAGAGGTGATCTTTATACTGAACAAGTAACAACAGAGTCTGTTGCTTTTAGCCACATCTATGTTCAGTTCAGATTTATGATTGTGATAAGAGGATGGCTGTGTAATGTATTTCACCTTTGTACCATACAAATGATTGCCATATATTAAAATATTGCAAACAGCAGCAGACAGCTAGTAAATTTTCTCCACAAAGACAGCCACAGTAATTATATCTACTCTGCCTGTGCATATCTCATATCCAGTTAAGTAGTCTATCATATTTCTCACAAATGTTTACTAGTCCTATTAATAGTAACTAGTAGTGACTGCATAAATCGAGCAAATAACAAGATGGTTACTTTCATCCACCCAACCCCATCCATTACCCCCCCACCCAGTAGTTATAGCCACCACATTTGATGGCTAAATAATATGATTTCACCTCTACACATTCCTCTCAACTTTCAGATTTTCACAAAATATCCATATTTTTGCCTTATGTTTTCAGTCGATTTGTGATAAGATTTTTTGTTTTCTAGCAAATCACTGAGGATTAAAGTAATTAAATAATGACATACATTTCAGTTTCAGACTTCATATCCCTCAGAAAAGATATGCTAACACAAATCCTGTTATTCTAACATCTATGTTTATAAGTGCACTATTTAAAGTCTGACCCCCACCCGTTATTTTTGCTTAGTGGTTTAGAGGTATGCTTCCACAGTCCACACAGTCAGTTTGCCACACATTAAAATATTCAGATGTAAGTTGCTCCACACAAATCACAAAGCTAGATTAATATTGCCAAAAAAAATTTGCTTGATCAGTGCCATCATCATTGTAAATCAGTAATGACACTCTGCTCACCACACTATTTGTCTCAACTCACCTGTCCACACAAAATAAGTCTAAAATATTGCCCAAAATATCTGGTTGATCACTGCCATCATTTCTGTACAATTGATAATAATACTTCTGTCATCAGTACCACAACATTACCTTTCTCTCTGTCCAGCATAAAACATAATGTTGCTGCCACTGCACCTCCTTACCTTATACAAGTTAAAAAAAAAAAAACAAAACAAACAAAAAAACCCCTTCCAACACTTTCTTGCCTTCTTGTCTACATTTGAATGTTATGAGTACTCCTGTGACCTGGCAATGTTTAAGGTGAACAAGACATAACTTGACTTGAATGTCATATTTACTGGAGCACAAACCCCATAGAGTGCTAAACACATTCAAGTACATGCTTCATGCCATTTATATCTTTTGCAAACAATGTGATGCCATCTGCATATGATAACATTATAGATATTTTAATACCTTCTTTGGTTGCATAACTTACATATTTCAACTTATTTATAGAACTTGCAACTAGATTCATCACAAATGTAAATAATAGACTACTCAGTGGGCATCCTTACCGTATTCATGTCTTTATGCTTACCTCACCACTTAACCATTCATTTACTATCACCCTTACAATATTAATTTTATATGCAGATATGCATATATTTATTATTCTCCTGCTTATTGTATACGATTCAAGTATATCCCATAATGTTTTATGATGAATGGTGTCAAATGCTTTATTCTGGTCTCCCACTTAAATTTTAACCTGTTTCTCTCTATTTTTAATATCATCTACCAATTTTCTTATTATTGATAATAATTCTTGGTTACATCTTCCTTTAATGCTATACACTGTCTTCTCTATTATTTTATTCCCTTTTACCACATTCCTTTGTTGCAAAATTTTCTTGATAATCTTATAATCTGAATTATTAATTACCACAGGTGTCCAGTGCCGTATACCTTCTCTGTGTCCTTTTTTCATATAAATTTAATTATGCTAGTGCATAAATCTTTATATTGGAATCCCATCTTTTCTTCCATCCAAACATATTGTTATACTTGTTGTATTCTATTCCATCAGGTTCTGCTGCAAGCTCTATATTTAATAATTTTAGTTCTCTACTTCCCCTGTTATTATGTTTTTTCAAATTCTTCATTATCTGTTCGCCTAAGGACTTTTACCTTCCATCCTTTTTTTCTCTCTAACTTTCTGTCTGCAGGCATTTCTTTAACATGATTCACCATTATCTTCATTATATCTTTTTGATTTTTATATATTATTCCTTTCTTATCCTTCATTTCTCTCATTATAGTTTTGCGTATAACTGTCAGCCAATCAGGGACAAATTTCAACAGAATTGGGGACAGAAATAAACAGGGACATGTTTAAAATAGTATTACTATTAACTTGAGACATTAACAGAATAAGAGAATATGAATCAATATACATTTTCTGAAGTAAAAAGTCTAACACCTTTAATTATTGTCTAAAACCCTTAATTATTGTCATTATTTATTAAGTGCAATTCACCACCTTTACTGTAAAAGTCACCAGTTTTAGGAGAGATTAAGAGGGATGGAGCTAAAATTTGAGTCAAAATCAGGGGCAGTTGAACGGCATGGTCTTGTCTTCTTTCACTGTCTTACTCAAATACAGAGCTGCTTATTCTTTTTTTACCTTTTAAAAGACCTTGAATAATAAACCTTTGGTTTTTCTTTGATTCATTTCATATATTTCTTTATTTAATAAAATATGCTTTATCATTCTGTTCTAAACTTATAAATGCATCTTCTTCTTTATTTTTATATTTTATTTTTGCTTCTTAGCTCTTATCCAGTTGGTGTTCTATATAACATTTCTTATATTTTTCTTTAAATATTAACCATTATTCTGAACAATTATTATAGCAATATCTCATTCTCAAACAATCTTTTCACAGTTCATTTACCATCATCTTTCCTTCTTCATTTAATTTTTCATTTATTCTTTTAATACCTTTACCTATTTTATGTATTATTTATTTATTTATTTATTTTTTTTTGCTTAACACTGTCCAACTTACTCTATGATCTGAAAAGCCTGTTTCTATTTTTCCTTCTTCTTTAATTTGTAAACTTATTGATATCAGGAGTCTTCAGTTCACCTCTACTATGTGTCCATTTATCTGTTTTCCAAATATCTAATTGCCCATACTTATCTCAAATTATTTCATAAATTTATTGTTTTTATTCTTTTTCTCAAGATTACAAATGAAATCTCCTACCATTATAACAGCCATATTTAAAGTTACCTAGTCCAATATTAATGTAAATATATTTTCTCTCTCTTTACTTGTTACATGTGCTTATATAGTAAGAATTTAAAATACTTTATCCTTCCATCTAAAATCTAGAACTGTGACCCCTTCCCATTATAACTAATGTTACATCCAATATTTTAATTGAATTTTACATAAAATCCCAATGCCAGAGCATGTTTCTTTGCCTAAATTCCACACAATGTCACATCCCCACAATAATTCAGTTTGTGATCTATCTGCATTTGTCAAAAATCTTACATCTTCCAAAACTACAGTATCAGAATCAAGCTTTTTGCAGCATTCTAAAATGTTTACTGTCCTAATTTTATTCTTTATACTGTTTACATTCATGGCTACAATTCTACATCCTACTCCATTTATCTTTTGTAATAATATTTTATGCCACTACTTATGCCATTTTCATCGCTTCCTTTTCTTTTTTCTTTATTCTTTGTTCCTATAAATTTTCTTTTCCTCTCTCTTACTCTTTTACCTGTCAAATTCTTTTTTTCTCTTACCTACAATGTTCAACTAACATCTTCCCCATTGCTTACTTCTGTACCTTCTTCCATTTATTTCTCCTATGTTTAATTTATAACATTGTCATTATCTAAATCTCCTTTCTTATCTTTCTCTATGATGTCCTCCTTTTTGTCTTGAACTGATCTTTGTGTATCTTGAGAATTCATTTTCTTTCATCTCCAATCGTGTTTTGTTCACAATCCATCCATAAAAGTCCTAAATTATTACACCTATAACATTTCATCACACATTTTAGCATTATGTCCAGTTTCCCCAAATATAATTTTTTTTTTGCTGTACTTCAATTAAATGATCTGACTTACAATAAAAATATGTCTTAGGCTGTCCCTAATATTTTACTACCTATGTTTTACCTTCAACATTTATAATACTTGATATATGCAAAATATTTTCATTTTCCATTTTCAAAACAGCTATACAATCCCATTCCCCAGTCCATAATCCTGTATCATACACTTTATTAATGTCCAACACATTTTTACATATATTTTCTAAATGTCTTTTTAATGTCTCTTTTTCCTACATCTGTTCTGAATTGAATATGTAATTTTACGCTTCTCTGTTAAATGCCTTAAAGATATGCAAGTTTCAAGGATAGCAGTCTTTTTTTCTCCTATTCGTAAAATTTATGTCACTACACTAAATATCCAAAATGTCCAAAAAATGTTCCACTACACGCACATTTTCAAAAAATAATGTCACAAAAAGTGTCCTTTTTCAAATGAATAAAAACTCTTACCTTGTATACCTTTGTGCCCAATAGTAAAATAACAGTGTCTCATACTTCCTATCTTTCTATTGCTTTTTCTTCATTATAAATCCTCACCATGTACTTCTTTTTTTTTTTGCTTACTGTGTTGTTCCTTTCCTTGTATTGTCCGTGCTTCTTCTTGCAGTACTTTGTCCATAATGTCCCCCCATGATTAATCTCTCCCACCTTCTAGCTTGCTTGCCTAAAGCATGTCCCTTAATAAATCATCCAGCAACTCCCCTGACTGAAGGGTTGTAATAAAGCATCCATCATTCATTCCTGTATTGTACTTGAATAACTGATATTAAAATAAATCTTCTGAATCCCTGAAGGCATAAATTTCTTCCTTTGCTGGTCTCTGCTCTCAGTGGATAAACTACTGACTCCTGAAGGCTTGACTGCCTTCCTCATTGCACTCAAATCACCACCACTATATCCTGCAGGGTCCGAAGACATATTTATCTTCAATTTCTCTTCACTCACCTCTGTTTGTTTGTGTCTTTCGGCTTTTCCCGGTTAGGGGTCGCCACATGATTGGTAGTGGATTTTTACGTACCGGGTTACCAGCCTTGACACACAACCTTCAACAAAGGCACGCCCCATTCACGTATGCCTCCACACAGAAAACGCTCTAGCTGAGAATCAAACGGGACAACGTCTTGCTATGAGGCGACAACGCTATCCATCTTAAAATATTCCACAAGCTCGAGGGCCTGTATAGCCTCAGAATCACCACTGCTATTGCCTGATAGTTCAAATGTACTTTCTTCCTGCTTCTCCAAGCCACTGCTGTGCTTAGAATGGAAGTAGGAAGTGTTGAGATGTTCAAAGTCCCCTACTCACACAAATGCGAGTAGAGGGAAGTTCCCTGATGCCCTGGCTAAATTTCCTCTAGTATTTAATAAATGCCACCTCAAGACTCCCATGACAAGGGGATACTAGCCTAGTGGGACTAACCTGATCAACAAAAGTATATATAAAAAATAAATAAGATATGGATATGGAGAATGACAGAAAAGTTGTGGAAAGAAAATGGGGACAGCACTTTTAAGGAATTTAGATTTGGGTTATAAGACAAACAGGGAGGTGAAAAATATAGATATGGGGTGCTAATAATGAACTGCAAGGTGTGAGTTGGGGGAGTTGGATATGGGAGATGAAATGGAACTTCAGTAGAAGGGAAGTACACAAACTGAAAAATAAGGGGAAGTCTTTTAAGCTGAATATCACTTTCAGTGCCACATTAAAAAGCTTACCAAATCATAAATGCCTGGCTGAGTTGACAAAATGAAACTGGTATTGTAATTATGGAGTGACATTAGAACAGATGGTGAGAAATGGGACTGTATGTGGAGTAAATGATGAACACATACAAACATTGCCATTATCAAACAGTAATCTGACTTCTGAAATACCGTCAGTACATGATTTAGCAGTTGAAGCATATATATATATATATATATATATATATATGTATATATATATATATATATATATATGTATGTATATATATATATATATATATATATATATATATATATATACATATATATATATATATATATATATATATATATATATATGTATGTATGTATATATATATATATGTATGTATATATATATATATATATATATATATATATATATATATATATATATATATATATTTATACACACACACATACACACACACACACACACACACACACACACACACACACACGATTTGCTAGTTTGGCATGATGTGGGGATTGGCTGTTATTGGCTTAGTAACAACAGGATAAGGTTTTAATTGGTTGAGGTCAGATTGCTGTACTGATACTGAGTTGACCATGTACTGTTCTCGACAGGTAGTCACTGTCAGTCCCAATTCTATTTATGTCCTAACAGGAATGTTTTCTATCGGCTGTTATTCATGGCTGTGTGACCTCAGACTTAACAGGAAGTGGGGTATGTGAGTTGAAACCTCCAACATAATGGTCGGGGGGGGGGGGGGGCTCACATCTTCTTTTCTGTTTATTCAAGACGAAGTTTTGCTTGTGTGTTTTGTCTGGAAGTAGCTTCAGAGAATCTTGAAAAATGTAGTGGTACCAATATTTGGCAAAGGATAAAATAAAATGATACAGTGTTTCTGGGACTTTGAACCACCGTAGGACTGCCCTAGACAGCTTTCTTGGGACCTTGTTTTTATGCTTTTTCCAAGTTTAAGAATGTCCAACTGAACTCTTTCCTCATCTCTTGCTTCTTCTCAACTGTCCATCTTATTGCAAACATTGGATCAGTTGTACTGTATCCTGATCTGAATCTGAAATGCTCATCTCCTGTCTTACTTTCTGCTACTCCATGTATTCATTTATCAATCACCTTCTCCAGAACTTTTATGCAATGTGATAAGAGTTTGATACTTCTGTACTGCCCACAGTTGTGACTGTCCCCATTTGTTGTTGGAGTCTGGCAGTAGTATGCATATTCTCCGGTCATCTGGGATTTGCCTCTCTCTCTCTCTCTCTCTCCACATTACTACGAGTACCCTCAAGAGCCATTTGTCCCCTATCTCAACTAACATCTTTGTCGTACATGGTGTGACCTCATCTGAACCTGCTGCTTTCCCCAACTTCATCTTCCTTAGTGCTCTTCTTACTTCTTCTATGGTGGGCTCCTCCTCTTCTCTTATAAAAGGCTGTGCTTGGGGCAGTACAGCTTCTATGAGGTTTTCTTCATTCAGAAGCTGCTGGACATACTCCTTCCATCTGCTTGTGATGTCCTGTGGACTGTGTTGCAGGTTGTTGCTCGTATCCCTTACAAAGGGTGTCTGACTATCTTCTTTAGCTTTTTGTCTTTGCCTTGCAACCTGATATAGTTTCTTTGAACCATCTACTGACTCACTCTCCAGAAGCTGGTGGAGTGCCTCTGATGCCTTGTTCTTTTCTATTGCAACTCCTTTCTTAGCCTCCTTGTATTCCTTCCTAGTCTGAACTGCCTTTTCTATCTCCCACTTTTTCCTGTATGTCTTCATTCTTTTGAAGGGTTTCTGGACTTCTACATTCCACCACCAACTTTCCTTATGTACCTTTTTTCCATACCTTGTTTCCATACCTGGCCTGATCACACATCTGTTCTGTAGTCCTCACACATGTGTTTTGAGGTGCTGCCATTCTTTTCAACTCAACCTATTTCCTCTTCTTCTTGAGGTACTAGATCCTTTAGTAATTCCTAGAGCTGCTGTAGTTAGCCATTCTTGTTCATGATCTCATGTTGTCTGTCTTTCTGAACCTTGTGCTGGCTACTATCAAGCTATTTGTCTGACAGAAGTCTATAATAACCTCTCCTTCTTTATTCCTGTTGATCCACTCATGTGGACCCAGGCAGTCCACAGACTCTGAACAAGAGCTTCAGCAAAGGATAGGGGAATGGAATGCAAATCTGCAGGCACATGGGATGAAACCAAGTACAGAAAAGACAATTGTAATGGCAGCAAATGGGAAAAGTCAGAAGAAGCTGAGACTTGAGATAGAAGGGCAAAGAGCGAAAAAATGGAATAGGTTAATAGCTTCAAGTATCTGCGAGGGGTGGTTGAGAAGAAGGGAAGTCTGAATAAAAAGGTCAAAGCTAGAATCAGAGAGGATGCAGCCAACTGGTGTAGTGTCAGGTGTAGTATATGACAGAATGCAAAAGAAACTGAAAAGTAAGGTGTAACACGCAGTGGTGCGACCAGTACTTCTGTATGGTACAGAAACCTGGGAACTAAAAGCAGAGCAGGTGAGGAAGCTAGAGGTGATGGAAATGAAGTGCCAAAGCTGGGTGGTAGGGTGCACACTGTGGGACAGACAAAGAAATTAGGACATAAGAGCAGAAGCCAAAGTAGCACCAGTTTCAGAACAGATCATGCTGTTATGGGCACATGCAGAACAGCAGAAGACAATCTGGTGAAGAAATTTGGGACAGACAGGAAGAAAGTAGGAGGAAAGGAGGGTATCCAGCAAAGAGGTGGATGGATTGTGTTAGAGAAGATCTGTGACAGTCGGGCATGAATTTCAAAGAAGGCAGGAATGTAGCACTGAATAGAGAAATATGGCAGCTATTAACATGACACCCTCACCCCATGTAGAAAAATGGGAAAAAGGGGGGGGGGTGATGATGATTTTATTTTGGTATTCCTTGGTAAAGAGGAACACCCTTGCTCCTCCAACATTACCCTCAAAACAAGGACAACTATTTTAGATCTGGGCACATTTGTTGACAACAAGCTCTCCTTTGACCACCATATCAGGTGTATTTCCTCCAGATACAAGAAAGTTATCATACATTTCTACTCCCCTTCTAGGCCTATAATGAAATACGGTGCTCCATTTAGACATTATACAATGTGAACAACTCCAACTTCTCATAAATCAAGGACTTCATCTCCATTACCTAAGCAGAATACCTTAGAGCCATAACTATCTTCTCGGTCACATGCAGACTCCTTAGGAGTGACTTTTTAGGCAATACAGTGATCACGAGTACAAAATACCTTCACCTTCACCAAAACATAAACAGAACCTGCTGGCATGACTGATATCTCTTTCCAAAAACTAATTCTTTCACCATCTTCAAATGTAGCCTAGATGAATAGATGGTTAAGAGCAAAGTCGCATATGGTTTGTTCCCAAAATCCCTCATGAGAAGTGGTAGCAGGTAGTGGGAACTGCAGTGGCAAGACAACAAATGATTTACATTATCAACAGCCAAGTAATAACCTATGAACCTATAAATCACAAACCAATTCCACAATAATTTGTATAACCACGAAAAAAAGGACACACCAGATATTCTTCACCACAAAAATAGATCCAAGTTCGTATGATGCAAGGATTTATTTTAAAATACTTCTTCAAATATAAAATGCAAAATCACTTCTCACTTTGTAAAACATGAAACACAAATAAATTCTCTAGCGCCTCGGCAAACTTGCCTTTAACAGAGCAAGAAATTTTTAATTCATACAAACTCACTTTTATACTAAAATAAAACATACCCACTCAATCACTTAATTAATAAATAAAGAAACAGTACTATACGTATCAAAACATTCAATACTAACCATACATTATTAAACACAAAATTAATTACAATAAACTTTTCCATGAGCAATCATAATTTAGACCTATAGGGTTCAGTGTGTTAAATTTCAAAATTAAACAAGTTTCTTTTTTTCCTTAATGCATATTTAATCCGTTGCTCATTCAAATGTTCACTTCCTTTTACGCTATCTAACACTGTTACTAACAGTCCCTCAGGATTACCATTATGATATTTATTAAAATGCAGCGCTATGGGACTAGTTTGTTTATTATTTTTTATATCTGTAACATTCCCTTTTATTCTACAGGCAAATGTTCTCTTTGATTCTCCCACATAAAATTTATTATACAGACATTTCATGCCATATACAACTCCTTCTGTTTTACAATTAAATGTTCCATTTATAAAAAATGGAACCCCATTAATTCCACAATAATGCTTCCTTTTTTCTATTGGAAGACCAAGTATTACCTTATTACTGTGATATCAGGTGAGAGGATAAGGGATTGAAAAGCTACCTTTGATATTTTTTATCAGTTAGGAATATTACTACAAAAAGAAGCATTATCATTTCTTTACACATAGTCAGAAATGTTTAAAACTTTTCCCTTGGTCCATTTGTTTGTTATACAGAATATCTCTCAAAGCTATTTTAGGTGATAAGGGGGTTCATTATGTAAAAGGAGGAACTTAATCAGCTTTGTATGTACCATACATAAACTTGCATTTAGCTTTTTTCCTCAAAAGTTAAGAATAAAGGCAAAAATGATAAGGATAGAAAGATCAAAATAAGGAACTCTTCTAAAATGAGAAATCATCTTTCTTGCCCATTTTAACTTGACACATTAGGATACACTGCCCAAGAAAAATAATTACTTATAAAAACGCTATAGACTTACTATTTGCTATACTATTGCACTGCATTCTGCTTTTTATAACTTCATTTTCTTAAATATATAAGTGTATACTGCTTTTTATAACTTCATTTTCTTAAATATATAATTTAACTGTTTATCTACTGTACTTGCAATCGCTTTTGTTTATATTTATTGTGTTTTTCCAGGCTGGGCCTAAAATTGGTCATTAAGGAGCAGCGTTCTACTAAAATTATCACATAGTTTTAATCTTACCTCATCCAGTACCATATTCTCACACATTAAAATTCTGTATGCAGATGCTGTAAAAAAAGTCCTTGACAAGATCTCCTAAAACATGTAAAATCTGACCTCAGCAAAAGTCCTTCAAATCATCTCCCCATGCATTGCTACAGCAAGTTAACAACAGCAAAGTTATTCCCAATCAAATAATGCTGTACCAGCTATTGAACAAAGTGATAAATCAGCTTCCCATAGAAATGTAATAGTTATTGTCAACTCAGTTGTCAGGAATACAGATTCGCCACTCACCAGGCTGTACAAGGAGAAGATTACTATCCGCTGTCTTACAGGTGACAGGATCAGAGACATTACAGGGGCCTGAAGATCCTTTCCAAAGACAAATATCACTATGATATGGTAATGATTCATGTGGGAGTGAATGACTGGTGGGGGGACCTGAAAGACATGCAGAACCACATATCAGAACTCTCTAAACAAGTGACAGTAGAATGACCAGATAACTGACTTTAATTATTGACGTAATAGTTGACGTCATTCCAGGGGATGCAGTATGTATTAGCTTGGGATGAGATGATACTTGTTTTGCATGGATGGACTGCATCTCTTTGTCAAATGTTGTTGTGCAACAACACAAGCTCTTGCTGTCCAAATACTTCTTTCTATAGACAGTACATCTAATGGACATACCAGTTTAGCAAGGATCACATTAAGGTGGTTCTTCTCAGTGCCATGAGTCTCAATAACAAATAATCACACTTTGAGGTTCATCTGCATCTGGAACATGTCCATGTATGGAAAGTTACAGAGACTTGATTTAAATGTAAAGAAAACACTCCCTCCATACCTGGAATTTTTATCTACCATTCTTTCAGGTTTGGTTAAAAACTGCAGTGTTACATGTACAAATAGCAGTGAGTAAGCCAATGAAAATAATCATTCCACTGCAATTCAAAAGAAGCTACATTATATACCATAAATGTGATTTATGTACCACGAATGTGAGCACATACGTGAGTATGATACAATGAATAAGCCCAACCAGGCTCCCCCAAAATGTTCTGCTGGCATTGCATCACATGTCCTGACAGGCACTAAAGCCCACTCATTATCCCACAAAACAGGCATCCTTCCACATTAAGTATCCCACGTGCATATAAATAAGATAACAGATAGGATGACACATTACAATGCCAGCAGCTAGCACATGCTAACACAGCTAAAGCCCTCTATGTAAACCTTTCAGCTCAAATGCTTGCCAAAGCAATACATAGTTATCGGCTTAGTCAAGTAAAAACAGCATTTTAGTCAAGTAAATAATGAACTGAAAATATCTTCCTTCCATACTACAAGAAAGCATTGTAATTTCTCCTATTTTTTCAATCCCAACTTCTTACTCCTCTCATTTATAATCCCAACAAGATGCCTCTGGGTAATCTAACCAAGCTAACACTTTTAGTTATACTTTCAACTGTCCTCACCTCTACCTACCTTCTCACCTCCTTTGAAAAACTTTACTATTACCGTTTTAACCACTCTCTAAAACAAACAGCAACTCACACTCATATACTGTCTAATAGTCATACTAATATAACTTCCATTCCCAGCTACCTACTACCTAACTACCATAGACTCTCCCACATTAAACACAATAAACCCACAATAAAGAAAGTGAAAATTCAAACTAACCTCAGGTATAATTCAGTAGTAAAACTAAATAATCCCTCCTTAAAAGATGGTGACATCCACCCCAACCCTGGCCCTACCAACCCCATCACCCTAACAACCCACCCCAAACTCAATAACTCTTTCCTAATAGGACATCTAAATATCCAAAGCATTAATAATAAAGTAGCCCACCTCCATGCCCTTCTAGATATTCACTCCTTTGATATGTTCTGCCTCACTGAAACTTGGTTGAAACCAGAAACTAAAGACGATGAAATCATTCTCCAAGGTTATAATATAGTGAGACAAGATCGAACAAAACACAAAGGTGGTGGAGTAGCAGTTCTATTCAAAGATGGACTTCATATCTCCACCTTACCATATAATCCAACCCAGGATAGTAACGCAGAAGTCCTCATCACTAAACTTCAACTCAACCCAAACAAATCTTTATACATTATCTGTATTTAAGACACACACAACCTCGGCTAGCTCCCAAAAGTCTTCTCCACCAAACACGGTAAGCACAGTAGGTAAAACGAGAGTGAAGACCACCACGATGATGCAGCAAAATCTTTTCTTTATTTGAAACAAAAACAAAAAACCAAAAAAGAGGATGAGCGCTTTCGCGTACGGAGATCTGAAGAAGCGTACAGTCCGTACACGAAAGCGCTCATCCTCTTTTTTGGTTTTTTGTTTTTGTTTCAAATAAAGAAAAGATTTTGCTGCATCATCGTGGTGGTCTTCACTCTCGTTTTACCTACTATTATCTGTATTTACCTACCATGTGGAAATAATATCTGTACAATAGAGGCTACACTAAGCTGGGTGTCTTCAACTTACCCCCAAGAAACAATAATACTAGGTGACTTTAATATTGACTGGAAAGGTGTCATCGCTGAAAATCCTACCTCTCATATTAACCTCCACGGCTTTAGCCAAATTATCACCTCCACAACCAGAATTAACAAGCCAAATAAAAAAGAGGGTCTATATTATATCCTCGAACACTTAAAAAAGCGAACGCTGACTGATCAAACTTATTTTTGCGAAACTGCAAAATATCGAAGCAGCAGAAACTCAAATTTTTTTCCTAGGGAAAGAATTCGGTTGTCCTTTTCTGTTGCTTCAGTACTTTCAGTGTTATGGTGGAAAGTTACCAGTCGGATTCAGGTAAGTGGGCGATTGTGTGGATGTGAGTGTTAGGGTGATTTAGGCGAGTTAGGGTTAGGCTCTGGTTAGGTGTGTTGGCGATTGAGTGGACATGAGGGTTAGGGCAGATTTAAGTGAGTTAGGGTTAGGGAGCGGGTGAGGTGAGTGTGCGATAGTGACGGACCTTAGGGTTAGGGTTTGGGTTAAGGTAAGTGGGTAGTTAGTGGTGTGTGCATAGTTTAGTGTAGGGTTAGGTATCAGATTTTAGGTGTATGTGTGTGGATTTCTGTTTGTTTGGTGTGCTTGTGTTGTGTGTATGTGTTTTGGATCAGCGATTTTTTTCCCTGGGAAAACAAATCGCTGATCTGACAGTTCGAGATTGTAAGCTTTCGCTTAAATTAGGTCGATCAATCAGCGTTCGATGATATAATATAGACCCAAAAAAAGAGCACCTTAGACTGGATACTTAAAAATAGACGAAAACAATCTTAGAAGGTAGGAACGCTGCCAGACGATGTAAGTGATCATATTTTGACCTACATCATAAGAGAAAGAAATGATCTTCCCAACCTCCCCACCTTTAGGATAGCATGCTCTACCAAATACTTTAATTCAGAATTATTTCAAAATGAACTCGGTGCCTGTGACTGGAACCTTTAAAAACCCTACCACTTGAAGAGGCTGTAAAGTATCTTAACTCTAAATTCTTATCTATCCTGGATAGGCATGCACCTAAACGGTCCATCAGAATGAAGTCTAACCCAGCCTCATGGCTTTCTAAAGAAACCAGGCATCAAATTTTGCTTAGAAACAAAGCTTGGGCTAAGTGGAGAGCTAACAGAAATATCTCTGATCAACTAAATTTTAGGCAGCTGAGAAATAGTACAAAAAAGGCAATACTTACAGATAAAAAGAACTACTACTGTAAACTGCAACAAACTCACCAAAATAATCCCCAGAATTTCTGGTCTAGTGTCAATAAACTCCTTTCCCCAGGGCACTCTCGAACACCCACCCCACGTGATGCCGATCCAAATACCCCCCATCAAACTGCCAATACCTTCAATTCTTTCTTTACTGAGACCATACAATCACTAGCTAGTCAACTAATCCCAGACAACCTTCCTACCACCATACCAGGCACTCTACCTACATTCAAACTGCAACCCTATCTACTACTCTCATCTATAAATGCATCCAAAAACTCAAGCCTTGTACTCCTTGTACTCCTTCTGCCGACCAGCTACCGTCACAATATCTCCAAAAAGCAGCCAAAGTTATTGCCTACTCTATATCCATCCTTAAAAATAGGACAATTAAGGAGGGAACCATTCCAGACATTTGGAAAATCTCCCACATTATCCCCCTGCACAAAGGTGGTAACTCAAATAACTACTCTAACTATCGGCCAATAGCTCTCTAATCACCCTTAGCAAAAATTATGGAAAAATGCATTCACCAACAACTTTTACATCATTTATCTCAGCATAACATAATAGCAAACTGCCAACATGGCTTTAGGCCATCACACAGTACCACAACTGCCCTTTTATCCTTTGCAGATACCATCAATAGAAACCGTAATAAAAACATCCTCTCATCTGCACTCTTTATTGAACTCTCAAAAGCTTTCGACATGGTAAACCACACCCTTCTAATCAATATTCTTGAATCCCTTTCCTTTGACTCTCAGGCTGTTAAATGGTTCAAATCCTACCTTAGCAACAGGTAACAGGCAGTTCTCTGGGAAAATCAAATTTCTTCCTTTCTGGCAGTCACCCTCGGTGTCCCTCAGGGCTCTATTCTTGGACCACTTCTTTTCTCATTATTTATCAATGACCTTCATGTAGCAATTCCTCAAGCCACCTGCATTCAATATGCAGATGATTCCACACTAGTATGCTCAGCTTACTCCCCATTAGAACTACATTCTATTACTCAAAATGTTTTTAACATTGTAGAAACATGGTTTACAAAATGCTACCTCCTTCTTAATGCCAAAAAAAACAAGCTCCTTCTCTTTACTCCTACTACTAAGTCCTCCCCCATAGATTTCTCAGTCACTTCTAATAATGGCACTATTATATTCCCAGACTCTACCACTAAACTGTTAAGAATTACCATTGATAATAACCTTACATTTGATTACCATATAAATAACACCATTAAAACTGTCAATAGAAAAATAGGCTCCTTATATGGAATCAAACCTTTCCTAACCCCAACAGCCAGAACCAAGATTGCTCACTCACATCTAACCTCAACTCTTCTGTACGCCTCACCTATATATACTAACCTTAAGAAAAATAATCTTAACAAACTGGCAACTTCCTATAATAACATCGCCAAACTTGCCACTGGCAATCCCTTTAGAACCCACCACTGTCTGAATCTTTGGCAGCTAGACTGGCTTGAATTCCAAAACCATCTGATTATCTCCCAACTTACCATTGCCCACAAGATATTTTACCAACCCAACACCACCCCTATACTCTCCAATCTCTTAATCCCCTATAAAAATCTGAATTCCCTACGTTCTTCTAGCAAACTCCTCGCTAGCATAACCAAGTCTAACAACATGGCTGGTGACTCCCTGTTTACTAACACAGTGGGTAAAAATTGGAACCAGCTACCCAATGAACTAACCCAACTCTCTTCCTTGCCTCTCTTTAAACAAAAACTCAAAAAACACCTCAAAACACACTGGTTATGCCCTTGTAGCAACCCCGACTAACCACCTACTTTCACTACTGATACTTCCTCTTCCAAATAAACTTACTAACATTTTAAAGCTAATTCATGCAAGCAAGGCTATTAATGTTTGAACTCTAATCAACATACTGCTAAAATATTTCTTTCTTCTTTTGATGTGTAAAATTCCTTATGAATCGTACTGTGCTACATTTTTTGTCACTCTTTCAAGTGTAAATATCTTCAGTATGTTATTATTACTAGTTTTACTTTTTTAAATCCTTTTATTTACTATGTAATAACATTTTTAATTTTTTAATTATTTTATTTTGCTCTCCCCGGGCCTCTACTGAAAATGGAAATATATCCAGCTAGACTAGCCCGGTTAACAAATGTAAAATAAAATAAATAAAATAAAATAAATAAAGAAACTAAATGCTGACTAAAACTTTAAATTCGAAAGAAACATCCCTAAACACATCACATGCAACAAAACCATGCAGCTTTTCACAAATTAAATTGAACAGAATGTTAAGGGATGTGGGGCTATTCCAGTATTATATCAGAATATCGTTTGAATTTCTATGAAGTGAATATTTAAAGGGGCTGCAATGAGCTCACATAAAGAGGAAGGCCAAAATGCTCAAAGTATCTTTATTTTTTTTTTCTTGTTATACATTACTTAATTATAGGGCATACAGGGATAGGTTGTAACACATGCCATTGCTGGACCTGTCTTGATTTAGAAAAACACATAACTGCATGCTGTTTGGGAAAGGCTGCTGACAACAGTACCACGCCAGATCCATAGTGCAGATTACACTCCATTATTTCCAGTAAATTACTGCAATTAGCAGAAGAGAAGTAATTCCTGCAGTTAAACCCCACCAGCGCTTTGAGCCTTTCAGCCTAAGAAAAAAGGAATCATACAACTTCTGCATTAGGACTTCATATATCTGCAAATCAGTATGAAGAATATTCTTTCTCATAAACTACAGCTGTATCTATCCAGCCTGAATACTCTGTACTATGTTGGAGATTACATGATATTCCAGGTTTATGTTTCTTTCTATGTATTATATAGATATGCTGGGTTGTTTGGATTGCTTTCAAATACTGTTATTCTGTTTTATGTCATTTGAAAATATAATGCTTATCCTTTATATCAAGTGAAACAAGTAGAAATGCAATAAAAAGTTCATATAAAAAGTATCTTACAAAATGCTCCTGTTGACATAACCAAAGAAATCATTGAGACATGCCATAGCTGTTGTCTACGGAGGAATCCTGTTACTAGTATGGTAGCTTATAGTGTAGACTTTTTAATGACAAGTACCTGTTACTCTGGCATATGTATATAAAAATTTAAAATGGCAGCAGCATGCTGTCAATAATGTATTGACTCTATAGCACATATGGATCTTGACACAGAACAACCTGAGGAAAATGCATTGTGCGGCTGTCCATTTTGTCAATGCTTGATCTTTATCTATTAGAACCTTTGTGGTCATCTTGTTTATGGTCTGCTTCTAACGTGATCCAAAATTTCTGAATCGTGTACAAGTCATAACTATATACCTAGTCTTTTGTTTGTGTCTTTCGGCTTTTCCCGGTTAGGGCGATTATGCTACTGCAGCACCACCACTGCAATGCAAAACTATATACCTAGTAAAAAGTGCAAAACCCATGTATGAGACAAAACGCAATGTTTATTAATCTGATGGTCCATTAACAACTATTGGAAGATTCGTATTCAGAAGTAAATACAAATTGTTTGATAAATGATGGCCAGTAACATAAATCAAAGAATGTCACTAGAAAAAGAAAACTGACACTCTTTCCAGAGATAGGTTTCTGTACCGTACAGTGGTAATGGCTCCACCGCTGTTTTCTACGCCTTGCTTTTCAGCTTCTTTAGCACTCTTCTGTCATAAACTACCCTGGCACACTGTGCCAGTTGGCTGCGACCCCTATGATTCTAGATTTGCCCTCCTCATTCAGACTTTCCTTCTCCTCAACCACCCCTCCCAGATACTTGAAGCTGATAACCTGTGCCCCTGTTCTGCTATTTGCTCTTATATCTCAAGTCTCACCTTCTTCTGATTTCTTCCATTTGCTGCCATTACAATTGTCTTATCTGCACCTGGCATAATCCCGTGTCATCTTCTTTTGATTTCCCCAGTTTACTGCCATTACCACTGTCTTATCTGTACTTAGCTTCATCAAATGTGCCTTCAGTTTTACATTCCATTTTCCTATCCTTTGTTGAAGTTCTTGCTCAGAGTTTGCCTGTAAAGCCACATTGTCTGCATACAGCAAGTTTGTTGATCTTCCTGTTCTGACCTGTTTGCTAAGTATTCCATCTCCAGTATGAACAGCAGTGGGCCTACAGCTGAACCCTGATGTAGACCTACTCCCACTGGGAATCCCTTAGTGAGACCGAACACTGTGCGTAGTTGAGTCAGGGTCTATGTCATATAATCAAACTTCCAAAATTTCAAACACCATATGTTCGAATTTGGAAGTTCGAAATATGACAACAATGAAACCTCAGAACAGTAAAGTTTTTCCCAGGGAAAAAAATTGCTGTTCCGAAAAACACACACATAACACAAGCACACCAAAAACCTAATAAACCTACACTACATCTTACATACACAACTATCTATGCACTAACCTTACCTGCACCCTAACCCTAAAGTCTGTCACTTTCACACACTTACATTATCCGTACCCTAACCCTAACATCCGTCACACTCACACACTTACCTTAACCCAATCCGTAACTTTCGCACCACAGTAGAGAAAATGTCAAAGCCATGGAAGAATTTGAATTTCCGCGGCTTCAACATTTCTATTTTTCGAACTTCCGCAATTGATCTTCCAATACTTGACATTTAGGACGGTCGATTAAAGAACAGGTACCCTTGAGTCATTGGGTCCTTGTACATAGCCTGCACTAATTCTACCAATGTTTCTAGGACTTTGAACCACCACAGTACTACCCAAATCAGCTTACGTGGGACCTCATCATATGCTTTCACCAAGTCTAGAAATGCTCAGTTGGACTTTTTCTTCATCTCTAGCTTCTTTTCAACTATCTGTCTCACTGCATGGGCCAGTAATCAAGGAGTCTGAATCCTCACCACTGACAATGGAGAGTGATGTTCACTTGGTACAAAAATGGATACAACCAGTATTTCCAGATGCAGCTCTCTGCATCAAGCACAATTTCCCCTTAAGAACACACAAGGAACACAGTCAGCCTGGGGTCTGGGTTCTCTCTCATTCTGTCTCCCCCCAGGTTCCCATTAAGGCTCCCCACTGACACAGCTGAAGAGTTGAGTCTTCAGCTGGGAGTCCAAGCCAAGTCTTCCACCACTCTCTGTGAAACTACTGCTTCATGTCCCTGCTCTAAGTAGCTGACATGCACACACACACACACACACACACACACACACACACACACACACACACACACACACACACACTCTTTGAGATCTGATTTGCGCGCACACTCACACACACACACACACACACACACACACACACACACACACACACACACACACACACACACATACACACACACACACACACACAGAAAAGGGTGACACAGGTTTACTATCTATGCCCCCTTCTGCCCAGACTATAAGGTAGTTATTGCCACCAGGCACTCCCAAGCCAGCTACTCTAAGGCTCTTACAAGGGTACCCAGTTATATTGAGTGAAATTACTATTAATACAAATGGTAGTTTGACTAATGCAGTAAAGTTTTCAGGAGTGGCCACAGAGTCACCAAACAGATATGAGTACGTTCAAAGGTTACAATATATTTTAAAGGATCAGCCATAATGAAAAGTTTAAATATATTTAATAATAAATAATTAAAATGAACATGAAAATACTAAATATCTATTGGTAATAAACACCAAAGCTTCAACCACAGGACATATTAAAATAACATAGATGAATAGATTCTCACACATACAGAAAAACAGTGCTTAATTAATCTCACTATATTTTTCTGACTAATCTAAAATGTTACTTATTCCCTAGTCACTTACTAGCACTAGGCAAGATGAAGTAGGTGAGCGATCCTTCTATGTCAGTTTTCCAAAACAGAGTGCCATGAGACTTCAGTCTCACCTAGTATTAAACATTATTTTTAGTGAGGGATTGCAGAATGACATCACATACATCTGGTCATCTGACTTCTGGTTCCCATGAACCCCCCCCCTTCTAGAAACTGCCAGGATTCAGAACCTATGTGTCAATCATACATGCACAGAGAGCCTTGCTAAGATCTGCTGCACCTCCTGGAAGTCATAAAACCATAAATCACTTCCACTCTTCATACAGGAGCTAATAAACCATACTTCCTACAGACATTGCGTCTCTGGCTTTATTCAAAACTGTGAAATACATCTTTATGGCCTAAGCCCGGTAATTTAATTTCTTGCTCTTTTTAAAGTTTGAGATTAACCTTTTCTCTTCCAGTATCCTCTGTTAAAACATGCATAATGCATGTATATTTCTTTTTTTACTGTCCAGCAGGGCACACTGTTGATACAGTTTTAACACAAGCAACTTTGCAAATACATTTTAAACACAAGCATCTATACAAATATGTTTGATATACAAATGACATATAATTCTTTATAAAATTCCAGTTAGCTGTGCTGGCATATGTTACACATCCACTGCCCTACTTCTCCTGGTATAGCTGGCAATACCTCACATTGTCACACTGCAAAGACTGGGTCAGTTGTGCTGCATCTTGATCTGAATCTGAACAGCTCATCTCCTATCTTACTTTCTACTATTCTGCATATTCATTTATTAATCACCCTCTCCAGAACTTTCATGGAATGAGACAGGAATTTGATACCGCTGTACTGCCCACAGTTGTGAATGCCCCCTTTGTTCTTGAACACTGGCATTAGTGTGGTTATTCTCCAGTCATTTGGGATATTCTTTTCTCTCCACTCTGCTCTGAGTATCTTCAGGAGCCATTTCTCCTCTATCTCACCCAACATCTTTATCATATCTGCTGTGACCTCATCTGACCCTTCTGCTTTCCCTGACTTTGTTTTCCTTAGTGCTATTCCTACTTCTTCTAGGATGGGCTCCTGTTCTTCTCTTGGTATAGGCTGTGTATGGAGGAGTACGGCTTCTGTGGAGTTTTCTTCACTTAGAAGCTGCTGGAAGTACTCCTTCCATCTGCCTTTGATGTCCTGTGAGCTGGTGAGCAAGTTTTTGCTGGCATCCCTCATTAAGGGTGTCTCACTATCCTCTTTATCTTTCTGTCTTTGCCTTGCAACCTGATGAAGTTTCTTTGTACCACCTACTGAGTCACTTTCCAGAAGCTGGTAGAGTTCCTGTAATACCGTATTCTTTGCTATTGCAACTCCTTTCTTAGTTTCTTTGTTAGCCAACCAGTATTACTTGCTATCCTGGTCCATCTTTTGTATGTCTCACTTCTTCCTGCATTCTTTCTTTCTTTTGATGACTTCTAGGACTTCTGCATTTCACCACCAACTTTCCTTCTGTACCTTATTTTCATACCTGCCTTGGCCACATATCTGTTCTACAGTAATCTCACATGGCATTTTCAAGCAATGCCATTTTTATTCAACTCCACCAATATCCTCTTCTTCTTGGGGTGGGGTGTTAGAGCCCTGAGTAACTCCTTAAACTGTTGTACTCTCTCTCCAGTCAACTTCCAGGTCTTCATCCTGGTGTCTGTTGACCTTAGAGCCTACTATGACCACTGCTTGCATCTAATTGTGACAACCAGTGGTTTATGATGTGGGCTGAATGTTTCACTGGAAATGGTTGTTCAATCACTGATTCTAACCCAGCACCCTTTCCTTACCAGGAAGAAGTCTACCTGAGTTGCATGTTGTCCACTCTTGTATGTGATTTTGTGACTGTCTCATTTTCTGTACAATGTGTTGGCTACTATCAAGCCATTTGCCAGAGAAAAGTCTAGAATGGCCTCTCTTTCTTTATTCCTGTTACCCTGCCTATATGGACATAGGCAGTCCTCATATCCTGTTCTGTCTGTTCTGATATGTCCATTCAATTCACCCCATTTGCAACACCAATTCATGTTGACCTGTTTTATCTAGTAGGTCCTGCAACTGCTGTATGAATGTACTCTTCTCTTCACTATCACAACCCTGCAATGGGGAATATATATTTTCTACTGGATCTGATTTGGACATTTTATTTTTTTCAATACTTTCTTGCACCCTCACTACAACCTTGACTACCCTACTAACTTGACTGCATGACCCACAGCAGTATATTTCCTTCCCTTGTGATGGACAAGAAATTTAAGTTTTCTCCTACACCACTGCTGTCAGTATTTAATGTGCAATGGAATTAGCAAATGAAGTCAGAATCCCTGCAATGTTATTAGTTAATATACATCATGCAGTTGGCCTTAAGGGCATATACTGAATGTGCCCTGCTGCCTTGCATGACAACCAGTACTTGCTATACTCAGATGTGTTTTAAAATGGACATCTACAGATAAAAGTTATAATTGCTAGTTTCACAAGGTTTTACCCATCTCAGACTGAGCCTAGCACCTTTCAATTAAACCTTGCCAACAGCAGTGACAGCTGGTGACTTCAAATCAAAGGGGGGGCTGCAGGAGACAGCTGAATGGGTGGGGTCAATTGGGAATGGTTTGGCCAACTAGAAAGGGGAGGAGCTATGATAAAAACCACAAAAACTGTAACTTTAATTAAATATGTTGCCCTGGGTGCCAAACTATCATTATGAGAGTCCAGTCAAGAAAAAAGGAAAGTGTAGAAGAAAAAAAAATATTTCAATCCATTGGCTGCATGGCAGCTTACTTAATATCTAGATGGAAACAAACAGGTTGTGAGGCATGAAAAAATAAATTACTTTTTAAATACATTACTGGAATGCCAGTTAAAATCAAGTATAAAAAAAAGCAGCACTCAACTCAAACCACTTCTCCTTGCACTGCGGTTCTAATTATAATTTATATTCAGTTTTATTAAAGTACCAAGTAACATGCTGAAAGTAGCAATCTCTGTGATACCACCACTTGTAAAAATGTTTCTTATCCAAAAAAGACCTGCTGCCTGACAACAACTGTTTACTTGGTTCATGGGAAAAACATGATCAAAGTAAAAAATGAAAAGCAAATAGGAAACAAGCTCAACATACATTGCTTGAAGGATTACTGCACAGGATATGGACCGCACATGATAGATTGGCATTCTGTTTAGTTTGCAGGTAAAGCCTGCAATGAGCTCTTAAAATAATGTAATCCTGTCCTTTATTACAAATACTGTCATATGCATTTCAGTACCCAAGGCTTATATGTTATCTAGTTATGTAAGTATTCTCTGCATGGCAACAACAGAAAGGCTTTCAATGTTGGCAATTCGTTAACAGTATGCTTATTAAAACTTACTTGCATCTTACAATCTCAGACAAGCTTACCAGATGGTTGTTAAAGCATTGCTACTTAAACACAGAGCAACAGGCACTTTCTGAATAATAAGCATAAATCAACAGTATAAAAATATGACAGAAACCAGAACATTTTGCAAAATCAAGGACAGAGCCATTGTAGTACTTGTGTCTATCTTGGATGGGGGGATAGTCTGCACATTTACACTGCATTCTGTTCCTTGCCTTGCTTGGACACATCCAGAGTCACTACATAGGGGAGTGGGGTGCAACAAGTATGTCACAATTTGAAATGTCTCTGGCTGACTGCGATGGCCCTGACACATTTGTCATACCTCTCAACTTCAGAGCCAGAAATCTGGACAAAGCCATACGTAGAAGTGGGACAAAGCCCCAAAAATAAGGACAATTTTTAAATATTGCTCTTATAAACTTAGAAAGATAATAGAATAATAGGTCTTGCATTAGTATGAATTTTCTGAAGGGTATGAAATCTGAAACCGAAATGTCTGTCATTATTTTCTAACTTCAGCCTTTAATGATTTGCCACTAATTTGCCAAAAAAACACAATTTTATGAAAAATGGAACAAAAATTTGATTCAGAAATATAAAATAGCCACACAATACAGCTGGGAACCTGCAAAGAAGGGACACTTTTTAATATTAGTACTGCTAACTTGAGCAGCTGACAAAATAAAAGAATCTACATGCATTTCTGAACTAAAAGCAATCTATAACTAATTATTACAGTTATTAATTGTAAACTCTCCATGTTGTCTTCCAAAATTGCCATTTTGCGGAGAGATTATTAGGGGAAGAGCAACATTTTGAGCCAAAATTGGGTACTGTTGAGAGGTTTGGATATCACTAATTCTATAAAGCAATTTATTTGCACATACCTCTCAACCTGTTAATGCAGGAAATCTGGACAAGGCCAAATATATTGGGGGAACATATAAACAGTACTAAAAATTGCTCTTGTATAAACCAAGACAGTTGATAGAATAACAGGTCTTGCTTTAGCATGCATTTTTCTGAAGGTTATGAAGTCTGAAACTCAGTGTCTGTCATTATTTAGTGACTTAATTCCTAAATGATTTGACAGAAAACCACAAATTTTATGAGGAACAAACCAAAAATAAGAAGCAAAAATCTCTCCATTCTGCAAAAATCTGGACAGTTGAGATTTATAGTTCAGCCAGGGCTGTCTGAGTTTGCTGCCCTTTCCCCCCTCACAAAATCATGGTCGAATGGAGCTCCCCCCCCTACAGCCATTCCAATGAACCATTACTTGGCTATTTCACCCCATTTACCATAAACACTAACTGGGAAATGCCGAAAAACAAAAACCATAAACACTAATGTGCATACTGCTTTACTTCTGCGATGATTTGGACTTCATTTGAAAGTTTTATTTTGCATTTTACAGCGCAAACACTAATAGATATCATATCTGCTAAACAAAGCAATGCAGTCTCACAATGAAAACAGACAGCATTAAAACTTCTCTGCCCTTGAAAACTCACATTCACTGAAACAGCATTGAAACCCACATTCAAAGAAAATACATTTTGCCAGTGGCAGATTAACTTTAGGTTTGGACTGTTTTCAAATCACAGGCCCCTTGCACATGAAACATACACATGCTCTTTCTACACATTTCTGGTTGTATTATATTATATTCCTTGTACAATACAGTACAGTTTTAGAGGGTGTTTTAAATTTGTTTTGAAATTTTTCCAGTAAACAATGAAACAAAATGCATGCAACCAGTAATGACAAAACTGCCCAATTCAGAACATTTCCATCATAAAGGTCTACTCAGACTTCTACAGTCCACCAGTATCAGTACATATGCACAATCTCTGAAGTAAAAGTCATCTAAATAATCCCACATTAAAGAGATCTGTAACTAATGAAGAGGCTGCTGCTAGCAAACAACTCTGTATTTCATTGTTTCATCTACAAATAAAGTACCCATTACCCTTTTGGAATAAATTGCCTATCTTACACTAAAAAAATGATAAGCTAGCAATACTGCAATAGGGAATGGATGGCGACCAATAACAGGTTAATAGTTACTAGGTATCTTCGCCAAAAAGGAGTGCAGCATCCACCCCCTTTGCAAAGTAAAGTATCAGCAATGCATCTATCTACTGTGGGAGTAGAACCCATAGCCTTCTGCATCAAAAGCAAGTATACTACCTGCTGTGCTATTAACAAGGGAAGCCGACTCCGCATAGGCAATACTAAACTTTTGCTCCTCTGCAGCTCTCAGCTTCTTGTAAAATCTACTCACTCAGCTGTATCTCTGAACTTTGCAGCACAAAGAAATCTGGAAAAAGCCAAAGTTTATTGTGAGGGGGAACAAAAGCCCAAAAAACAGGGACACATTTTAAACATTGCTTGTATAATGTTGGACAGTTGCTAGAATAAAATGCTGTGTTACCACCATACATTTCACTGCCAAGCCTTAAACCCAGAACCCTGTGCAAAACAGTCAGAGCAACATACCACTATGCCAAATCAGCTGTTTTGAGAAAGAGGAAGACGGAAACTTAAATGGCTACCATTTAGTGAATTCAGTTCTCACTATAGCACAGCTGTCAACCTCCTAGCCCAAAACACACGAACAAAACCAATAATGGGTGAATACAGCCCCCAAACATTCAGTGAATTCAGTTCTCGCCATAGCTCTCAATCTCTTAGCAAAGAAACACCCGGACAAAGCCAGTAATGGGGAAATATAGCTCCCAGACATATTCAGTGAATTCAGTTCTTACCATAGCTCTCAACCTTAACACAAAAAATCTGGATGAAGCCAATAATGGGGGAATACAATCCCAAAAATAGGGACAAATTTCAAATATCCATCTTATACACTTAGAAAATTGCTAGAATAAAAGCTTTTGCGTTACCATGCACTTTCTGAAGAATACGAAGTCACAGGCCCCTTGCACACGAAACATACACAATGCATGTCATTTTTAACATTTATTAACCGGAAAAGTCTGACTTGGAACAAAAGCTAATTTTTAAGCAGAGGCCCAGGGAGAAACACTCCAAATAGACATGTCTTTGTAAGATGGGAGGACACTAGAGGAAACAAACACAGGGAGGGCATACAGACTCCACAGAAAGGATAAGGCACCCCAGCCAAGAATCAAACCAGAGAACCTGTAACTGTCAGGCAACAATGCTACCACTGCACCAATGCACTACCAACTTTGCATGGACACAAATACAGAAACCACAGATTTTATGAGGAATAGAACAAGTATGAGGGAAAAATCTGCAATGTCTTTACAAATGGTGGTGGGTAGGGAATTCATGCTCTTGCCACCTGGGCTCAAGTTAGAAGGTTCAAGCCTTATTCACTACCCACCACCATGTAGCACCTGGGGCATCTTATATACACACAATAAGGCATGACAGATCTCACCATATCGAGAAGTAGAAGTGACCAAAACTATGTAGATAGTGTATGCAGAACTTTTATACTGAATGTGGTATAAATGTTCATTTACTTTAGCTGAATATGTTTCTACAGGTTGAGTCTCTTAATGACACAATTAAAGCTGTATAAACGGAGGGATAAGGAAAGCCCTTGAGGAGTTTGGTTGTTTTTTGTGAAGGGGTAGGTGGGATGTGATGTCTGGAACAGCAGCTCTGGAACAACAGAGGGAACTAAAAGAAGACACCAAGAGGAAGCTAGTCAGGAGCTATCAATTAGAGAAAGAGACAGATAGAGAGAGAGAGATAAAGAGAGAGCGAGAGAGAGAGACAGAGAGACAGAGAGACAGAGAGAGAGAGAGAGAGACAGATAGAGAGACAGAGAGAGAGAGAGAGAGAGAGAGAGAGAGAGAGAGAGAGAGAGAGAGGGAGGGATATACTTACTAAAACAGACGGTAACCCAGCAGGAATACAAATGCATATTTTTAACTTTTTTTTTGTAATAAACAACCCAGTTTTTTAAAACTGATTCCTCTGCTGCCTTTAATATTCTGCAACACATAAGCGCGCACACACACCAACACATGCACGCACACACACGTGCATAAGCTCACATGCAAACAAGCACAATTAATGGATGCACACAATCACATGTACACACTCTCATACAGACAGATACAGACACCCAAATATGTACATATGTTTAACCTGTTTTAACTCTGCAGTTCTGGTGAACATCAAGATGACAAGAAGAGTCTTGCAGTTATGCTTCTAAAGGACAACAGGAAATTAAAGCTTACAACAGACAATGTTTTAATAACAAATGGTGTAATGAGAGAGAGCCAGGAACCTAGTAATCATGAGACTTAGTTCTCAGAAATGGAGTAGATCATACGTCTTAACCTCTCAGCACAAAAATCTGAACAAAGCCTAAAATGAAAGGGGACAAAAGTCCAAAAATAGGGACAGATTTTAAATATTGTTCTTACAAACTTAGAAAGTTGCTAGAATAACAGGCTTTGTTTCAGCATGCATTTTCTTGAAGGTTATGAAGTCTGAAACTCAAATGCCTGTCATTATTTGTTGACTTTAATCCTCAGTTAATTGCCAGAAAACCATAAATTTTATGAGGAACAGACTGAAAATATCAGACAAAAATCTGGACAGTCTGCAAAAATGTGGACAGTATTTACTGGTGACCTGTCCATTTTACTGTGATGTACAATGGCTATCATGAACAGAAATGATGAAGCTGGTCTTTTGCCATTTGGAGATGATGTTGCATGACATTACTGCCAGTTAGTTTTGTTCACAGTTCTAATAGTATTCAAATGAAAAGTATAAGACTTTGTCAATGACTATTTTATCAGGAGTTTCCTTTGTACACAAAGTAATAATCTGTAGTGTTTTCCCTCTTTTTCAAGGAGATCTTGAGTGCCTGGCTCATTGGGACACAGGAATGGAACCTGGACATGAGCCACATAATCTTCTGAGTTCATCTACTGCCTTAGGTACTTGGGGTGAGTAGGATAGCATTTGGGTTCATCCACTGGCTTAGGTACTTGGGGGGAGTAGGATAACATTTGGGTTCATCCACTGGCTTAGGTACTTGGGGGGAGTAGGATAACATTTGGGTTCATCCACTGGCTTAGGTACTTGGGGGGAGTAGGATAACATTTGGGTTCATCCACTGGCTTAGGTACTTGGGGGAAGTAGGATAACATTTGGGTTCATCCACTGGCTTAGGTACTTGGGGGGAGTAGGCTAGCTCACTAGGAAGGAGTGGCTTTTTCCTCACTGGGATGTGCAAAGAAGTTTCTACCTACAATATGACCTGTCTCTAGTAATGGAGATATTGTTGTAATTAAGTGGTGGTTTGCCATTAACATTTTGATATTGGAGGCTGGAGCTAAATGATGTTATATATGGTGATGCAAATGATATCCATAGCTCTGCATAGATAAGGCAGTAAAAAAAATACCCAATGTGCAGGGCAGCATATGTAAAGCTGCCAGTTAGGTTTCTCTGAACCACTTCCCTTCCCATCCCACCATGGGTGCAGTGCCAGCCCCTGATATTTGTACTAGGGACACTAAAGGCAAAATGGGGCAATTTGAGCAGATTCAGAGTAGCTGATGATTAGCTAGAGTGCACAAAAAGGGGGTCAAAACAAAAGGGCAAGTTGCTTTGACCTGTAGAGAATGTTACATGATTTTCACATGCAACCCAATACAACAAAGTAAAGCAACTTAGTATTTTTCTTAGTTTTATTTTTCAGAAATTAAGGGTGAGGGTTGAACAACTTGATTCATCTTAAATTCTAGAGTTTCTTTAATGTTGATGGACTCCTTACCTCTTTTTCATAAATATAAATAGTATGGATAATTTGTTTGTGTTTTTTGGCTTTTCCTGGTTAGGGGTCGCCACAGCGGAACTCCGGTCCGCTAATGATTGGCAGTAGATTTTTATGTACTGGATTGCCGGGCCTAACACACAACCTTCAGCAAAGGGACGCCCATTCACGCATGTCATCACACAGAAGATGCTCTAATTGAGAATCGAACGGGCAACGTCTAACTGTGAGGCGACAACACTACCGCAGTACCACCACCGCAGTATAAAAGAGAAATGAGTATTGAAATGAGCTCTGACAGCTGACACACTAAAAGCACTGAAATGATGTTTCTGCTGATAGCCTGGCAGTCAATGAACTGAGAATTTTCAGGTTGTACTTACTTACATTATTCTTTTTCTATATATGCTCGTTCAATTATGCAGGCAAAAAGACAAACACACCACACATATACGAACACACACACACACACACACACACACACACACACACACACACACACACACACACACACACAAAACCTGTGCAGCAAAACGGTCGCCGATACACACACAAAAAATCCACTACCTGTCCTAAAACGGTCACCAATACACACCCACAAAAAATCCACTACCTGTCCTCTGCAGCAAAACGGTCGCCAATCCTCTGCAGCTAAATCCACAAAACGGCCGCCAATCCATGAATCCCCTGGCCCACGCATGGGTCTCCTTCCACAAAACAGCTGCCCACGCATGGGTCTCCCGTGAGAGATGGCTAGTCCTATGAGAGTAGTAGGCTGGAGCCTCTTTCCTGCTGGCGATGCAGTCCGGTGACCTTTCAGTCTGTGCGGTCATCACCGCACAGACCTCTGGTCTGGAAGGGTGGAGTTTCCTGCCTTTCCTATCCGGACTGCCTAACAGAGCAGTCTGGAATGAGTACGCATGCGTACATGGAGTTCTCAGGAACCATGTACGCATGTGTGAAGTCCATGAATTTTTTTTTTAAATATTATTTTTCAATTTAATTGTACAGGTGGGGGAGGGGGGCTGCAGGACGGGGGGTGGGGCTGCAGTCCTGCAGTCCTATAGCACGAGCCGCCCCTGGCCAACAGACACACGCACGCACACACACACACACACACACACACACACACACACACACACACACACACACACACACACCATTTTTTGCTAGAATATTTTGGTGAGCTAATACACACACACACACACACACACACACACACACACACACACACACACACACACACACATAGACATTTTTTCCTAGAATATTTTGGTGAGCTAATACCATATCTCCAGCACTAAACAGCTCTATTTGCCAGTTTACAATATTGCTATCTCAAGTTATCAAAACTAACAAAACAGAGATATACCTTGGTATTTATCCTTAAAGTAAGCCAACCTTTAAATATTTAGGTGGTAGTTATCAACTCTTAAAATTCACCCTTTGAAGGACAGACACCACACTATCGAATGTAAAAGTAAAATGCATAATCCCGTAAGATAATAAATAAACCATCAGGTACAAGCAATTTCAGTTGAGTAATAACACTTTTTACTTGAAGTGAATAAGCATTTCTTATAAGAAATATGTAAACAGTGCAGAACTTGCACAAATAATTTAAAATAAACATTTAAACATACAGATAATGGTTAGAAAATATAGCTGTAAAATAACCAGTCTGTAGTTGCTTTGTTTAAAGAAGTGAACGATACACTTATTTTCTCTATTATATGATGAAAATTTGAACTCTATTAAAATGGCATGCTCCAATCTGCAGATTTGAACTCACATAACTGACTAATGGACTGACTGAATGATTAACTGATGGAGTAAATTATCATTCTTATATTATTCTCCAAGTAAAGCTTCCTTTGACTGTTGATCTGTTTTAAATTTTGTAGGGTGCTTTCCTGTTTCTATAGTTACAAATCTAAGGAGGGAAGGGTATGATTGAGCAAACCACAGTCCAAATAAGGAAGTAGCCTTTGATATAACTCAGCATCTCCAAATAACATCAGACTTTGCAACATTGTATGCACAATACGTATTAACACCAGTGAGTGCATATATTTTACATTTAAACTGTCATCTGTATGTGTATAACTGTCATTACCTTTTGCCCAGGCTGTGAATGAAAAGGGTCATTTAAACAGTTCACACACATCCTATTAATATACTCAAGTAAATAAAATTAAATACACCAGTAAAGAAATACACAAATAAATAAATCTTTGGTAAAGATATTGTTGCAGCAGGGATGCCGATTAACAGTCAATGAGTTTCTTGGGTCTAAATGAAACAAGAAAAGATCTGATGAATATTTTGAAGGACAGCTAAGGTACTTGTTATACTACCAGTTGGTGCAATAGGTGTACTTTGTATATGGTATTTGTCATGGTCCAGTTTTATGTAGAATATTACTGTGTCATTGGTAGCCATTACCAGTATTTTGTTACAGTTTGCAGGAATTGTGCTCCTGTAATTTAACTGAAGTAAAACTTCTTGTTCAAAGTTAAGAATTCAGCAAAGATAGGTGGTGCTGTGTCTTTTGCTACACAATGGAAAACAACTGCTGTAAGAAAAGAAGTTCTGGTGGCATGCAATTTTTAAGTTGGTCACAAATGTGTTTCTTTGCTTACCCTTCTTGGTGTCTGAGTATGCTGCATGTTTATGTAAAAGCAGAGCTCTCCCCTGAGAAATGAGGAATTATACTGTGGCAGGTGCTGCATTCAGAAATGGACACCCTTTATTTTGAGCTCACAGTTTTTTGGTTCATTCTCTGTGTGCAATTACAGATCTGGACTGCAGATGAAAAGCTATTCCATTACATTTTCTGTCATGGTGTGAGCGTCAGTGTTTACTACTTAATGTCAATTATGTGACAGAATGATAGCGAAAGAAACCCTACAAAATTAATGATCTTAAAAATCAATCTCCATTTGACTAAGCAGAGCTGATTTTATTGGTATTCTGTGACCTATGCATTCTGACCAGACTCATGCTTATCTGTTTAAATTCCCTGCCTAGTTGTAATGAAAATCCCTCATCTAGACTCATCTTGATTAATGTATTGTGACAAGTTAATTGAAGCGTGTTCTTCCTGTGAATGCAGGATGCAGAACGTAGCTTTTTTAATGTACCTGTGATGTAAGTAAAAAATGTAGTTAATGGTTTTGAAAGTATATATGCATTTGTGTTTCTTATTCCCATGCAGATCTCCTTTATTTGTCACAGTGTTGCTTTTATTGCTTTATATCTTTATTTTTTTTCTTCTTCTCATTTATGTGGTAGATATTTGTGTTGAGTGAAGGTGTTATCATCTTAAATCTATAAATCTGTATATCAAACAGTTACCATTTAGAAACAGAAAGGTCAGAAATGCATTTCTTACAAGGCCTTAGCATTTCATTCCCCCTCCCCCCAAAATTTCTGCAGATAACTAGTGTTTGTACTGCAAACCTTTGTTTACAGTTTTAAGGATAGCTCATAATACTGAACTATTATTCTGTTTGCAAAGCCAGTGATCACAATTTAAGAAATAGGTATATGTTATCAGGTGGCTGGCTACTCAAGGTGGAATAAATTATGTTTCTGGTGAAGATATTACTTCCGCCGAAGCTTCTGCAGTAAACTTGTGGCATAGTACTGAAGATCAAATTTTGTGTAGAAGCTGTGTCAGTCAGTCCCTTTGCCATGATCTACAGCAGGGGGAAAAGTCCTTAGCATTTTCAGAACTAACACATCTGTAGTGATGTCTTAACAAATGTATATCATTTCTTCTACCTGTATACTGGCTGGTCAGTATACCTTGATTTAAGCATAAGACAAGACACCAGGTTAGTTAATATTAGGATCAATACTTCATTGTATATTTCTGATTGATATAACATTTTTGGTGTATCGTGATCTATAAGATCTGTAACATTCACACACATAATATCTATCCAGTTTGTATTAGCTTGATGCCCTTTAAGTTTTATAGTTCTCTGTTTTCAGGAAAAGAGTTCCAGGAATGTTGACAGTTAAAAATCTGCCGTAGGCCTGTTGAACTATCCTGGTTGTAACAAAACATGCAGTAATCAAATGACCACTCTAGTAACACATAACAAAGGCTATAGTGAAAAATATGGGACTATTGCTGATTATTTAATATTAGACAGCAATACCAGTATGTACTCTACCACTAGGGAAAGATGAAATAATCTTATGCGGCAGGCTTTTTATCCTGACAGGAATTCTAAAGAAATTAAATCATTTGTCCTGAGTAAAATGGAGAGATATTTCAAATTAAGACACAGAAATACACATTTGCTTTTGCCAGACACAGAAAGAAACAACACTGTATGAGGAACAGAAAATGGCAACCACAGAAGGCCAAGACAATGGCTTTTTCATTTAAATATTTTAAAGATTATGACTGCAAATGGGCATAACATATTGGAGGAAAAGCAGAAGACTGTATGAGTTGCTTAATGTGACTAAAGTCATATTTTCACTTCACACATGAAGGGCAACACTATGAACAAATTTTTGACATACTAATTTACTAGGACAGCAAATGCAAATGCTATAGCAGCCGTGGATTAACTAAGCAAAATAACAAAAAACAAAACAAAAAAAAAAAACAAGAAGGCTGTAGATTTAAGACTTTGTCAACTGAAAGAAAAAAGGTGCAGCTATCCTTAGTTTTAATGTTTGTTGACAGTTATTAAGATATTATTTTATATAAAATATGATGCCATATTATTAAGAACATTTGTTGTTGGTGCGTGGAATACTTTACACAAAGCATGTGGATACCTCAGTTTCTTGGAAAGCATTTACAAGAAGTCATCTAAATCTGACATATGCAGCAGAGATCCTGAAGCTGAGACATACTAGTACACTAGAAACGCTGAAGAAGTCATGTAAATCTGACATATGCAGCAGAGATCCTGAAGCTGAGACATACTAGTACACTAGAAATGCTGAAGAAGTCATGTAAATCTGACATATGCAGCAGAGATCCTGAATCTGACACATACTAGTACACTAGAAATGCTGAAGAAGTCATGTAAATCTGACATATGCAGCAGAGATGCTGAAGCTGAGACATACTAGTACACTAGAAACGCTGAAGAAGTCATGTAAATCTGACATATGCAGCAGAGATCCTGAAGCTGAGACATACTAGTACACTAGAAACGCTGAAGAAGTCATGTAAATCTGACATATGCAGCAGAGATCCTGAAGCTGAGACATACTAGTACACTAGAAATGCTGAAGAAGTCATGTAAATCTGACATATGCAGCAGAGATCCTGAATCTGAGACATACTAGTACACTAGAAATGCTGAAGAAGTCATGTAAATCTGACATATGCAGCAGAGATGCTGAAGCTGAGACATACTAGTACACTAGAAATGCTGAAGAAGTCATGTAAATCTGACATATGCAGCAGAGATCCTGAAGCTGAGACATACTAGTACAGTAGAAATGCTGAAGAAGTCATGTAAATCTGACATATGCAGCAGAGATCCTGAATCTGACACATACTAGTACACTAGAAATGCTGAAGAAGTCATGTAAATCTGACATATGCAGCAGAGATCCTGAATCTGAGACATACTAGTACACTAGAAATGCTGAAGAAGTCATGTAAATCTGACATATGCAGCAGAGATCCTGAAGCTGAGACATACTAGTACACTAGAAATGCTGAAGAAGTCATGTAAATCTGACATATGCAGCAGAGATCCTGAAGCTGAGACATACTAGTACACTAGAAATGCTGAAGAAGTCATGTAAATCTGACATATGCAGCAGAGATCCTGAATCTGAGACATACTAGTACACTAGAAATGCTGAAGAAGTCATGTAAATCTGACATATGCAGCAGAGATCCTGAATCTGAGACATACTAGTACACTAGAAATGCTGAAGAAGTCATGTAAATCTGACATATGCAGCAGAGATCCTGAATCTGAGACATACTAGTACACTAGAAATGCTGAAGAAGTCATGTAAATCTGACATATGCAGCAGAGATCCTGAATCTGAGACATACTAGTACACTAGAAATGCTGAAGAAGTCATGTAAATCTCACATATGCAGTAGAGATCCTGCAGCTGAGACATACTAGTACACTAGAAATGCTGAAGAAGTCATGTAAATCTGACTTATGCAGCAGAGATCCTGCAGCTGAGACATACTAGTACACAAGAAATGCTGAAGAAGTCATGTAAATCTGACATATGCTGCAGAGATCCTGAATCTGAGACATACTAGAAATGCTGAAGAAGTCATGTAAATCTGACATATGCAGCAGAGATCCTGAAGCTGAGACATACTAGTACACTAGAAATGCTGAAGAAGTCATGTAAATCTGACATATGCAGCAGAGATGCTGAAGGTGAGACATACTAGTACACTAGAAATGCTGAAGAAGTCATGTAAATTTGACATATGCAGCAGAGATCCTGAATCTGAGACATACTAGGACACTAGAAATGCTGAAGAAGTCGTGTAAATCTGACATATGCAGCAGAGATCCTGAAGCTGAGACATATATCAGACCATAAATTAATTTCACTGGATGTCCACATCCCGACCCCACCTCCAGCCCAGAAAACCACAGTGAAAAACTTCTCAAAAACGAACTTCTCACTTCTCAAAACCGAAGTGGAATCCTTCAAGGCCCCAGGACCAGTGGAAACTACAGCCCAAACTGCAGAATCCTATATAAATGCATTCTACGGACATCTCCAGGAATGCATGGATCATGCTATCCTAAACAAAACCAAGACCCAGTCATCCAAAGGCAGGCGTCCAGTCTGGTGGACCCCTGCCATAAATAAACTGTACAACAGAAGGAGGAAGCTACTACATGATAGAGCAAAATCCCTAATAGGGAAGGCATCTCTGATCAGTACTAGCAAAAAATTACGATCCCTCATAAAATCCTCCAAGGCCAGCTTCGAGAGAAAAATTGTACAGGACACCAAAGACAATCATAAGGCTTTTTTCAGTTATGTTAGAAACCTGGGATGCAACTCCCAGACTTGTTCTGAGTTGATTCTAAACGACAAAAAATACACTGAACCCACAGACATCGCCAATATCCTGGCAGGCAGGTTCAGTGCAAACTTCTCCACCCCCTCCCCCCAAAAGAGCGAGTATCTATCCCAGCAGAGGGCTGCCTCCCAAACATCTCAGATGCTCAGGTGAAGGCTGCCCTCTCCAAAGCAAAAAACACTGCTTCCATGGGACCAGATGGTGTCCCAGGTTGCATCCTACATGAACTACAAGAGGAACTAATCCCTCAAATAAAACAGCTATACAATCTCAGCCTCACTACAGGATATGTGCCCACAGAATGGCGTACAGCAACAGTGGTCCCACTCCACAAAGGTGGAGCCTCTACGGACCCTGGAAACTATCGCCCCATAAGCCTGACTAGCTTAGTCTGCAAGGCTATGGAGAGGATCATCATGGAGCTCATAAACAAAGACATTGGGGACCTACAGACACTAGATCGCACCCAGTTCGGCTTTGTCAAGGGCAGATCCTGCCTTTTGAACCTGGTTGACTTCTTTGAAACAGTCACCAAAGCCATAGATGAAGGGAAGGTAGTCCACACAGCCTATCTGAACCTTGCAAAGGCATTTGACACAATACCCCACTCGGGCATCATAGATAAGCTATCCAGCTTAAATATAAACCCCTATGTCACAAGATGGGTTGCAAACTGGCTCAAAGACAGAACCCACAGAGTGAGAGTTGCTGGAGCCATGTCAGACACGAAACCGGTCACAAGTGGCGTCCCACAGGGTTCTGTCCTGGGACCACTCTTGTTCGGTATATACTTTTCCGAGGTACAGGCAACGTGGGAGGACTATGGCTCACCAAGTTCGCAGACGACTGCAAACTGGGCGCCATAATCAACTCTCCAGCTGACACAAACATCCTTCAAAAAGGTCTTACAGAGACAGATAACTGGTGCCAGCGCCATGGTTTAAAGCTAAATGCCAAAAAATGTACAGTCATACCCTTTGGCAAAAACAATGTGCCCACAAATTACCACATAGGCGGAAACCCATTAAGTACAGAGAAAGTTATTAGGGACCTGGGGTCCCAAGTTGATAGCAATCTCTCCTTTGAAAACCACATTGTCAAAGTGGTTAGAAAGACCTTCTACATAGCCCACCTCATCACGAAGGGTTTCACATCTAGATCAAGAGAGGTAATTGTGCCCCTTTATTCATCCCTCATCAGGCCCATCATAGAATACAATGCCCCTTTTGGGATGTACCTTACCCGACACCTGCAGCAATTAGAAAGACCCCAAAAGTATCTCACCAAGAGGATCAAGGGTCTCAAACAGATGCCATATACTGCTCGGTTAAAAAACCTCCAGCTCTACTCAGTTGCATACCACCTACTTCGAGGCGTCTATGCCTGACATACAAAGCTATGTCAAATCCAGAATTAATGGACATGCTCCACCCCAGTAAATCTAAATCCCTTAGAGCCACACGCTCGAGGGACTTGAACCTCAGCACAGAAATAAATAGAACTTGCTGGAGGGACAGATTCATAACACAGAGGCTCCCTTCATTCTGGAATAGAATTCCAGTTCATGTGAGGCAGAGCACCTCACTGAATCTCTTCAAGAAGAATCTCGATAAGTGGATGGGGGATCGTAGGTTTGTCCCAGGGATTAGTCCCGTGTCACTATTAGACAGAGGCACAGTAAACTAAACCTTAAAAAGGGCACAGTATACTCAAATCAAGGGGTGGCGTAAGCCATACAGAATCGGGCTAAGCTTATAATTGCCCCAGGGCAGATAGCCTAGTATGAACCTATGAACCTATGAATTAGTACAGTAGAAATGTTGAAGAAGTCATGTAAATCTGACATATGCAGCAGAGATCCTGAATGTGAGACATACTAGTACACTAGAAATGCTGAAAAAGTCAAGTAAATCTGACATATGCAGCAGAGATCCTGAAGCTGAGACATACTAGTACAGTAGAAATGATGAAGAAGTCATGTAAATCTGACATATGCAGCAGAGATCCTGAATCTGAGACATACTAGTACATTAGAAATGCTGAAGAAGTCATGTAAATCTGACATATGCAGCAGAGATCCTGAATCTGAGACATACTAGTACACTAGAAATGCTGCCTCTAACGCATTAATATAGCAATATAATGGCACTCAGCGAGATGAATAATGTAATGGCTATAGCATGGGGCAGTAAGGTTGGCCTGAGGTGAAATGAAGCCCTAAGAAAAGGATTCTATGCCACCCCGCCATTCTGCACACATGACCACTCTGCATTACCCCCAGTGCCTGCCTGTCTCCCCAGGCCCCCACCACCACACCATACAGACTGATTATGTTTATTTTATTTTTATTTATTTATTTTACATTTGTTGACCGGGCTAGTCTAACTGGATATATGTCCATTTTGAGTTCCTCTGTACAAAAAGACTTTATACAGATAAAATGCTTGTTTAAAAATGCTTTTCGTCTGACAGAATCATTGGACTTCTTCAGACAAAAGAAAAACGTCTGATACCATTCAAATCACGTTTAAATAACCTACGTCATGTCACAGATTTCAGCAGATTATTCTCAGTTCAGTCGTTGTAATTCCTGAAGAGAAACAGGTATGTGTATGTATGTATGTACGTATATGGGTCTACTTCTGATTGTTGAAAGCACACTTTCTCGACAACAAGAAGATCTAACCCATTTAAATGAAAGTGCACTAAATCGAAAATGCACTTTCGCTAAAGCCAGTTCTGAAGAAGGAAATATATCCTTTTCCCCACTGTAGGGCAATCTTGGAGTTAGTATATTTAAGTAGGGGGATGCAGGGTCTTCCCCCTTGCAAAATACAGTTCGGAGAACGGGATTTTGTGAAAGTGCATTTTTGATGTAGTGCACTTTCACTTTAATGGATCTCGATGTTTATTGTTTGACATGGTGAAATTTCGATCAAGAAACATACACCCACACACACACACACATATATATATATATATATATATATATATATATATATATATATATATTATGTACTGCGGTGGTGGTGCTGCAGTAGCGTTGTCACCTCACAGTAAGACGTTGTCCTGTTTGATTCTCAGCTAGAGCGTCTTCTGTGCGGAGGCATACGTGAATGGGGCGTGCCGTTGTTGAAGGTTGTGCGTCAGGGCTGGTAACCCGGTACGTAAAAATCCACTACCAAACATTAGCTGGCCGGAGTTCGGCTGTGGCGACCCCTAACCGGGAAAAGCTGAAAGACACAAACAATATATATATAATGTACTTTATTTGTTAGGAAATTATATTGTTAGTATTTTATACATGATGCCCAGTTTTTAGGATATTTTATTCATTGCACGTTGTTTTTAATGTTGTGACAAGCACTTTATTTATTAGGTCGTGCATAATTGTTACTATATCTTTAAGTAGAAGTGACGCACAATCAGGAAGTGATGTATTTTATATTTAAATGGATACTCGTGTTTGTTATTTGTATTACGTCTGAAGAAGCGGTTTCATCCGCGAAAGCGCTTACGTTCGTACCATTAAAGAGTTTTAGTGATTGTACATTTGGCGTCCTCATATTGTTGCTTTTTATTCTGAACTGCTACGTTTGGACTTGACATTATCTACGCTTCTATAATTGGTCGAGGAGAAGAAGTGAAGTTTACGTTCTCATACGGCAGTTGGGGTACTGGTTTTGTCATACTACGTACATTGGTTGCTTGGGCTGGTTTGTTATATATATATATATATATATATATATATATATATATATATATATATATATATATATATATATATATATGTGTGTGTGTGTGTGTGTGTATATATTTTATATATATATATATATATATATATATATATATATGTGTGTATATATATATGTGTATATATATATATATATATATATATATATATATATATATATATATATATATATATAGACCTACACACACATGCATATGAATGGTTTGAAGTGTAACTGTCAGAAGTGAGCTAGCATGCTTATTGTCATTAAAATACCTGAGGGGTAATGGTAGGGTTATTTTGCAATAAAGTTGATTTCGGGAAAACAGATGTAAATCTGTATGTTTTTCCTACTCAGAGACAGGCAGCTCATGGAGTATGCGCTGAAAAGTGGCCCTGCTGACGTTTTGTCTGGCACTCCACTATGTACCTAGGATCCAGCAGCATGAAATATATTGGTCAGCAACATCATACCCACATTTCTTTTTATTCTTTTTGACAGGGTTTCAAGTTAGGTTGAGTAGGTCTTTTTCACTGTGATTAATGACAAGCACAGACAATAGGGTATGCTGAAACCCATAGTGCTCATCCAAAGCAATAATTTCTGCAAGCAGCCATTGTTTTTTTTTTTTTGCTTATCATTTTTCATGAAATGTGCAAAGTGGCTAGTTATGCTCTCAAATACATTTTGATGCAAAAACATGTATTTCAGATGCTGATCTAGCCACATTCAATGACAGCAAATAATAAGTCCCAAAGGTATTGGGCTTTGCATAAATGTTATGGGTTTCTAAATATCCCTCAACATGTTTAAAGTATGAGTTCAAATCCATGTAATGCAAGGATTGTCCTTTCCTACTCCTCTACAGTTTTTCTGCCAGACACTTGAATATCTTGCAAGTCTATAACAGCTGAAGTCATGATTTTTTTGTTTTTATGCTTAAAATGGTTGTCTAACCTTGTTTTAGATGCTTTAGAGTAGAGGTCAGCAACTGAAAGAGATGAGAAAGGACATTTTAATCCCCTCTATGACAAAGCATTTTAATAGCTTTCGTGGTTGTAGCCATGTCGTAATAAAAGAAAAGAGAATTATAACTGTAATATATAATACAGATATCAACAATCAAGGAACATATTTAAAAGTTAACAATAACTGACTCATTTTAACAATGTTTATGTTAACCCCAGCAATGTTTTTAAATTGCCACTGAGGGAAGCTAAAGAGCCACAGATTCCAGATCCATAGGTTCCACACCACTAATTTAAGAGACACTATTCAAGATAACTGTTATAGGCACATGATGAAGAGCAGAAGGATATGGTTTTAATAACAGTCCTTTTATTTATTTATTTTCAGTTTGATTACTGGGTACCTGGGCTGGTCTACTGACCCATTTCAGCCGCAACCTGAGAACAGAGAAAAGTGGGGACAACATAGAATGAGTACATTCATGTTCATAGATTCATAGGTTGGTACTAGGCTATCGGCCCTAGGGCCTATACAAGACTAGCCATAACAATTCCCTGGCTATTTCTTCCCTCACTGTTTATTTCCCTGGACCCCTGTCTAACAGGGCGACTGACATGATCCCGGTGTGACGTTCCTTTCTCCCATCCAGTCTTCAAGGTTCCTTTTGAACAGGGCCAAAGAGGCACTCTGCTCGACATGTATGGGCAGTCTATTCCAGAGTCTGGGGAGTCTCTGGGTCAGGAACCTACCGCTCCAGCATGTTTTGTTTATTGTGATGACAAGGTTTAGATCCCTGGAGTGTGTGGCTCTGAGGGATTGGGATTTTTTTAAGTGTAGCATGCCCTACAGCTCTGGGTTTGACATGGCCGTATATGTTAAGCAGAGATCGCCTCAGAGTAGACGATATGCGACAGAGTATAGCTGGAGTTTTTTAAGGTGGTCAGCATAGGGCATCTACTTTAGGCCTGTGATTCTTTTAGTCAGGTATTTCTGTGGCCATTCCAATTATTGCAGATGTCTTGAGAGGTACATACCAAATGGGGCATTGTATTCTATAATGGGTCTGATGAGGGATGAGTACAATGGGACAACGACCTCCTTTTTTCTGGATGAAAAGCCCTTAGTGATGAGGTGTGCCACATAGAAGGATTTCCTGACTGTTGTGGCAATGTGTTTATCGAAGGTGAGACCGCTGTCCATCTGTGTCCCTAAGTATCTTATCACACTTTCAGTGTTTAGTGTACTGCCACCTATGTGGTAATTCATGGGTACATGTTTTTTCCCAAAGGGGATAACTATACATTTCTTGGCAGTGAGCTTGAGCCCATGGCTCCGGCACCAAGCATTTGTTTCTGTAAGGCCCTTTTGTAGAGTATCCACATCATTTGGGGATTCAATAATGGCTCCCAGTTTGCAGTCATCTGCAAACTTTGTTAGCCAGAGTCCCTTAGGGTTGGCCTGTACTTCAGAGAAATAGATGCCAAACAAGAGTGGTCCCAAGACTGAACCCTGAGGTACTCCACTTGTCACTTGTCTGGAGCTAGATTTGGAGTTGGCTACTTTTACAGTGTGGGTTCTGTCAGTAAGCCAGTTGGCAACCCATTGAGTGATGTAGGGATTAATGCCCAGCTTAGTAAGTCTATCTATTATTCCAGAGTGGGGGGGGTGGTGTCAAAGGCCTTGGCAAGGTCCAGATAGGCTGTGTGGACCACCTTATTCTCATCCACGGCTCTGGAGACTGATTCAAGGAAGTCAGTCAGGTTCAGGAAGCAAGATTGGCCCTTCCCGAATCCAAACTGTGTGGGGTCCAGTGTTTGAAAGGTGCCAGTGTCTTTGTTTATAAGTTCCATGATAATACGTTCCATGACCTTGCAGATCAGGCTCGTCAGACTGATGGGGTGGTAGTTCCCGGGATCCAAGGTGGATCCCCCTCTTGTGGAGTGGAATAACTGTAGCTGTGCACCACTCAGTGGGCACGAAACCTGAGGTGAGGCTATGATTAAACATGACACTTAGGTGAGTTTCCACTTCATTTTGTAGTTCATGTAGTACACAGCCCGGGATGTCATCTGGTCCCATGGATGCTGTATTCTTAGCTTTGGAGAGTGTGTTTTTTACCTGTGTGGCCATTATTACCGGAATTTGGCAATCTTCTGATATTGAGATGGGCCGTTTAGGGGGTGAGAGGGGGGTGAAGTTGGCACTGAATTGATCTGTCAGGACATTGGCAATATCCTTGTGATCAGTATTTTTAATGTTATTCTGTTATAGCTCAGAGCAGATCTGAGCATTGCCATTTAGATTATTGACATAATTATAGAATGCATTGTGGTTGTCTTTGGAATCTTTGTTAATTTTATTTTTCGTAACTAGGGGGATTTTATGAGGGATCTCAGCTTCTTACTAAGGCTGGTAAGGGAGTTTTTTGCATCCTGGGATTTTCCTCTTTTCTGCAACAGATTCTTACTTTTGTTGTAAAGTTTGTTTATGGCAGGGGACCACCAGATTGGCTTCCTTTTTTTGGAGGAGAGCATCTTGGTTCTATTTGGGATGGCACATGATTCATGCATGAGTGGATGTGCTCGTACAGTGCCTTAGTGTAGGATTCAGCAGTCGAACTTTCAGTTGCCATCTACATGGGTGTCATGAAGCTTGTCACTTCTGACTTGAGTAGCATGAAGTTGGATTTGGAGAAGTTTTGTATGGAGGTTTCCTTACTGGGGGTGGGGATGGGATGTGGATGTTAAGGGTGATTAACTTATGGTCAGACCTGACCAATGAGGGGGTGACCATAGGTGTTGAGCATCGATTGCCCATGTAGGTAATGACCAGGTCTAAGATATTGGAGCCCCTGGTTGGACTATGGATTAGTAGATCCAGAGCATTGGACTTTATGAATTCCAAGAACCGTTGGGCAAAGGTGTTGGTACATGAGTAGTTTTCCCAGTTAATGGCAGGGTAGTTGAAATCACCCAGTATTAGGGTGTTTGGTTGTATCTTAATATTTTCCAGTATGTTTAGAAAGGTGTAGTGAGAATCATGGGGCATGGTGGGGGATCTGTAGCAAGCTACAGTTTGGATTGCAGTCTTACCTAGTGTTAGTTGCACCTGGAGAATTTCAAACGCATTGTGTTGGGCAACTAGCCTGGTGGTGTGAATATCCCTGCTGAATATGGACACTCCTCCACCTTTAGTGTTTCGGTCCTGGTTTGGTGGCCGAAAATTGTGGTAAGAGTTGTAGCCTGGTATTGCAGGGGTGCTGTCTGGAGCCTTGAACCAGGTCTCAGTTACTGCACAGATATCAATGTTCTCCATTTTTAGGAGTGCCTCGAGAGAGTGCATTTTGAGGTTTAGACTTCTAGCACTGAGTAGCATTACTTTCAGAATTTGCCTGCTTGTACCTTTTATGGTGGTGGTTTTGTCCTTTGAACTTTGCCTAAAAAAGGCACTATAGGGGTGCCAAGAGCCTTAGCCAGTAATCTGAATCCCAGGGGTGACAGGTGCAGACCATTTCTGGCAAAGCATCGTGGTCTGTCAATCATGTCATCTCAGCCAGACAGATACTGGATCCCCTTTGAAATACACCAGAAGCTTAGCCAATAGCTGAAGTCAATCATTTTGTCCTTATATTGTGGTATCATTCTGGGCAAAGGCAGGATGCTACTCAGGGCTAGGGTCATACCTACCTGGGCCACATGATCCGAGAACTCCTCCATGTCTCTGTTCATGTAGTCCAGGGAGGTACATCTCAAGTCATTCACTCCAACATGGACAGTTACAGAGTCATATTTGTACTTTGTTGTGGCGTGACTTAAGTGCATGCATTATGTGGTGGATCCTGGCACCCAACAGGCAGCTGACTGTAATTTTCTCCTTGTTCAGCCTGGTGAGTGGGACATCAGTGTGCCTGACTATAGAGTCACCTATGACTAAAGTGTTGGGTATGTTGTCTTGCCTTAGGGGCTGTTGCTGGGTGGCACACTGGTGTTGTGAGCTAGTGACACTTTGGTTGTGATTGGTGTTTGTTTGCGTTTCTGCTTCGGAGGTCCTTGTTGCTTGTGCAGGTTACAATTAAGGGCCTCCACATATGTGGATTTAATATTGCTATGTGTGGGTATTGGTGGTGTGGGTTTAGAAGGGCTATGTGTTGCTTGAGGTATAGTGTGGGTGTTAAAATTCTCCTCGACTGTTTAGCACAGTCTTGGGTGGAGAGAGCTTTGCTTCCAGTTTGGCTATGTAAGTGCATCTCTCACAGGTTGTAGTGTTGGATGGTAGGAGGAGAGGGTTGTCTGTGTACATGAGGCAATTGCTGCATTGCCCCAGTATGCCCAGATTCACAAGGTGGACAGGAGAAATCACCAGAAGCTGACCCTTGGACATGTCTGGTTTGGTGCTTTTTTTGTAACGTACAGGAGCTGTTTTCCCTTGCCTTAGCAAGGTACTTTGCAATTATAGGCTGTTTAGTGCCTATGATTAATTTCTCCTTATTAACAAGGAGAGTTGAGTGCTTGTATCAATTTAATGCTTCCTAGTGCTTTCCAGCAGGTATTAGAGCAAGTGCTAGTCACAGGGATGCTTAAAGATAAGATGAAAAAAAAATGGTTTATCATAAACACTGCAGTGTGCACTAGATAAGTTAGATGTGAAAGTACAAAATACAAGTAGCCCAAACCAAAGAACACAACACCACAGCAAAAGGATGCAGGAACCGAAATAAATGTTCACAGACTTCTTTATTCCACAAATACACAAGCCAGAACTGCCCCAAACGACCAAACAGAAAATAAAATAAGTTGAGCGCGCTTTCTCTTTGTTTAATACAAAGCTTCCTCAGAACAAACTTACTAAAAACCTTACCCTACTTTTATATGTAATACTAATTGATTCCAATCATTATAGTGATTCAGTCATTACTAAAACTAGTCCCAGTATTAAAGCCACATTGCACATACAGTTATTAAATTTTACAAATACATTAAAAATATTACTAAAATATGTGACATATTTTGCAACTTTCCAGTCTGCAAAATTATTTAAAACTGTACAAATTGCATCTGTATTTAAATGTATGCTGTTAGAACATTCTACAGTTTTGGTATTAGTGTTATATACTTAACCAAGCACTAGGCTTTTGTTAAAAAACTTTAAAAAGTATTATAACTAATGCAATAGGTGTGAAAACCTTAATAAATATATTAAAAATATAATCAACAAATGTATTTGTATATACTAAAAAATCACTATATATACAGGTGTATAATGAAACATAAGTCTGGCTGAAAACAGCCCTGATAATATAAAATGTCAAGCACTAACTTCAAAGAAATATTGCCACCTCTCATCTGCTTTCTAAAAAGTAGACCCCCAGGCCTTAATGACAACATTAGTATTCATAGTGTTTTGAAATTAAGACAGGCACAATTATAGATTTTGTAAGGAAAATAATGTTTTAGAAAGCAGATGAGATGCGGCAATAAATCCCAGAGATACCTCACTAAAAGGATACAAGTTCTAACAACTTGTCCTACATGGTCCGACTCAAAACCCTGTCACTATACTCAGTATCCTGCAGACTGCTAAGAGGTAAACTGTGTTTGGCATACAAAGCATCCTCTGAAACATTACTGATGGATTTACTGCACATCAGTAAGTCAAATGACATGAGAAATACTCTGTCTAGGGATCTAAACCTCTTCTACAACATCAAGAGATTAGTTTGGAGGACTGGTATATCTCGCAGAAGATACCACTGCCGTGGAACAGACTCTCCATCCACATAAAACAGAATTAATCCCTGTCCAGATCTATGGATGAGAAACAAAAAAATACCCCAGGACTGCCCCCTGTACTACTAATGGACAGATGCAGCTCTTAAATCTAAATGATTTATCCCATGCATGGGTCCCCTCAAATTATCTATGGTATGATCTGAGTTATTTCATTATGGGTAATATATATAATTCTTAATCATGCAAGGGTTAAGGCCAATTATTTCAAGTACAAAAAGGGAAACTGGATAGGCTTAAAATGGCCTGCAAAGGCAGCTAACCTAATACATACCTATAAAGCTATGAACCTATAGGAGAACTTGACTCTTACAGGTATTAGATAAAAAAAGGAAGGACTGAGACATATGAATTCAAATAATGTAAACAAAATATTCGTCAGTCAAAACAAACTGAAAATGTGCTTCTGTACAAGTGAAGATTCAAAGTCAAATACACAGGAAAACACTTGTAAGTTGTAATAAATTCCAAAACTGCCAAATGGTAAGATCCAAAACAAAACCTTCTTTATTGACACAAATGCAGGCTTAAGTGCTTTCGGCCATAAAAATGGCCTTCATCAGAAACACTCATAATCCCTATGACAAACACTTAAATACCCTTCAATATCAAAAAATTATTCAATTAACCAATTATTTTACTTTATAAAAAATAAAATAAAATAACAAAAACACTACTATAAGACACCTAAAAAACTGCAAGTTTACTTGCATTTGTTGTACTTTGCTTTTCTACGTAAAACAACTTTATAATTAACACCACTAAGACCAGGTTTATTATAGGCATTGAGCAGAATCTGCCATTTGAGCTCTTTGTATTCAAGCTCTCCTTCTTTGTCCCAATTAAATTCAGGGGAAACATTGTCTATAATACCCTTCAATATCAAAAAAATTATTCAATTAACCAATTATTTTACTTTATAAAAAATAAAATAAATAACATAACTAATACGCTACTATAAGACACCTAAAAAACTGCAATTTTACTTGCGTTTGTTGTACTTTGCTTTTCTATGTAAAACAACTTTATAATTAACCCCACTGTTAAGATCAGGTTTATTATAGGCATTGGGCAGAATCTGCCATTTGAGCTCTTTGTATTCAAGCACATTGTCTGTAGACTGTTTCCCCTGAATTTAACGAGGACAAAGAAGAAGACAATGTTTCCCCTGAATTTAATGGGGACAAAGAAGGAGAGCTTGAATACAAAGAGCTCAAATGGCAGATTCTGCTCAATGCTTATAACAAACCTGGTCTTAGCAGTGGGGTTAATTATAAAGTTGTTTTACGTAGAAAAGCAAAGTATACGCTTTTCAGGTGTCTTATAGTATTGTTTTAGTTATGTTATTTATTTTTATAAAGTAAAATAATTGCTTAATTGAATAATTTTTTTTGATATTGAAGGGTATTTAAGTGTTTGTCATAGGGATTATGGGTGTTACTGATGAAGGCCATTTTTATGGCTGAAAGCGCTTAAGGCTGCATTTGTGTCAATAAAGATTGTTTTGGGTCTTACCATTTGGCAGTTTTGGAATTTATTACAACAACTTGCAAGTGTTTTCCTGTGTATTAAACAAAATATTCACCAAAATAAGTGTTGCATGACAAATAATTCAAGAACTATATACGGTCATCAGCTAAAGTGTAGTTTTTGAATGGATCTTTGAAGCTTCTGTTGGAATTTAATTAATGTCCATTAATTACATTATGTAGCAGTATTTAATTATGATTATTTGTCCACAGCTTTACCAGACAATGTTTTTGTGTGTTGTGCTCTAGACAAATGCAGTAACAGCACCTTTGGAGCACTCTTTCATATTAACTTGAGCAGTTATTTTCTCTGTCTAATTCCAGGGAGAAGCTGTTCAGTATCTGATTTGCTTTAATATTCCAGAACTTTCCTGTCATAACTAACACCATACCTTGAAAGGGTATAGACATTTGTTGCAACTCTTTCAATGTTATCACTGTGTGAGCTTTGTAAATGTAATGAGCACTGTGTTTAGATGACTCTGCTTGTTTAACTTCTTTTTAATTCTTTATGTATGTATTTGATGACAAGATAAGTGAATGGTCTAGGGACCATTTTTCAGAAATAACCTGGGCCAGTGGCCCTCATCATAGCCAAGTAAAGTCCAGTAGGATGAGGCCATCTTTCTACCTAACAAGTAAATACAAAATTGAATCAATAGTTAGTTGTAAATGCACTTGGATGTACATAAGGTTATGGGTAGTTTTAAAGCCAGTGGGGCCAGATATAATGTAAAAGAAGATGACATTTTGCAGAAAGACACAATAATGGACTTAAAATCTTTAGATTGGCTAATGTATGTGTAGAAGACCTCATGGAACTGTGATACACTCTCTGCCTATCTCACAACTGCTGCAGTTGAGACATAGTGCTATGATTATTGGCCTTAACTTTTGCCTTGCTTCCTCTAAGTTTAGTGACTTACTTCTGATTTTCTTCATAAATATAGATCTGTCCAAGTGTATCTGCCTTAGTAATTAACTGAAATAAGTGTATACAAAGATATTTTTAAATTGCTATATGAGCTTTAGCATCGTTTCAGGAACTAAATAAGAAGGTGCTCCTCTGTGATCTTTAAAGGCCAGTGCTATGATGTTTTAATATTCAAAGGTTGTAGGTATGCCTGTCTGGCTCTGACTTTGCAAAATTCTGTAGGGTAAACAGCACAAAACAAAGCATGTGAACCTAAGTGTAAAAACATCCATTTTATATGACTAATGCATTTGTGGCAAGTTTCAGGATCATAACTGTTTCTACAGTTTGACCTTTCTTTTCAACTGTCACAGTGATACTTCTCAGTTTATAACAAAGCATTGCAATTTCTTTCAACACAGACCCTTAGCATTTAGTTTCTTTAGCAAAATGCCCAGTATTGGACCTCTTTAACAGCTTTTGTTGATGTTCCTTAATGTTCCTAAACACAGAAAACTATTTTTTTACTTGAGTACCTTTGATTTTGTTAATAAACATGGCAGCATGCAGTTGTCTAAGCACTAACTGTGTAATGTTTTGCAAGTGACCTGCTTCAGCAGAGTGTACTTGTTCACTTATCAGTCACTACATACTGATAGTTTGTACCTGAGCACTTGAGAGTCTTTATTCTAATATTGACCATGCAGCTTCCCAAACTATCTGTGGTAGCCAACCCCATCAAAGCCACTGCTGAGGTTCAACTATACTTTGTCTGATTTATTGTACCTGCACTGAATAGCCCCCTTTGGTCCATGCTCATCAGCCACATCTGAACATACATTAATCCTGCAAAATATAAAAACAGTTTTATTGTAAATTAAATAAAATTAGGCAAGCCTTTTCATTGCTGACCTAACGTTCTTCAGGTCGGAATAAGCCCGTGAAACAGGTTGGCAGTTAATCTCACTTTTATATCATTACATTAAAGCCCTGTTGATTTTAAGCACTGCCACATTAATGTATATTTTAATTCTTTATAGTGCAGTTGGCGTACTTTGTTTCCCTTGAGTCACCTTGTTGTTAATTAAATCTGTCATATTTATTGAAAAAAATATATCCATGACATATGTCCGTTAGCATCTGTCATCCTTTAGTCAATTAGTTTTAAGGAAATATTGCAACATTTATAAGTAGAAAAAAACAGCCATCCCAGCCCTTCAGATGTCAGTGTCAGTACACTTCAAGCCCTCCAAACTTATTCTGTGATTTTCTATGAGATTTGCTGTATATTAACATTGAGCAGCAATCACAGGAACATCTGTTGAGTACAGCACATAGTAAGCCTTTGCAAACTGCTTCATTTTATTTTTTGAACAGATTGATACAGTGCTGCACAGAAAAAATACATTGGTACTATACATGTCTGCAATGTTTTCATCAGTATCATATTAAGAATGCATAAAAAGTGAAAGAGATTAGCAACAATTGTTTTGAGAGTATTTGCTTAGAGGATGATTAGCATTGTCGCCTCACAGCAAGAAGCTTTCCGGTTCGATTTTCAGTTGGAGCACCTTCTGTGAGGAGTCTGCATGCCCTCCCTGTGATCAACTAAACTTTAAAAAAAAAAGACATGCAGGTAGGTGCGTGCATGTGTGTGCCTTCTCTGAAGGTTGGGCGCCAGGCTGGCAACTCGACACTGTAAAAAATCTACTGCCAATCATAAGCAGACCGGTGATCCGCTGTGGTGACCCCCTAACTCGGAAAAGCTGAAAGACAATTTTGCTGAGGATGATTTTCTTGAAGAATGCTTTCCTTTAAGAGACTTTAGATACAGAAGAAATATTACTGCACAATTATCCTTAGGCCCTCCTATGCATTTAACTGCTGCATTTATTTCACATTGTACCATGAGGCTTTATAGACTAGCAGTTTATTTTCAGTGCCCAAACTGTTTATTTTCCTTGAATGTTTTACTTTATGGTAATAGTTCACTATCCAGTTAAGGACAGGCACATTCATTACATGTATCCTTGAAGAATCTTGTTTACAGTTTTATGGTATATGTTGAATTCACAGCAAAGTCTTAATGCATTATAGTTCATGTTATGCCAACAGCCTCCTGTGAAGAATGCCCTGAGTATTGTATTGTTTTTCTTCTACCCCAGCCCTGAGGATTAGTTGTTCTGTAATAGTGGACCACAATATGTAGACTTAAAACAATAAATATCACACCGACTCACATAATGTATCTGTTTACCATAATAGCAGTGAGAATATTCAAAAATGTTGTCAAAGCTAGGCTAAGGGTATTGACAGCTTAAGTGCAACACCTTTAACTCATGTTCTCACCTTTACCCTAGTGAATATATACTAGTGAATATATAGAGCACATCCAATAAACAGACATACTAGCTGTTCTAGAGACTCACACAATCTGGCATAAGCCATATTACTCAGTCATTGCTATAATGAAAAAAACATAATTGTTCTGCATTAAGATAAATGCATATATACACAGAAAAGTACACAGACCAGGAAAAAGGTGTTGGAGGAAAAGTATTATCAGTACTAAGGTAAAGCAACAGTGACTTTCAAATGTTTGCTACATGCACTCTTTCTGAATAGAGTCTAAAGTCCATTAAGATTGTTCCTACTGAAGGTATTGTCAAGGAGTTTAGCTTTAAACAGAATATATAACTTATATACTGCTTGCGTACTGTTTTTAATGTCTACATATGTCACAGCTGAAAAGGATTCATTTTGGATTAGTGCACCTATAAATATAACCAATAAATAAACATGACAACCCTGTCCTACTTCTGACAAAACAAGGAGACACTATGTTTGCTTTAAGTCATGTTGCAACTGACATAGCTTCCAGTATTTTAGGTCTTGTTAGATAGCATCCAATATTTTAAATGTTATCAGATAAAATGTAGCCCTAAACAGAAATCTTAATGTATTTAATTATGTTAGTGGTTTGAAGATTGTTAACACAATGACCCTACAGCAAAAGTATTACTTCATTTTCATGGGAATTTCAGGAATTAAGATTGTGTAATGAAAAAAGGAGTTCACATAAATTACAGCAAACTGATGCACATGCAAAAAAATCTAAATATTCAAAGAAATTAGCTTTATTTACAGAAATGTATAGGTAAGGGGGGCATGCCCTGTTTGATGTTAATAATGCGTGAAAAATGTTAAAGTTTTACAGCTAGCACTCAGTGATCTGATTAAGTTGCATTGTGTTAGAAAACACAGCACAACTAAGTATACAGAGATGGGGAAGACATTCATGGAAATAGCTGCTAATATAGGTGAGAAAGGAAAACAGGTAATAAATGATATGCATGGGATTAGGTGCAGGAGAAGACATCAAAAGGGGGAAAGAACAGCAATAATAGCAGTAGAGTAATTTATCAAATGCAAAAGTAGCATAGTAAGCTGGAGTTAATGGTAACATATGTGCCTGATAGCTCCCAGATGTGCAGCTCAGTCCTGTCTGTGTGGATCCTTTGCATATTCTTCCTACATCTGCGTTGGTTTTCTTGCAGTACTTTTGTTTCCACCCACCTTGCAAAAACATACTGGTTGACTGTCTTTCCTAAATTGTCCACATATGTTTTGTATTTACTCTTGCACTTGTGTCTTGGGTTATTGCTGAATGGAAGACATATATGAACAGTTCACTTAACTGGTTTACAATTAAAATAAGTGTCAGTACCTACCAACGTAGCATACTGTACTATCAGAGGACTGGTGGTCTCTTTTTCTGTCTTGCTTCTGTGAATTTCTATCCATACAGCCATCCCTTCCTGAGAAAACAAATATTCAAAATTATTTAGCATAAAGACTAAGGAAGGCATTCATGGAGGTACATGTTGCAGTCACCTTTCAGTATTCAGCAAGGGCCCTAATATGGTGCTGTTCAGCAAGGGCCCTAATTTGGTGCTGTTCAGCAAGGGCCCTAATATGGTGCTGTTCAGCAGGGGCCCTAATATAGTGTTGTTCAACAAGGGCCCTAATATGGTGCAGTTCAGCAAGGGCCCTAATATGGTGCTGTACAGTGCTGTAGTAAGAAGATGTGCAACACCATTTAAGTCTGGCTCAGTGGATGTGCTGAATAGTAATGAGGCAGTCTGGAGAAAGACATGTGCTCTCTCCCCATGAACTGCCTCCTGCAAGGCATCTACATGCCAACCAATTCAATAAATTGCTCAGCCTTGTAGATCAGTGCTTCCAGCACCCTCCCCACACACACACACACACACACACACACACACACACACACACACACACACACACACACACACACACACACACACAAACACACACACACATCATGCAATTGAACATGGCCAAAGGCCATGTTTAGCTACCTACCATGACTGTTGTACAGGGACCAGGGTGGGGACTCTAGCCAACAGAGATACAATTTAATTAGTGCCATAATGGCAATGGTTTCAATATAACGATTAAGGGGGTATAGCGAATCCCTAGATACCAGACATATATGTTAGTTTAATGTTGTAGTAGCACCAGCATTGATATGGGGATTGGAGGATGGAGAGCATCTCTAGACTCCAGGGATACATGCCAGTTAAATGTCTTAACAACACTAACATCAGTAAGGGGATCGAGGGGAGAGGTTACTAGACATCAGCGATACATGTAGTGCCTTCACAGCACAGCCATAAGTACAGGGATCAGGAGGTGGGAGAATCACTACACACCATTAATACATGTTAGTTAAGTGTTTCAACATTACTGACATCAGTATAGGGATCAAGCGTTGGGGGAATCCCTAGACATAAGTGACTACTCAACAGTAAAGTGCCTTAGTGGCACCGAACTCAGATCAAGGGTGGGTGGAACCATGGGAGGGTACAGAGTTCATGGACAGGTGCAGGGACTGTGGTGTGTGTATGTGATTGGGGTGGGAAAGCCAATACCGACATGAGCAGGAGCTGATCAGCTGATCAGTAATGATCTGCATGTCACAGTAGTAATTGCATTTCAGAGACATGCAAATTAGTCAGTAATTAGGTGTTACCTTACTGCAGCTAACATATGTCTGAATCACAAAATGCCTAGATCACAGGGGCTCATGCTAAGCCTTTTAATAAATTCCTGAATAAATTCTGTCTTTCCTGCGGAATTTTTTGTACATTCTCTAAATACCACCCTATGCTTGCTTTTCCATGTATGCTGCTAGTGAATCCAAGATTTGCATTATCTTCTTGATATAAATGCTCTTTACAGATTTCCTCTGTCTCCTGCTCAAAATAATCACAGTCAAAAGTATTTTCATTCAAACAGAGATAAGCTTTTCTCCCCAGATCATCTGCAGAGTTATACTTCCAGTCTGCCAACCAGATTCTCATGTCCTCAGGCAAAGTGCTAAGGGCTTGTTCCCTCACCAAAAGGCCTGCCATCCTTTCAAAAGTGGTGACCTAATACCGACTCACCAACCTATGAAAGTAAGTGGTTAACTCAGCAATATAATCACATACATTTTCATCTGCCTTGCATCTATGCTCACAAAACGTTTTGTTGTAAGCTTCAGGTGTTAACTTAAAACATTCTAATAAACAGTGAGAATCAGAAAAAATAGCTACCACCAAATGCAAGTCTCCAGGCCCAAATATAGTCCAAATGTAAACAAACCAAAGAAGGACCAGGAGCAGGCTGCAGATTCCAGTTTCAAAGTAGTTTATTCCAGAACAGATGACATCCAAACACAAAATAACCCTAGCGCTTTCATATGTGTGTACCCCCACTTCGTCAGGTGTAACAATGTTTCATTTAAGAATCATTTTATACTCTAGAAGTGCTGCAAAACAGCCCACTGGACACATGGATTAAGTTACCTGTAACTCATTGCATTTAAGTTACCTGGCACTTGCTCACTAAAGGCACTTGCTAACTTCAGCAATTATATAAGTCAGCACTAAAAAATTAAAAGCACTACATTCTCACAAAGTCCTCTTGAGTACCTTGTTCCCCATTGGCCCTTTTTTTCAATTATAAAGGAATTCCCAATACTATTCTAGCATGTCCAAAGGTCAGTTGTCAATCTTCTCTCCGGTCCAGCTGGTGAATCTGGGAATCTTGAGGCAATGTTACAACTGCCTCATGTACACAAACAACCCTCTCCTCCTCCCAACGAATTCCAACACATGTGAGAGATGCATCCATATAGCCAAACTGGAGGCTAAGCTCTCTCAACTCAGTACTGGCCTAACCAGTCAAGAGGAGAAGGAAACCACACTCAGTACAATTCCAGTCTCACATAGACCTACCACGACAGCAAACCAAACACATAAACACACAAAAACATACTCGGAGACTCTAAATAAAAATCTGCCTAAGTAGCAGAGACCTCCAAAGCAGACACCCAAGCAACCACTACCCCAAAACAAAACATGTGCAACACATAGCTCCCAAAGCCAGTGTGCTGAACAGTCACAGCCCTTAAAGCTAAACAACACAACTGATACACTTGTAATAGGTGACTCTATCGTCAGGCACACTGACGTCCTGCTCACCAGGCTGAACAAGAAGAAGGTCACGGTGAGCTGCCTGTCAGGTGCTAGGATCCACCACATAACACAAGCACTCAGGTCACTCCAAGGCAAGTACAAATATGACTCAGTCATTGTCCATGCTGGTGTGAATGACCTGAGACATACCTCCCTGGACTACATGAAAAGAGACATAGAGGAGCTCTCTGAGCATGTGGCCCAGGCCAGTATGACCCTGAACTTGAGTAGCATCTTACCCTCACCAAGAATGATGCCACAATATGAAGACAAGATGATCAATTTTAACAATTGGCTTAAGTATTGGTGTCATTCAAAGGGGATCAAATGCCTGTCAGCCTGGGATGACATGCTCGACAAGCCATGATGCTTCGCTAGGGACGGCTTGCACCTGTCACCCTGGGCTTTCGGATATTGGCAAAGGCTCTTGCTACCCCCATAGTGCCTTTTTTAGGCAAGGCTCAAAAGACAAACCCACCTCCATAGGTATCACAAGGGATAAGAAACTAAGAGTAATGCTACTCAATGCCAGAAGTCTAAACCTCAAGATGCATGCACTCGAAACTCTCCTTAGCATGGAGAACATCGATATCTATGCAGTAACAGAAACCTGGTTCTAGGCTCCCGAGAGCACCCCAGCACTACCAGGTTATACCTCATACCATGCTTTTCGGCCCCAAAACTTGGACCGACCCACAAAAGGAGGGGGAGTATCAATATTCGTCAAAGATACCCACACCTCCAGTTTGGTGGCACAGCACGAGGCATCAGAGACTATCCATGTGCAACTAACAGTGGGTAAAACTGCCTTCCAGTTTATAGCCTGCTACATACCACCCTCCCTAACCCAGGAACCCCTCTCGGCCTTCCTTAGAACACTGGAAAATATGAAGGTCTCTCCAAACACCATTATATTGGGCAACTTCAACTACCCAAACATAGACTGGGAGCATTACTCAAGCTCCAGTACCCTAGCCCAAAGGTTCCTAGAATTTATAAACTCAAATGCTATGGAACAACGTGTTACCACTCCCACAATAGGGGAAAACATACTGGACCTGATCATCACCAACATGGGGACTCTATGCTCCAGGCCAGAAGTGTATCCCTCACTGGTAAGATCAGACCATAAACTAATCTCACTGGATATTCACATCCCGACACCACCCCCTGCCCAGAAAACCACAGTGAAAAACTTCTCTAAAGCAAATTTCACACTCCTCAAAACCGAGGTGGAATTCTTCAAAGCCCCCGGGCCTGTGGAAAATACGCCCCAGACCACAGAATCCTTTATAAACGCATTCTATGAACACCTTCAGGAATGCATGGATCATGCGATCCCAAATAAAACCAAGACCCAATCCTCCAAAGGCAGACGTCCTGTCTGGTGGACCCAAGCCATAAACAAACTATACAATAGAAGGAGGAAGCTACTAAATGATAGAGCAAAATTCCAAAAAGGGAAGGCATCTCTGATCAGTATTAGCAAAAAACTATGGGCACTCATAAAATTGTCTAAGGCCAGCTTTGAGAGAAAAATTGCACAGGACACTAAGGATAATCATAAGGCTTTCTTTAGTTATGTTAGGAACCTGGGTGGTAATTCCCAGATACGCTCTGAATTAGTCCAAAATGACAAAAAATACACTGAACCCACAGACATTGCCAACATCCTAGCTGACAGGTTCAGCGCAAACTTCTCCCCCCCCCCCACCAAAAGGGCAAATATCTATCCCAGCAGAGTGCTGCCCCCCTGACATCTTAGATGCTCAGGTAAGAGCCGCCCTCTCCAAAGCAAAAAACACAGCATCAGTGGGACCAGACAGTGTCCCGGGCTGCATCTTACATGAACTCCAAGAAGAGCTAAACCCAAACATAAAACTACTGTTTAATCTCAACGAAGTAAAAAAATGTGCAGCACTCCGAAAAAAAAACAATAATCCAACCAGAAGAATGCTTCAGAGCCGAGAAAAACACCAGTTGTCCAGTTTACCTTATTTTATTCACGAACAATGGAACAGTAAACACATAAACGCAGTTGACATTCATAACACAATCGCGTTTTCGTCCCTCCTATTAGGACTTCATCAGATAAATGTTTTAAAACTTTTTCTGCTTAAATACTTCATTGCAATTTAATTAACCAATAAAAATAGTCAAACACTTTTCAAATGGATGAATCGACATTCATAATATGCCATGAATATTCATGAACTATTTAATATTAATAAGAATACATCTTAGTGGTAAAAAATTGTGTGTGTTTTACCAACATTTATCCTAACCTGTCTTTTAATTAATTAAAAACTAATACATCTCCAACAGTATTGAAAAACATGATTTAAACTTAATAATTCAATAAATCATTATATTAATTTATGTTTGTGTATATAAAAAAACCCCTAAAACTAATATCTAGATATTACTAGCATAGAATGATTTGTTTAGAGACCCCCTCTAGTGTGCAAAACTTACAATTACATTTTTAAATAAATAATTCTTTTTAGTGAATAATTCATTCTAGTGAATGTATCACAATAAATCAAATTTAAAATTCTGAATCTAAAATGATTAAACTTAATCAAATTAACAAGTATTTATGGCATATTATGAATGTCGATTCATCCATTTGAAAAGTGTTTGACTATTTTTATTGGTTAATTAAATTGCAATGAAGTATTTAAGCAGAAAAAGTTTTAAAACATTTATCTGATGAAGTCCTAATAGGAGGGATGAAAACGCGATTGTGTTGTGAATGTCAACTGCGTTTATGTGCTTACTATTCCATTGTTCGTGAATAAAATAAGGTAAACTGGACAACTGGTGTTTTTCTCGGCTCTGAAGCATTCTTCTGGTTGGATTACTGTTCAATCTCAGCCTTACTAAAGGATATGTACCCAAAGAGTGGAGTACAGCAACTGTGGTCCCACTCCACAAAGGTGGTGCCTCACTGGATCCTGGAAACTATCGCCCCATAAGCCTGACTAGCTTGGTCTGCAAAGCTATAGAAAGGATCATCTTGGACCTCATAAATCAAGATATTGGGGACCTACAGACACTGGATCCTACCCAGTTCGGCTTTGTTAAGGGCAGATCCTGCCTCTTAAACCTGGTTGATTTCTTTGAAACAGTCACCAAGGCCATTGATGAGGGGAAAGTGGTCCACACAGCCTACCTGGACCTCGCAAAAACCTTCGATACAATACCCCACTCGGGCATTATAGATAAGCTCACCAGCTTAAATATAAACCCCTATGTCACTAGATGGGTTGCAAACTGGCTCAAGGACAGAACCCACATGGTTAGAATTGCTTGAGCCATGTCAGACTCCAAACCAGTTACAAGTGGCATCCCACAAGGCCCAGTCCTGGGACCTCTCTTATTCGGTATATATTTCTTGGAGGTACAGGCCAACCCGGAAGGACTGTGGCTGACCAAGTTCGCAGATGACTGCAAACTGGGCGCCATAATCGACTCTCCAGCCAACACAAGCATCCTCCAAAAGGGCCTCATAGAAACAGACAACTGGTGCCAGAGTCATGGCCTCAAGCTAAATGCCAAAAAGTGTATAGTCATCCCCTTTGGCAAAAACAAAGTGCCCACAAATTACCACATAGGTGGTAATCCATTAAGTACAGAAGAAGTAATTAGGGACCTGGGGACCCAAGTTGATAGCAATCTCTCATTTGACAACCACGTGGCCAAAGTGGTTAGAAAAACATTTTACATAGCCCACCTAATCATGAAGGGATTCACATCTAGATCAGGGGAGGTCATCGTGCCTCTTTACTCATCCCTCATCAGGCCCATAATTGAGTACAATGCCCCTTCTGGGATGTACCTTACCAGACACCTGCAGCAACTGGAAAGACCCCAAAACTGCCTCACCAAGAGGATCAAAGGGCTCAAACAGATGCCATATGCTTCCCGGTTAAAGAAACTCCAGCTCTACTCAGTGGCATACCGCCTGTTCATTGGCGATCTGTGCCTGACGTATAAAGCCATGTCCAACCCGGAATTAATGGACATGCTGCACCTCAGAAAATCCAAATCCTATCGAGCTACGCGCTCGAGAAACTTGAACCTCATCACTGAAATAAATAGGACATGCTGGGGGGACAGATTCATAACCCAGAGGCTCCCTTCACTCTGGAATAAAATCCCAGTCCAGGTTAGGCAGAGTCCCTCATTGACTCTCTTCAAGAGGAATCTTGATGAGTGGATGGGAGATCATAGGTTTACCCCGGGTATCACTTCTGTGTCACTGTTAGACAGAGGCACAGTATACTAACCTCAAAAAAGGGCATAGCAAAATTAATTTAAAATGGGTGGCGAAAGCCAAACACATTCTGGCTAGGCTTATAAATGCCCTAGGGCAGATAGCTTAGTATGAACCTATGAACCTATGATATTTTTACTTAAAGCCACATAGACACATTTCCTTGAAGAAAGTGGTACAAATATAAAAGCATACATAATAATGTATTGAAAATGCATGAGACTTTATTAAAAGTATTAAAAATGATATATATTAAAAAATGCATATATTAAAAACTAATACTTAAAAGTGCAAATACATATGAAAAACTTTTTCATCGAAAAAGTGGTCTCTTCTTTAAAATAGGCTTCAGAGGTATATGGTCATTTAAACCATGCCCACAGTCTGCTTCTTTCAGTCTAGCAATCCATTTGGCTTCTAAGGCCTCAGTTTTATTGCGGACATCACCACCTCTGATATTCTCATTAACCCTTCCTATCACAATAAACTTAAAAATATGTCCATCATCATTGTCACTGACATGCTTAGAAAGTGCACTAACTTTATTCCTTCTATTAATATGATATAAATGTTCTCTGATTCGATCTTTAAGTGCCCTATCAGTTTTCTCAACACATAATTTAAAACATTTCAAGCAATGTGCAATATATATCACATGTTTAGTATTACTTGTAGCAGAAATTTTAAAAGTGTATCGCCTTTTTTCATCTGGGTGCATAAATTTAGTACTGGTGTTAAAGTAACTACAATAATTACACCATCCACACATAGTTAAACCTTCATACTCTAAAGATTTAAATTAATTCCTTGGAAAACATAGCTTCCTTTTAAGGGACAGCTCATTTTTAAACATTACTAATGTCTTTGTCAGGGGTTAAAATACCCCAATTTTTCTTTACTATGCCCATATATTTATATACATCAGATGAGTAGTATAGGAGCATCTTAGGTTTCCTTGTAGTATTAGTATTTTTAATGTTACTAGAAGCACTTCTGTCTGAGAAATAAGGTTTTGCTGCTGAATCTCTAAGTTTGGCTACTTCCTGTACATTATTCTTTTCCATCTTCTCATCATAACCTCTCTCTATTAAATTTTTTTTTAAACTTTTTTTATTAATTTACATAAATCATGAGATTCTTACATCATGCAAATAATTATACATAAACATAACACTAAATATTAAACTATATACAAAAATGCTCATAACATTAGTCTACTTTGTTCAAAATCATTACATTTTATCTAATAACTTTTTTAGTTTCATCTAGGATAACTTTCAGTATGTTATTCTTGTCGTTCTAGAGGCAAGAGTTAAAAGTTCTCTATTACATACTGTTTTGGCCAATAATGTAAATTCAGCAAAATATACATTTATTTTGCTTTTTCAGTTTGAAGTGATAATTTCCTTGCTATTGCCAAAAGAGACCAGAGAAGATGCACTTGTGACTTTGGTATACAATCTGGTATTGGAGCATTAAACAGTAAAAGTGTATCTGTTATTATGCACTTGTCTGTCCACAATGCCTTTATAAAGTCTCTAAATTTCTGCCAAAAAGGGAAAATCACTCTGCATTCAAGGAACATATGTATCCAGTCAGCACAGAGACTCTCATAACATCTCCAACAATTATGACTGGTTTTATTTGATATTATAGCAATTTTCTGTGGAGTAAAGAAACTCCTGTGTATAAATTTCCATGTAAATATTTTCCAATATGGAGATGATGTTGTATGATTTATTGACCTGAGTCTTAATAATTTATCATTTTCAGAAAAATTGAATTTGTTCATACTTTCTATATAACTCCGTAAAGAGTCTTCAGGTTGTTTTAAGTCAGCACTTAATGCCTTGTAAATCTTAGATAAAGAGAACCCCATGTTAAATTGTGATGAATTTCATTCACATAAAAGGAAGATTATTTTAGGCTGTAATAAAATATTAGTCACTTGGCTCGTTTTAAATTCCTTTATTAGATGTTCCCTAAAGATTTGAATATTTAACCAATTATCTTGATTTATGTTATACCTTGCTAAAAGACTTGTAGTGTCATGGATATTATTTGTACTTAGAAACTGGTGCCAGTAATTTAGTCCATTGCCTTTCATTTCCATTATTTTATTCATATTAAAAGAATCTAAACAATTCTTCGTAAGTTCTATTGGGAACATTAATATTGAGAAATGTCTTGCTATGCAATTTCTGTTTATAATTTTCCTAAAATTGTTTTGTATATAACTAACACAATATGGTAGCTTCTCATGTTTATTTTCTTTATATACTGAGTCTTTCACTGCTAAAAAAATATTTTTATTTTCAGTAAAAATGTCATTGTTTCTTGCTTCATCGGCATTAGATAATAAAATATTGATGTGTAGATTTTTCCAGTTTGAAGTATATTTGTTACTTAACCACTTGCTTATGATATGAATTATAACTGATTCAGCATAGAGTTTTAAGTTTGGGAATGCAATTCCACCTTTTTCCCAATCTCTATTGTGCCAATCATACTTTATTCTTGTTTTTTGTGGGAACCATAAAAACTTAATTAGAAGTGAACTGAGCTGTTTTATTATTTTTTTGGAGATAATAATTATGGTTTGAATAAAAAACAAAATTTTTGGGAGAATGCACATTTTTATTATATTAACTTTTCTTCAGAAGTAAAGAACATTTTATTCCATTTGTTTATATATTCTTTGATCATACCTAGCAAATTTCTATAATTAATTTGTATGATTTTTTTCCAACTAGGTTTTATATACACACCTAGATATTTAAGAGTCATTTCCCCAACTAAAATTACTGTGTTTTCTCCATTCATAACTTACTTTTTTTTTATTAATAATGTTTCAGATTTATTGTTGTTAAATTTTAAACCTGAAAATTTCTCAAAATGCCCTATAGCTTCTGTAATATGTCTTATTGAGGAATCTAGATTCCCTATAGTTAATATTATATTGTTAGCAAATAATTGTATTTTAGAAGCATAGTTTGAATTAACAATAAAACTATTTATGCTGTTACTATTTCTTATGCAATTTGTAAACAGCTCTACTGACAATGCAAATAGCAAAGGTGACAGAGGACAACCTTGCTTAGTTCCTTTTAGGATTTGAATTTTGTTAGATAAAAAGGCCCCAATTTTAATATACGACAAAGAGTTTTTGTATAAGCTATTTATTAGTACTATGAAATCTGTGGAGAAATTGAATGTTTCCAAGACTTTAAATAAGTATGACCAAGATAAAGAATCAAATGCCTTCTCTATATCTAAACTAATAATTGATAGTTATTTTTACTTTTTATTTGCAACATCTATTAAGGTTAGAAGTCTGATGACATTGTCTTGAAGTTTTCTATTCAAAATAAAACCTATTTGATCATCTCCTATTATTTTAGGGATGAATTGATTCAATCTTTTAGTAAGTATAGAGGTAAAAATGTTATAATCTACATTTAGTAGAGATATAGGTCGATATGATGTTACTAATTTAGGTTCTTTATCTTGCTTTAGAATGGGAGATATTATAGCATACTTCCATGAAGGAAAGATACTTTTATTTTTCCTATATTCTTCAAAAGCTGCCTCTAGAATTTTTAAGGTATCCTCTGGAAACAACTTATATATTTCCCCTATAATCCTATCTAATGCAGGTGCCTTGTTGTTTTAAAGATTTTGAATGCATTCTTTAATTTCTTTTAATGTTATTGGCTTGAGCAAATTGGCATTTTGTTCCTTTGTTACACTTTTGTTGATATTTTCATTCAAAAAATTAATTTTAAGTATATTGCTTACAGAGTCAATATTTGTATTATTTATCTTCTCATAATGCACTCTGAAGACCTCCAAAATTTCTTTGTGTTCCATTACCTGCCTTATTTTAACTCCTGTATTATCAGTAATTTCTTTTATATGACTAAGGCTAGCAACATTTTTTGCTTTGACTGCCAACCTATGTATCTTTTTGGGGTTCACTGAATAGGATTGTATTTTGAATTTTTCTAGATTTATTGCCACTTTATGATTTACAATTTCTGCATACCTAGTACTTAATGTTTTTAGTTCAGAATTAGTTTTTATGCCCTTGGTGCTTAAACTTTTTCTTATTCTTTCTATTTTTAATTGTATTTGTATTACTTAATTTTCCCATTGTTTTCTTTTGTTTAGATACCAATTGTTGGTCTTACCATATAAATAAGATTTTAGTGAATCCTAAAGTATAACCTTTGAAGTTTCATTATTATTATTGATGTCTAGAAATTATTTTATTTCACTAACAAGCCACTCTTTAAATCCATTAAGTGTAGTAATGTAGACAGGTAATCTTTGCCAAGTTATTAAGTCTTTAGGCATGATAGTAACCTTAAAGCATAAGGCATTATGACCTGATAATGGGCATGAGCTAATTAGAACTTCTTGGACCTTAGAAAATATGTTGTTAGTAACTAGTACTTTATCAATTATTGTTTGTGTATCATACCTATATGAATAATGGGTATATTTTAACAAGTGTATTTATTTTAAATCATATATATCCCTAAGACATAATACATTAATAAAATTCTTTAACTTTTTAGCTGCAGGGGATATTCTAAATTTATAATCTTTAGTAGTATCTTTTTCAGTAAGAAGGCAATTAAAATCTCCTGCATGTATTATTTCTCCTTTGGATTTAGATGTTATTAACTCAAGATGTTTATTTGCTGTAGTTGCTCCAAAACCAGGTATCCAGTAAGAATTTACAAGAGTTACATATCTTTTGTTTATCTCCAGAACTGCCAGGCATAACATGCCATTCTTGTCTGAGTAAGTATCGGTGACTTTAGGCATTGGTAATGTTTTTCTCTATAGTATCATCATGCCTCCTCTCTTAGTTTGGTAGTGGGATTCTACAAGAACCATATACCCATTAAAAGACAATCTATATAGATCCCAACTAACAATATGTGTTTCCAGTAAAAAAACTATATCTACTTTATTCAGTTTCAAATATCTAGCTATACTCCCACTTTTGAAAGGATTATTAAGGCCATTGACATTTAAAGACATACATTTATAAGAGAACATTTAGAATGATACAGATATACCTATTGAATTTAGTTATGAGCAGGTAAATAAAAATGAATAAAAAAATCGTAACATATATAACTATATACAAAACTAAACATGGAAATCTAACTTCCTGGCTTGATGAAAACATCATCTTAGCCACCACCACTAACAGTCCTACAACCAATCAACCTTTATAGTGCTGCTTCTGCTCTCTTATAATTAGGTATACAGTTAAACTTATTCAATATTATGCAACATTGTGTTTAGTTATTAAAGTGCAAAAACATCTCAAGACATATGACAAAATACAAAGTATTTTACAAATTACAAATAAGAAATAGTCATGTAATAAATGTTCATGTTTGACAAACATCTCTATGCTAAAGTAATAGGATTATTTTATTATTTTTTATTTTTATTTTACTTTTGTTGACCAGGCTAGTCTAGCTGGATATATGTCCATTTTCAGTAGAGGCCCAGGGAGAAAAGCTCCAAGCAAAAACAATAACATGTTCTCATAAACCAACATATGTAAGTTTAACTTCAAAAGCAATATAAGAGATCAAAAACTTTCATTAAAATGAAAAAAGATATTATCTTTCTAATATAGATTAAGCTATGAATAAAGAGTATACACACAGTTTAACTATATAATTTGAAATAATGCTACATATTAAATATTCATATATTTAAGGCATAGGAACACTCTGTGTTCTTTCTTTACCACCCATCCCCCTCCCAACTATTCCTTCTATACATTTTGTTTATGGGCTATATGTGTATGATCTAAGTAACGTATGACCAATATTTTTTAGTCTATGCTGTTAAACTATTATGAGTGTTTCAAGTTTATTGAATGTGATAAACATACTTTTTCAACCACCTTCTCCTTCTCGTTCATCTCCTTTTGTTCCATCAATAAACCATTTATACAACTTTCTAACATTGATATTTCAGAAGTGTGTTTATTCCAAGTTCTCATTGTTATCAATATCACTACTATTTAGCAAGAGCACAGATCAACATTGCTTATGTTAGTCATTAATTATTTGATGACATCTTAATATAATGTTCAGATAATACAGGTATTTGCTGCTTGTAAAGTAACTGGATATATGTTATCCCTTAAACAGCATTTTGTTTTGCTTATTCAACACTTACTATTAGCACTATGTGAACTATGCAATCAACTTACTTTACCATTTTCTTCTATATTTTTGGAATGCCTGGATGCGAATTATCCATAAAAATAACAAGTAATTTCCTGTTATCCAAATAGCATTCCTAATATTGCAGTGCTCACATGAAAAGAGACATGTTTAAACTAGGATTCTTGGGGATAAGATATATATCGCATGTGTGGAAGAACGTTCGAGTTTGCTCCCTTGAAAGTAACTTATAGAGAAATATCAATGATGTTCTCTTTACAGTTTCTTTTTTAGTTAGAAACCTTTAGATGTTTATAGCAGTATTTACCTCAGCTTGTTAACATGTGACAGCAATACACCTTTTTTAACTATCTGTAACTTATAAAGGACTACTCTATATCAATATTTTCAAACCCTCTCTTTAGTCAGATGCATTTACCTTACATTAAATATCTAGTGAAGCTGTATTATAGCTAAAGCATCTGTATTATGTAGAGAGAATTACTGATTTTTCTTCATGTGCAATTGACTCTTCGTTTGTAGGTAATTTTATTTCTCCACATAATTAACCAATGTTCCCCTTATAAGCTGAACACGTCCCTCACACTATCTATGAGTTTAGGAAACAAGCAGTTCAAACAATATTAGGAAGCAATGAGTGGTAGTTGTACTTTGAATACTGAATTAAACTGCAACTGCATCAGTTTCCTACATATATATATTGTTAAATCTTGTCCCTGGCATCAAGAACAACTAATAAACATTCATTTTGTTAGAAAATCGTAGACTTACAGTCAAAAAATGACTTTAAAAAGTGTTTGGGATGTCTCAGCAGCAAAACTTCCTTGCTACGTCGTTATCATCTGTCACAGTTGTTTCTTATGTGCGACCAGGGCTCAGAAGACAATTACATCATCACTAGAAGTTCCTACAATGAGCTCCAGTCTCAAAAACCATGGATCAATGTATTGCTCGTGACTTAGTTCTCATGAAGCTTTGTATTCAAAAATGAACTGCATTCATGAGGTAATAACATTTTTCAGTTATTTTTCTAGCTTTTCTAGCTTTCGTACACTCATAGTTTGTAATATTAGTCCTATTCCCAAGTAAAAATAACTGCTGGAAATTAGAAATTTGTGCTTTACTTCCCTTTACGTTTTTTTGTGGATTTATCATTTGCTGTTATTTTGCCATTAGTAGCTTGTCTCTTTAGGCTTGGTGTAGAAAGTTCCATATCTTCAATTTTGTCTAGTAAGTTATGTTTTTTGACAAATTCTGTTGCTTCTTCAATATTATTAAAGATTTTCTGGCCATTTAGAAGTGTGACTTTTAATCTAGCAGGGAAGAGTATTTGAGCTTTTATTTAAGCTTTCTTAAGGTCTTTAATGAGAGGAACACATGATTTTCTCTTTGCTATTGTCACAGATGTATAATCATTATCAAATCTAATAACTCTTCCATTTTCTTGAATGGGGCTCTTCAGCCAGGCAGTTTTTAACACCAGATCTTTATCCTGTGTTGACAAAATCTTAACTATGATGGATCTTGCTGAAGTTGGACTTTTTGATGTAGAAGGGTTTGATAAAGACCTATGAGCCCTTTCAATTCCATAAGAAAGTGACTCCGGAAGGTTTAGTACTTTAGGTAACCAATTATTCAAAAAAAGAATCATATTATTTCCCTCTGTCTTTTCCGGAACTCCATAAATTCTAATGTTGTTCCTCCTTAAGCTTGACTCTAAGTCTTCCACTTTTTCAATTAATAATTTGTTTTGCTTCAATAAGAAATTTATTTGACTGTCATTCTCCATCTGTCTTCCATCTATGTCATTTAGAGATTCTTCTATGTTGGTTATTTGATCTGAGTGCTTTGAAATAATTTCCTTTAAGTCTTGAATTTGCTTTTTACTTTCTTTTTTCATATTTTCCATAATGTTTTCTAGATTGTCCATTTTAGTAGAAAGGTCCTGTATACTTGTAATTATGGTCTGCAGTTCTTTTTTCATAAAGCTGTCTTGAGCTGATGACTTTGAATGGCTCATATTTCAAGTAAAGTATCTATATACAGCTACTAATATTCTGACAGGGATTTTATGAGAAAAGTCACTGAAAATTGTTACTTTTTCTTCCTCTGGTAATCCACAGCAATGAAGAGAATATTTATAAGTAGTTTTTTCCAATGTACTTCAAAAAATTCCAAATAAATCCTGTCAGAAATAAAAACTTATAGACAGAGCAACAAAAAACTGCTGCACTCACTCTGACATCTTGGCCATGCCCCTCTCTATTAAATTTTTAATGACATTGTCAGTGCAATCTATAAAGCCCGCGTCCCTTCCATTGAGCCTAGAAGCTCTAAAAGCTTGATTTCTTACAACATTCTTAAAAATGTGCTGAGGGTGCATGCTGTCATGTAACAACAAAATATTCACATGACATAGTTTCTTGTATTGTTTTGTGTACAGCCTGTTGGTGTCATCCCTCAATATTGCTACATCAAGGAAGTTGATTTCATCTACAGAATTTATGGAAGTGAATTTTAAAAATGTGGTACTACTATTAACATAACACACAAATTCAGATAACTGTTGCTTGGTTCCATTCCATAAAATAAAAAGGTCGTCCACAAATCTTCTAAAAAATGAAATATATTTACTATAAGAACATTTTAACAAATATTAATTTTCCCAAACCACCATAACGGTATTGGCATAGCTATTGGAACACGAGGTGCCCATAACTACTCCATTACTCTGCCAGTAAAAGGTTTTTCCACATATAAAAACTTTACACATAGGACAATTTCAAGTAAAGCCTTTAGAAGTAAAATCTGCCTAACTTCAAAGTTAGAATAAGTCATAAGAAACTTTTCTATACTCTCAATTCCAGTTTCATTCGGAATCACCATGGAAAGTGAGACCACATCCATGGTAACAAGTAGGTAATCAGCACTGACATCCAATGTTTGTACATGGTCAAACAGATCTTTCAGAAAATGTTCAGTGTCCCTTAGGACCTGTGGTATTTCATTCAAAAATGGCCTTAAATTATTTTCTATGTATATAGACATAGGCTCAGTGGACCATTCTCTCCCTGAGACTATAGGTCTCATTGGTGGATTAGTTTTACTTTTATGAACTTTAGGAAATCCCTGTATACAGGGAATAACAGGATGTTCTATAAGAAAAAAGTTATAGAGCTCATTATAAGACCTTCATTCAACAATGCTTTTAACTTCTTTTTTATCTGATTAACCATTCTGTTTATTTTAACATTTGTAATTTGCATATAAAAACTGGTGTCTGCTAACATAGTCTGCATAGCTTGTGTGTACATATGAGAGTCCATGACAACAATAGGGCCCCCTTTATCAGCAGGCCTGATTACAATGCTAACATTTTCCTGCAAGTTTGTTAGGGCCTTCCTTTCATTCTTATTTAAGTTATTTTTCATATAACCTCTGTTGCCTTCAACACTCTGTATTTTATACACTTCTTGTACACACATTGTCTCAAATGCATGTATTAATGGATAAACTGGTGGTATAAATGAACTAGGTTTTCTAAACAGGTTCATTTCTCCAGTCACTGGCTGTTTTGCAGCACTTCTAGAGTATAAAATGATGCTTAAATGAAACATTGTTACACCCAACGAAGTGGGGTACATACCTATGAAAGTGCTAGTGTTGTTTTGTGTTTGGATGTCGTCTGTTCTGGAATAAACTACTTTGAAATTGGAATCTGCAGCCTGCTCCTTGTCCTCCTTTGGTTTGTTTACATTCTAATAAACATTGTTTCACTTAATTGTAGTTTAAACAATCAGTATCAGACAATTTTGAAACAGTAGTTACAGCTTTATCATGGATTAAGGGTGTCAGGAACCTACCCCGATCCCTTGGTCAACATTATACTGTTTATATACTGTTTCAAATATATGAATACAACTATCAAAATTATCACTCTGTGTAAACTATGGAAGAAATTTACTGACTTTTATTAGTTCCGGGTTCAGTTATTCTCTTCCCCATTACCTCCGTGACCTTGATGAAGAGTCAGCATGTCCCCCTCATGTTGACACTTTTTCTCATTTTCTTCAACCTCCAAATGGCACAGTCTCTACACTGGTTCTAATTTTACATATCTGGCCTCCAGTTCAAGTCTTTTAACTCCAGATTGGTTTTTAAATCCTCTGAGGAAAAGGTGAACTGTCCTGTTTCTGAAGGCTGCACTTGCCCATCACCAGACTGGTTGTCTTCCAGCTTGCCAGTCCATGCTGCAGCTGCAACTAAGGCTGAAATCATTTCCTCTTTAGTCAGGTTGGCATGCACCAATCATTTGGCTTCACACACCTTGGCCAACTGGCTCTTTATCAGTTAGCCATAATCCTCTGCTGACATTTTTGCCAGCTTTCCCTGGCTAAACTAAACTAACATAAATAAATAAAACTGTTGTGAAAATTAACCTTGTTACCTTTTTGCTTAAACTATCAAAAATAAATAAAACTGTTGTGAAAATGAACCTCTATATGTTTACCTTTTTGCTGTTGAAAGTACACACACCTTCAGTGACAACTGCCCACAAGCTACTGAAGTTCAATTAATAACCTATTGCTGCCACCGATATGTGACGGTCCCTACTCTGGGCCAGTAATCAAGGAACCTCACCACTGACACCAGTGAGGAATGGCCACTAGAAGCAAAAATGGATACACACAGTATTTTCAGATACAGCTGTCTGTACCAAGCACAGTTTCCCTTAAGAGCACACAGGGAGCACACTCCAGACCTCAGGGCTGGACTCTCTGTCTCTGTCCAGGCTCCAAATAAGACTCCACACTGACCACTTTGGGACTGTGTGTCCGAGCTCACAATAACTGACACACACACTTTGATATTTGATTTACACACACATATACACATACACACACACACACACACACACACACACACACACACACACACACACACACACACACACCTGGGAAAGACTGGCACAGATTTACCAGCTGTCCCCCCTCTGCCCAGACTATGAGGTAATTATGCTGCCACTAGTCAGCTATTCTAAGGCTGTTACAAGGGTACCCAATTATACTAAGTAAAATTAATACTAATACAAATGGTAGTTTGACCAATGCAGTAAGGCTTTTAGGAGCGGCCACAGTGTGACTAAAATAAGCGTAAGTACTCTCAAGATGTTAAAAGTATTCTCTGAAGGACCAGCCACAATGAAACGTATAGAAAAATGTAATAATAAATACAATTGAAAACATGAGAATACTAAATATCTAGTTACAATAAAAAAACAGATTTACAATCACAGGAGATATAAAAATAACACAGTTGGATAGATTCACACAGATGCAGAAAAACAATACTTATCTAATCTCACTATATTTTCCTGACTGACTACAGAATTATTGTTTCCTGGTTACTTACTAAAGCAAGGCAAGATGATGAGTGCTGAGTTACTTACTACAGCAAAGCAAGATGTGGTGTGTGGCTATGTGAGATATCTGTGAGAGATCTTTCCTCACAGGTTCTGAAAAACAAAGTGCTGTTGTGAGAGTTCTGGAATATCTCTCACTAATATCTAAATATATATATATATATATATATATATATATATATATATATATATATATATATATATATATATTATATATATATATTTCAGTGCTGGTTATAGAATAACGTCACATCGGGTCACCTGACTCTGATACAATATACATCCAGAGCTTACTAAGATATGTTGCAGCATCTGAAAGCTATAAAGCAATTTCAAAAACTTCCACCCCTCCAGGGTAGCATTTACTTTACCCCTAAGGACAATAGAGTAAGATTCCATGTCTTGGTTTTCCCAGACATTTTTGTCTCTGGCTCCAATCAGACCTGAAAGATAAAAATCTTTATGGCCTAAACCAGTCCATTTAATTTTCAAATTATTTTCGAAATTAACTGGACTGAGATTAACCTCTTACCTTACAGAATTCTCTTGAAAACATATAGATTTAATCAGTTATAAAAATACTGTCTGACATACATGTATATCTCTTTTCTGTCCAGCAGGACAGACTGTTGATGCATTTTTAACACAAGCAACTTTACAAATACATTTTTAACACAAACATCTGTACAAATCAGTGAGATAGTCAAATGACATAAAATTATTTACAAAATTCTCTCCCTGGCGGATGGTACTACCTAATATCATCACAACATGTTTTTTTTGTAAGTGGCTATAAACTTTGTCTGCATCGATTCCAGTATATAGTTTGAACATCATCATAAGGGAAGTTAATGGACTATAGTTTTTAGGATGGCTTACAAGTTCACTCTTAATGAGGAATATCATTTTTTCTGATGTTAACCAAGTTGATGTCTGTTCAGGATGCACATATAAGTAATTCTTACTCAGGGCTAAATCTTTGTGTAAATATGCTAATACTTTTAGCCAGAAGTTAGGTATTGCATCTGGGCCTGGAGTTTTCCAATTAGGAGCTTTTCTCTGTGCAATTAATAAGCTGCTGTTAGAGTTAACACTAAAGGTTAATACCTTGGAAAAATATCTATCCCTTGTGTCACCTCCTGATTCCTCAGCTGATTAATATCCACTTCTTTCTCCCATGATAGGTATTTCACAATTGCATTCACTGCACCCTCTGCAAATATATTATTAACCTCACTTTCATGGTAACCCCTAGTGATCAGCGTAAACTCTAGTGACAAATGTGTCCCATACTACTTCCAGTTCATTTGAATTCTTGTCATTTTAGCTGTTAATCTCAACAGCTCAATATCTGTTTTCAATATCTCATTCTATTAACTTCATATATTGAGGGTACATACTTTTGAAGTACATCAACCCATTACTTGCTGTTTATTTTTTATGTATATAAATATATATAGTAATGTGTTCTAACCTTTTAAAAATAAAGCATCCAAAAAAAAACAGTAGAGCTAGCATTAACAGCTGGGGTGAGTTTAAAAAAAATTGGTACACTGTTTTAGCTAATTAAAACACATTTGTGACTAGCATTATCTGCCAGACCATACAAATAAAGTGTTATCAATAAAGCAACAAAAGCAAGTGATATAATACAAAGAAAACATGTTTCTCAAAACAAGTGTTCCTGTAAATAGGCTAATTTGAGCCTGGCAAAAATGATGGCCATAGCAGCCCCCATTGCCACCGTTTTGTCCTGATTGTATATTCTGTCTTCAACCACAAAAATGTTATAAGCAAGCACATAAAACAAAGACATCTTTGAGTAATGTCCATAACACTGTACATTGTACTCATGTGACATTTTCACAGGCAGGCTATACCAGCTGTTACAGACAAAACATCAGCAATTAGTTCCATAGACTTCAGTTTCTTAGCTAACTCATCATAATCAAAAATAAATTATTTTTTTTGTCTAAGGTTTCAGCTTCTGTTAAATAAATTTGGCTAAAGGTTCATTCTAGACTCACTAGTGGAAAGAATGGACCATCTGTATTTTAGAAATTGCTAGAATGGAGTATTCTACAGACCCTCAGGTACAAAGCACTCAAAAACTGTCTCAAAGCCAAGGACTCCATTCCTTTTAGCCCATGGGGGCTGCTTTTCATGATCAAACTCAAATATGAGTTTGGACAAGCATAGGAGGAGGGAGCAGGAGTTGGGTTTTAGGGATTGGAAGTGGGGGGGGGCTAGGGTTAGAAAGTGGGAAGGGAGCTTTAGGATTACAGACTGGGAAGGATGTTTTTAGGTTTATGGAACAGGAGGGGAGCTTTATGGTTAGGGTGTGATCGGAGAATTTAGGTTTAAGGAGCACAACTGGACTTTTAGGTTTAGCAGATGATCGGTCTTGGAATTTAGGGAGACTTTTATCTTTAGAGTTTAGGTAGTGGCAGGGCTATGTAGTTTATAGTTCTGAATGTTTGGAGGACTGTAGAAACAGGAGCTTGCACTTGCATTTTGAGAACTTGCTTTTTCAAGTAAGTGGCATCAAGCAGGTGTATCAGGAGATACTAGCATGTGAGCACCTGTAGTAAATCCATCAGAATCTTATGTAGTCCGTCACTGGATTCTCACTGGCACTCAAGCTTTCCTATTGTGTGACTGCCCCACCCCCATGTTCTTCTTATATTGCTGAAGTGTTAAGTGGATATCCCTCTAAAAATGTCTTGATTCATATTGATCTGTGCATCATTAGTGTTGCTAGTAGTTGAATTAATCAGCTCATAGTCTTCATCTCTTAATAGTTTTTCTATTTGCTGCTACATAAATATTACTTCTTCCTTTGCAGTTTTGACAGACTGCTTATCATAGTTTTGCTTGAGTGAGTGTGTGGCAATTTGTCTTTTGAGGTGCACAAACTAGTCTTCAGTTTTAATGCTGATTTCAGCTAATGACAAATGGTCATATTTTAATAACAGTTCTGTTTATCCTAAACCAATGTTATTCATTTCAGCTGTGGCATTCATTTAGTAGGTGTTGGCTAGAAATATCAGTAGGCAGTTTAATTGTTCTTTAGCCACGTGGTACAGATCTATCACTCAAAGAAATCTAATAGTAGGCAAAGCTCCAATAGAGCTTTTTCATTTTGATCAGATTTTTCTAATTCATTTAATTCCACATCTCTGACATTCATTTTTTTTTATTTTTTATTTATTTAACATTTGTTTACCGGGAAAGTCCGACTTGGAACAAAGCCAATTTTCAGTGGAGGCCCGGGAAGAAATGCTCTAGACGTTATCAGTAACACATTGTGCCCCAATCAAATCGTTCAGTGGTTTCAATAAATGTGGAAACATCATTTAAGCCAGAGTCGGTAATATTGTCATTGTCACTATTTTATCTTTGCTGTTACCTTTATTTTCCTCTACTGTTCCTCATACCTCTCAGAATAAACAGACTCAAGAATAAGATATGAGAAAGTCTATCATTATTATTTGTGTACATAGCCATCCAGCTTTCAGTTCCAGATATATTGCAGAATGTATCATCATGTTTTGTTAAATGCCAAAAAAGTCTTAATGATAACTTAAATTTTAAACTCAACCGAAAAAGTGAGATTTAAAACTTTAATTTATTGCATAGTTCAAACCTTTATTACTTGTTTGCATATGGTTCCTAGTTTTATATAACCTCCATGTGTTTATTGAGATCATTGCCACCCCCACCAGATTTAGCAAAAATAGAGTCAATACTATTGGATACTTATTAACAGCCACCCCCAAAAGTGCAAGTCAGGTACATTACCCGATGATCTAAGTGATCACTGCCTTACCTATATTATTAGGCTCAAAGCTGGCATTTCCAACCACCCCACCTGCAAAACTATAAGAAAGGTCAGGAACTTTAACCTTGACAACTTCCAAAATGAACTCAAAGCATGTAATTGGAATGTCTTGAAACAAATCCCATTACAAGAAGCAGTTGAGTACTTCAGTACCAGATTTCTGGCTATCCTTAACCACCATGCTCTTACCCGTACCATCCGTGTAAAAGCCACAGTTGCACCGTGGCTATCTAAAGAAACAAAAACCAAAATTAAACTAAGAAACAACGCCTGGGCCAGGTGGCATGTTACCAAAGCCCCTATGGACCAAGTTAGATACTGGCAGCTAAGGAATCAGACCAAAAAAATCTTTCATTCCAGGCAAAAAATAATCACTACATCCTCCTACAACAAATATATCAGCTAAAACCTCAAAACTTCTGGGCTGGTATTAACAGTCTTCTCCACACAGGCCGTTCCACCACTCCTACCCCATTAGCTGCCCTGCATAAATTCCCCTGTAGAAATTGCAAACAGCTTCAACTCCTTTTTTACTGAAACTATCCAGTCTCTAGATACCCATCTCATTCCATCGGACACAAACATCAGCTCTGGCACATCTAGCCCTGATCCACCCAGCACTTTACCCATCTTTACCTTTCAAACCGTACCTACCAACCTGATTCAGACCTTACTCAAAAAGCTAAAACCTACTACACTAGCTACCGACCACCTCCCAGCTGAATATCTTCAAAAAGCAGCTGATGCCATAGCACATCCCATTTCTATTCTGATCAACAGATCCATCTCAGAAGGATCCATCCCAGCAATATGGAAAATATCACGTTATACCTCTCAATAAAGGAGGAAGTTCCACAGAATTATCTAACTTTAGACCTATAGCCATTCTTTCACCACTAGCTAAAATCATGGAAAGATGCATACACAAACAAATCATGCACTTTCTTATTCAAAACGGAAAGCTCACCGACTCTCAGCACGGCTTTAGGCCATTCCACAGTATCACCACGGCTCTTTTATCTTTCTCTAATGTCATCAGTCTTCATCGTAACAACAACAAACTATTTTCAGCACTCTTCCTAGATCCCTCAATAGCTTTCGATATGGTCATCCATCAGCTACTGCTCAATACCCTGCAAACCATTGGTTTAGACCAACACGCAATACAATGGTTTCACTCCTACCTAAACGGTAGACAGCAAGCTGTCTTATGGCAGTGCAAGCTGTCATCCCAACTTCCTCTAAACCTAAGTGTCCCACAAGGGTCCATACTAGGTCCCCTTCTTTCCTCTATCTTTATCAATGATCTGCACACCACCATCCCAAGAGCCACCTGCATCCAATATGCAGATGACTCAACGCTAATATGCTCCGCCTCCTCTCCTACACAACTTCTAACCCTCACCCAGACCACTTTCAACACTTTAGAAACATGGCTAGCTAATCACCGCTTGCTTCTAAATCCTGACAAAACCAAGCTACTACTTTTCTTCTCCTAACCATAGAATTTCTCCTCCTTCCTTCAACATCAAATCTAGCAATGACACCATTATCTCCCCTGATGACCATGCAAAGCTTCTAGGCGTAATAATAGACAACAACCTTAAATTTGATAAACATGTCAATCACACTATTAAGTCCATCAACAAAAAACTTGGCTCCCTGTGCAGAGCCAAACCTTTCCTCACCCCCTCCCAGCTAGGGTAGCTATTGCAAGATCACACCTCCTCTCTACCCTTATGTATGCCTCCTCTGTACTCACCAACCTATCCAAAACCAATCTCAACAAATTATCAGGATGTTACAATCATATAGCCAGATTCGCTACTGGCATGGCTTTTAGGACCCATCATTGCCAGAACCTCAAAGCACTGGGATGGCTAGAGTATCCTACCCTTCTACAGTTCAACCAGCTTATAGATACACATAAAGTACTCCATTAACCTGATAACACCCCTGCCCTCAAAAATATTCTCATCCCTGATAGTGTCCCAGGCCATTATGCTCAGCTGATAAACTATTGATACTGACCCAAAAATCCAACAACTCTGCAGGTGATGCTATATTTGCCAACTCAACCAGTAAAATCTGGAATCTACTCCCTAATACTGTTACCAAGGAAACCTCATTACCCCTATTTAAAAGAGAACTCAAAAAACACCTCACATCTCATTGGCTGTGCTCTGTTCTAAACCTGACTAACAACTTCACTACTACATGTCTTGCTACCCAACCTGCTGTTTAGCCAAGTATCTGTGCCTCATAGCATTTGAATGTCTAAGCATTGTGAATTATGAGATCTGATTGTTTTCTATGTTCACATTTTCTGATACGTCTCTGCCAATCAGATGCAAGTCTGCACATTGTGTATATTGATATCTGCCTGTATTCTTTGTCTATATTTTTCTAAACATGTCTGCCTGAGTTTATCACTCAGTGATGTATGTATTCACTGCCTGTGTTTATCACTCAGTGATGTATGTATTCACCAGCTTAAATATAAACCCCTATGTCACTAGATGGGTTGCAAACTGGCTCAAGGACAGAACCCACATGGTTAGAATTGCTGGAGCCATGTCAGACTCCAAACCAGTTACAAGTGGCATCCCACAAGGCTCAGTCCTGGGACCTCTCTTGTTCGGTATATATTTCTTGGAGGTACAGGCCAACACGGAAGGACTGTGGCTGACCAAGTTCACAGATGACTGCAAACTGGGTGCCATAATCGACTCTCCAGCTGACACAAGCATCCTCCAAACGGGCTTCATAGAAACATAAAACTGGTGCCAGAGCCATGGCCTCAAGCTAAACTCCAAAAAGTGTATAGTCATCCCCTTTGGCAAAAACAAAGTGCCCACAAATTACCACGTAGGTGGTAATCCATTAAGTACAGAAGAAGTAATTAGGGACCTGGGAACCCAAGTTTATAGCAATCTCTCATTTGACAACCATGTGGCCAAAGTGGTTAGAAAAACATTTTATATAGCCCACCTAATCATGAAGGGATTCACATCTAGATCAGGAGAGGTCATCGTGCCTCTTTACTCATCCCTCATCAGGCCCATAATTTAATACAATGCCCCTTTTGGGATGTACCTTACCAGACACCTGCAGCAACTGGAAAGACCCCAAAAGCACCTCACCAAGAGGATCAAAGGGCTCAAACAGGTGCCATATGCTGCCTGGTTAAAGAAACTCCGGCTCTACTCAGTGGCATACCACCTGTTCAGAGGGGATCTGTGCCTGACGTATAAAGCCATGTCCAACCCAGAATTAATAGACATGCTGCACCTCAGAAAATCCAAATCCCATCGAGCTACACGCTCAAGAGACTTGAACCTCAGCACTGAAATAAATAGGACATGCTGGAGGGACAGATTCATAACCCAGAGGCTCCCTTCACTCTGGAATAAAATCCCAGTCCAGGTTAGGCAGAGTCCCTCATTGACTCTCTTCAAGAGGAATCTTGATGAGTGGATGGGCGATCATAGGTTTACCCCGGGTATCACTTCTGTGTCACTGTTAGACAGAGGCACAGTATACTAACCTTGAAAAAGGGCATAGCAACATTTATTTAAAATGGGTGGCGAAAGCCAAACACACCTTGGCTAGGCTTATAAATGCCCTAGGGCAGATAGCCTAGTATGATCCTATGAACCTATGAACCTATTGTCTCTTTTTTTTGTATGCGGAGCTTTTCTCCCCGGGCTTCTGCTGAAAATGGACATATATCCAGTCGGACTATCCCAGTCAACAAATGTAAAATAAAATAAATAAATATTCTTTTTTTGTAGTTTTTGTAAAATATAGTGTTTGAAATATGATGACATGTATGAGATTATGTTTCACTTCTATATATCTACATACTCCAGTGTTTCTTGTTAGTCTGTTGAAGTTTCATGTATGTGGAGCAAAAGTGGTTACTATGATTTTGGAAAAAACACTCCGCTAGTAGAATGTAGTTGCAGAAGTGCTTTTTTGGAATTTTTTGACAATTGTTGATATCTGAAGGGGAAACTTTCTGCAGAAGTATTAATATTCCTATTTTAACAAGAAAAAATACAAAATGAATATTTAACATTACTAATCAATTAAAACAAATTTATTTCAGGAAACTTCTGACATATAAATAAACAAAATGCAATGTTGTTACTATCACTGTTGTGATAACAAACACATATACCCAGAGTTTGAATGGCATAGCCAAGCTATGAAATAGATAAGAAAAAGGTAACAAGTTCTAGAGAGCTGTTGGCATAGTGGTTGGATATGGGCAGCACAGTGGCACAGCAGGTAGTATTGTCACTTCACAGCAAAATGTTCTCTGGTTCAATTCTTGCATGGGGTGCCTTCTGTGTGGAGTCTACATGTTCTCCCTGTGCTTGCATGGCTTTTCTCTGGGTGGTCCGTTTTTTTCCCACTTTCCAAAGATATTCAGTAAGTGGATTGGACACACTAAATTGTCTGTAGGTATGCATGTGTCATACAAAATAACAACTGAGGCAGGGCTGTCAAATGGCAGTGTGAACACTGGCTCTAAATGATTGTGAGTGTTGAAGTGACACCTTAACCCCATGTACAAAATGGGAAAAAGGGATTGTGGATGGATTCTAATTGCTAAGGATTACTCTAGACTTTCATACTGTCATTGCATTTGCCTTCAGATATCATAGCATTAGATATACAAGCATTTTCTTATTTTTTTCAGAATGAATGCTTTTTCACGTATTAAGCATCATTGTGTTGTGTTATTTCTGTTATTTAATAATAAACTGAGCCTGAAACAGGTCTAACATTATGAAAAATAAAATCAGTAAATCTGAGAGCAAAAGTAAATCTGAGGCCAAAAATCATAATGATGTAACAAAATTCTTGTATCAGAGGTACGAGCATTTCTCTGGAAATCTCATAGTAACAGAGAATAAACAATGAGTGAAGAACTTCCATTCCTTACCCATGTGTGTGTTTTTTTCTCTTTTCTGTAGAAAGTATATTGTTTCCCTATAGATCTAGCTTGAATTACAGATATGGATAAATGCAACAATTGTTTTGTCTCCTGCATGGGTAGCAGAGATTTTCTTTATGATTTGTGTTCTCCCTTGCACTCCTACAGAGGCGCAAAGCAGATTCTGGGATAGCAGAACAAGATTCTCTCCTGGGGATTGTATCATTTTCCTTTTAGCTGCACAGAACCTGGCAGCAAGTGGAATGCTGATGTTTGTACTGAGCTTTTAAGGAACAAAGAAATAACTGAACTCAAAATAAAGGAATCTTTTAAACATCTAAAGGAGAAACAAATCATTTCTGTCTTTCAGGCTCCCGCAGTCTTCTGACCCTTGCTGAGAATTCATGCACCCAGTTATCTTTGCATTTGCCTGCAGCATACGCTTCTTACTCTGCAGTTTAATTCTCAGGAGGGTGTGAATGTTCTTATACCTATTGGCCTTTTACTACTCATTAGTGCAAACTGTCTGAAAACAATGTCTAATCAACAGCCTTTTAATGATGTCTGAGCTGTTATTCAACACTATGACATCCAGAAATACCTTAAATTATATTTGCAGTGTGGACAAAGCCATACAGCCCATGGACACCACACAGATAACAAAACCCTATTGGCACGCTCCACATTGTTACTGGACATGGCTTCCAGTTTACGTATTTTAAATCTTAGACCACACATATCATTACCTGTCTCTGCCATTCATGCCTGATCTTAGAGTACACTGACCAATAGCTGTCCGCTGCCTGGACCAGCAGTGCAAGCAGGGCAGTTTGCAAACATTTGCACAAGCATCCTTAAAGAAGAGCAGTTACAACAATTACCTCTATACTAAGGAATCCGTCAGTGTTTGGAATAAGGCCCCTGAAAAATCCCAGCCTCGCTGGCTTGTGGCTCAAAGTTTTATGCAATTCATGTCCTAAATTTTGAATTTTTATTGACCCTTATTTTGTTTTTTATTTTTTTCCCATGTATTTAGAAAAAAAAGTGTCTTTCATGAATGTCTGCAGTAAATCTCCCAAAACAAGTTTCAGATTAGCTTTTAGAAATGTCAGTACTGTGGTCTTAAAGTAATATAATGAAAATATAGTTTAGTTCATAGGTTCATAGGTAGGTACTAGGCTATCGGCCCAAGGGCCTACTTAAGCCTAGCCAGCAAGGTTCCCTGGCTTACGCCACCCAAGAAAGTTATTTTCCTGTGCCACTGTCGAGCAGAGACACAGAAGTGATCGCTGGGGTGTATTTTTTATTTCCCATCCAATCATCAAGATTTTTCTTAAAGAGTGCTAATGAAGAACTTTGCTTGACATAGATGGGTAGCCTGTTCTAGAGTATGGAAAGTCTCTGGGACAGGAATCTATCCCTCCAGCATGTCCTGTTTATTGTGGTGACAAGGCCTAGGTCCCTAGAGCACATAGCTCAGAGGGATTGGGATTTCTTTAGGTGTAGCATGTCCAACCGCTCTGTGTTTGACATAGCTTGATATGTTAGGCAGAGATCACCTCAGAGTAGGCGATCTGCTATGGAGTAAAGCTGGAGTTTTTTGAGGCGGTCAGTGTAATGTGTGATTTGAAGTATATGTAAGTAAAGGGAGGTGAAAGAGTGAAAGTCCACATATGTGGGTAGAGAGGGATGCATGTGGGGACTTGCCCCTATAAAAATATATTTGTATTCTAGGTTTTAATAGGTTGTGGCTTCCCTGACAATGACTTTTTATGTGTTTGACCATAGCAGATGTCACTCCTCAATTTGTGAGATCAAGCACACAATCTGTGGCTAATTTATAAGTAAAATATTTATTACTTTGGCATTGCTGGCAACCATGCCTCTACACAATTGCTGATATTCAAAGAATATTTAATTACAGAATACAAAATGAAGCAAAAATGGTTAAACTCATTTTTTTAACACCAAATCTGCCAGACATTCCTGGCTGCACATTTCACTATAATACACACGTCTGCGTGCACACACACACACACACACACACACACACACACACACACATACACGCATATTTTTACACACTGTAATTTTAATCAGTTTCATGACATTTCTTCATTACTAAGATGACACTGTCTCAGAAGCAATGACATTAGAACTAGAAAAAAGAGTTATATAATAGGTGCTTCTGTTGTTAGTGCTTAAAATCATTGTCTGACACAATACAGTTTTCTTTATTTCCTTGTATAGTTTGCTTGACTAAAATCCTGGTTACTATGGTAAGATTCTTTCATAAGTTTTCGGTCAGCACTCTTAATTTTTTTCTGACAAACTCCTTATTCTGGAGGGGAATATATCTTAGACCAGCTCCACTCTGCTGGGTCTAGTGTCATTTACAACACAGTACTGAGACTTGCTAAAACAAAACAGAATGTGTAAGCATGAAGTGAGAATCTGTCAAGGCAGCAATGTCCAGCTGTGTTGCCTGAAAAAAATTACAATTCATATCTAGAAACCTCTTACATTTTATTTTATTTCAGTGGAAACAAACTTGAAAAAGTTAACTAGAATGAGTGGAAATTTGCAGTAAACAGTTTTATAGCCATAGCTGAAGCAATGCCATTTTTATCAACATGCTTAATTTCATTTGGAACATATTGCAGTACGCTGCCTATAAGCTTAAACATGCTGACACCTGGGAGGTGTGTATCAACATCTTACTGAAATCATTCTTCATTTACTTTTCCCAATGACCATGGCAAACAATAAGTCCCAGATATGTATGTATGGGCCTTTCAGATGATGGATTGACAGGGAAATCAACAACACCATCAGTTACTCCCAACCTTTCTGAGTCTGTTGACACCCGTGCTAGCTTTAATGGAAAGGGGCTGTTTGTTCTCATTACTTATATGAAAGGACAACATTTGTAGAGACAGAAGGAAAACCCACCTATCAGTCAACATAAATTTATGATGCTGTTTGTTTCATTATTTTGTGAGTTATCCTGTCACATCAGGGTAATGAAATTGTTTTCTCTGCCTAGTGTCTCATTCTAGGAAAATGGTAACTGTAAAATAAATGCATAAGGTGTCTCTCTCTCTCTCTCTCCCCTTTCTCTCTTTTCTCTTTCTCTCTATGTATGTATATATATATATATATATATATATATATATATATATATATATATAGAAACATTGTTGTAATAAAATGCTGTTCTGCTTTATTGCAGTGTAATTGTGTTTCTTTCTGAATTAAGAAAAATACAATTCTGCATATAAAAGGGCATAACTTTTTCACAAATAATGAAACAAAATAATATTTGACATCACATACTGAGTTTCATGCATGTTGAACTTGTGCCTTAAATGTCTTTATGCAGATATTTTTCCATAGTTAAACAGAATAGAATTGCTGAGCCACTGATTGTTTTTCACATAGAGGTATATTTGGTTTTCAACTAGGATGCCTTCTGTTGGAGACTGAATGTCCTCCCTGTATTCGTGTGAGTTTTCTCCAGTTGCTCCAGTTTCATCCCACATTCCAAAGACATACTTATATGTAGATCTGAGACTTCTAAATTCTTCTCTTGCCTAGTAAACTCTTTAGATGGCAGTGGCAATTCCTGTGCTAGCTATAGGAGGTAGGAGTTGGCTGAAACTCATAAGAATGGATGGATTGATGAATACAATAATTAAACGTGTTGGTTCACACTTTTGTGTGTGTGTGTGTGTGTGTGTGTGTGTGTGTGTGTGTGTGTGCGTGTGTGCGTGTGTGTGTGTGTGCGTGTGTGTGTGTGTGTGTGTGTGCGTGTGCATATGTATGAGTGAATACTTATGTATGTGTATATGTGTATGCATATGCTGTAGGTGTGTGTGTTTGTGTGTGTGCGTGTTTCTGTTTGCCTTTTGGTCTGAATACGTGTGTGAGTTTGTGCATGTATATATATTTACACTTATCAAAGGTTGCAATAACCACAAAAGATCTTATGAAATGTACATTCAAGGTATTTCATCAGTAACCGGCATTCTCATCCTTGCAATTGTGTCCTCACACACTTTCCTTACTTTCAATAAATTAGTAAATGCAATCCTATTTTGAGGTAAATTAAGCTTTTCATTAAAGTTGAGGAATATGTTGTTCTTACATGAATTAAAACTGGGGATGTCACGCTTAAAGGTTTCATAAACATGGATATCAACATGAAAATTGTATCATTTTGAGAATAGCACAGAGCTATACAGCAAGATAAACATTTACGAAGGAAAGAAAAAAAAAACTGAAGAAACATTTTTTAATATAAACACTAATCAGCAGTAGTTCAGTGTGAAAAAGAACCAAAGACTGTAAGTTGGGACAAGGCAACCAATCATATATAATATATAAAGGCTATTGAAGTTAACAATGTGGCATGAAAACTTGGAAATTATTGCAATTCATTCTGGATGTTGGAAGGGCCGCTGGATAGTAATGAACATAGAGTGAATATCATCGATATGTGAAAGCAGTGATAATGTATTAATATTGTACTTCATGGTGATGCATTAGTTAGATTATTATTTCCAGTTCTGAAATCCCCATGTCAGAGTAAAGACTGAGTGTTTATTGTTTATAGAAGGGAAACCATGATAATGCTGGTCCAGTGACACAAACCTCATATGAGGGAAGAATAAATTATGTTATTATTTAAACTGTGGAAGAATGCAATGGATTCATGTGTGATAAAGCTACTGAAATGTTTGGTACAAGAAACCATGACCTAGAAGATCTTTCATTTAAGAATAAGAGATGTTTAAGAAAGTTAGGTAGAAACACAAAGTGTAAAGTGAGGTAGTATTTCTACATTAAAAGGTAGTAGGATAACAAAATAAATTTTATTTGCATGCATTTTAATCACATATATTGAGTAAAGGATAGGCTGTTGGCACAGATCCTGGTATATGTGCTTGCTGAAAAGTGATATGAAAAATAAGACCAGAAAACAATCGAGTTATGCTAAGAGGGTTGAATGAAGGGAGCAGAGAATCAAAGCTGTGGATGAAAAGAAATCCTTTCGCACTCTTGTGAGAGTATTGGGGGGGCATATAGATCTTTCACACTATAGAATCTGAGTTTAAGGATACCCTGGGTTGCATAGCCACAGAAGGAGAATTAGCATTACGAAACAAATGATGAAACTAGAAATAAAATACGATCTGTTCACTTTGTGTTTAATTTGGATGTAAATGTTTATTTCTATTATTATGTTCAAAATGGATGATTCTGTGTGGTCCATCAATTTGATTTTTCTAACGTAATCTTTAGTAAAAATAATACCGACAAAAGAGGTAATGTCAATTTGTTCTGCAAAAGTATATGCAAAAAACAGAGATATGGATCATAATGATTATAAATACAAACTGATAATTAATGAATTGTGTGTCATACTGCAAGCATACCTCACAGCGACATGTATTGTGTGAGATTTAGAAAAGTTAGCACCAGTAAGTACGTTTTATCACTGGCAGTAACCATTTCCAGTTCAGAGACAGGCCTACCACAGTCACATACCCCAGACAGGTGCAGCATTCCAATGGCCTGTCTCTGTGGTCTAACACAAATGCTAATGAGCCATTCTAGAGGAGTGGCCAATGATAATTATCTATGTGACCTCCCCTCATACCCTCCCATGCCAAGAAATGCCTGCATTAAGGCATTTATACATGCAAGCCTAACAACTCAGATGGCCAAAATAATTAACTCAGACAAAAACTTCACATTCTGTCATTACTGTTACTGGGTGAGATCATGTTAGGGGTATGTGCCGGGGAGTGTATCATGTAGGTAGTTGCGGATGGAGTTTGCATCTTTGTATATATGTGGCTGCATGGGTGAGCATATGCAGAGAGATGAGCAATCTAAGATGTGTGTGTGTGTGTGTGTGTGTGTGTGTGTGTGTGTGTGTGTGTGTGTGTGTGTGTGTGTGTGTGTGTGTGTGTGTGTGTGTATGTGTGTGTGTGTGTGTGACTATGTGTCTGCCTTGGAGGTCGCAGTAGGGGGTTAGTTAGGAGATACGTAGGACAGGTGTGAGTTTGTGATTGTGTGTATTTTGTATAAAAAAAAAATAAGAAGAACAAAAAAGGCTTTGCACCCTGTAGCCTCAGCACAGAAAACATTCTAACAACTAGACTGAGTTCTAGTTCTTTGTCATGACACTAGACACCATGGATAAACTTTATATATTACTGCAACTCACTTAGAAAAAAAAGGAGCAGGGAGAGCTTTGAACCCTGTACCGTTGTCTTAGGGAGCAACTCATTAATAGTACTAGGTGATACATGTCTGCAAAATGAAAAAATAATTACAGACCCTGGTACTTGGGTTGGTAACTCCCTCTTTTTTGACCATCATATAAGAATGTTTTTCAGAAAATCCTTTTATTTAGTCCAGCTAATTGCCAAAGGAATATGAAGGACTAAAGAGGTAATTACTCTCTTATACTCAACATTGATTAGGCAAGTTGATGAGTGCAACACCCCCTATTGGGATGTTTGCAAGAAACTTATTGAACAATTAGAAAGACCCTGAAGCTTCTTAACCAAAAGGAGCACAGGCCCAAAGTCTCCGAGCTACAGAGGCAGCCTGAAAGCTTTACCCCTTAATCCAGTAGACTTTTGATGGGATATCTCTGTCTCACTTACTATGACATTAAAGAAATTATTGTTGTGGACCTCCTGTTTCTCCACAAGTCCAATATCTTCATCAACACTAGAACCAGGGACTTAAATCTTCAACAACAGATAAACAAAACATGGTAGAGGGTCAGGTTTATAACCTGGCACATCCTGAACCTCTGGAATAAACATCCCCTGCATATTAAGCATTGCGACTCACTGTCCTCCTTTAAATAAACTAGATGACTGGATGGGTGTCCACAAATTTACTCCAGGATTGACTGGTATGATCATCATGGAGATAGGAGGTGTGGCTTAAGGGAGGATGCTGGTAAAATGAAAATAGTCATATGACTCAGTGGCCTTGGAATGTCTAAAAAACTATGAATCTGTGAATCATTAGTATTATATCCAGGTTGCACTCCTGTCCAATGTCCATCTCATGGAAATAAATCAATGATACTGTTTTTTCTTTTTTTGAGTCAAGTGGATTATTATTTTTTTCATTTTTTTTCCTGTTACATTTTGAATTTCCAGCTGGTGTTTTATAGAAATCCTGCCTCCAATCCTTGGGTTTTGTACTGGCGGTGACTTCATAGGCAATTGGCCAGAGACTTGACATTTTTAGATCCTCACACTACCTTCGCAGCTAAAGACATGCCATATTTGGATTACTACATCCTTACAGCTCTATAACTGTTGGGTTTCTCGTTTCTTTGTGACGACACACATGGAGGAATTACACCAAGGACTTGATGATTTGCTGGTAAAGACTAAAGAAAAGTTGGTTCAACTACAGCAACAACTAGTTGCTCTGGCCACTGTAGCCACCAACCCCTAGACTTGGGCTACTATGAAGAAACTAACCAGGGAGTATGACCCAGAGTCTTACTTGGTTGCTCAAACTTGGTAGCTTTTGAGCACTCTTTTACCACAGAGAACTGGATCTGTGCAGATTGCCTAAAAACTCTGTTACTCTCACCAATAAGACAGGCACAGAAAACATATACAGAAATGGAAGCAACTGATTACATGAACTATAGCAAACTTAAGAAAGAACTTTTGGCCAAGGCTGGTGCAAGATTGAAATGTAAGCATTACAGTTGTGTTAATGAACTGTTAATTTACATAAATCAATAAGAGCACAGATGCATGATTTATCACATATTTGGCAGTAAGCAAATTACCAAGTAATATAAGAAAACTGGTATTGTAAAGTGACCCAAAAACTCTGACAAGCTAGTAACACTGAATATAATGCTGTTAATATGAATACTGAAATGTATGATTTAAATGAAGTTGTTTTAATGGAGTACAATAAAATAATGTCTAAGATAATTGAGTCAACACTATGTCATTGTAGCACAACCGTGCTAGTGAAGTCTACTGAGCCTCTATATCCTGCTAAAATCTAGAAGCAAGATTGACCTTGTCAATGGTCCCTAGTGTGTAAAGATAAGATTAGTAATGAGCAAAGAGTGGAAGAAATATAAATTTATGCTGACTGAAAAGAGTGCCTTCTTCAACAGGTAGAAAATCAGAAAAAAATTCAGACAATTTTTTTTAGAAAACTGTTAACATTCTGTGGCTCTTATCCTTGGCTGAACTCATAACGCATTATTAGGAAACATTTTCCTCATTTTAAATTATTGTGCAAAATATGGGAAGAGAGAATCTCTGGACACAGTGTGGCAGGCTGCTACACTTAACAAGAAGGAGGTAGAACACCAGCCTGATACACCCAATCAGTATAAAAATGACAGGGAGGAACAAAGCATTAACATTCATGCAGAGGGCTGGCGAAGAAGCTACAAAAGTGCTAGAATTTGGTTGTGGTTAAACGGGAAAAAGGATGCTACGTTTTATCAGAAGCAGGCCTCAGTGACCAGTGTGTCAGAACAAATATCTGTAAAATATATCAGTATATGAACCGAAGGTGAACTGATAGAAATCTCTGAAGAAAAATCAGTACAAGACAGAAGCCCGTGCAAAGACTTACAGCTCTTTGACCGTGTAACTTTAACTCCCAGTGGGTTTGGCTTGAGTCTTAAAAAATGAAGTTATCACCTTATAGTTCAAACAAATATTCATATCTATAGAACCATAATTGTTAGTAGAAAACTGTAAATGGCTAGCTATTCAGGATAAATTAATCTTTACGTTAATGACATTCATTCAGTTTGATGCTGTAAACTAGATTTTATAAACCAAAATAAAGGTAGTGAATATTAATTTTGTAATGTTGTATAAACAGCTTATGATATCTCAGTAACTATTCAAGCAAGACACATACTGCCATCAGAATTTTCTCCATACAGCTGTAAGCTTTCATGTGAGGTTAGGCAGTTCTGTCTGTGTTATCTGAATGTTCAGATGTTTAGAAAATGATTACAATAGAAATATACAGTATACAAATAATATTCATTAATTCTTTAGCTGCATTAGACAGAGGTCAATTTTCAAATAATCAGTACAATTGTATTTTGCCACCATGCATGCTTTATGATTAAATCTTATGATACCTTGCATGTTGCATTGTTTTGGAATTATTAATCACATATTACAGGTCACCTGGGGATGGACAAAGAAAGGCAAGAGTAGATGTCAGATTTTACTGGTCAGGCCTGATAAAATAGATAATGAAACATTTATGCCTTTTGTCTCAAATGCTAGAAAACTGCCCATATTCCTTATATAAAAGTCTGTTCATCTCGATATATATCATAGAAGTACCATTTGAATGTATTGCTATCAACAGTGTGGGGCCACTACTAAAATTTAATAACTGGCATAAGTACATACTAATAATAATGGACTGTTCTATAAAATGTCCAAACGTAATGCCATTAGTCAAAGCTAATGCAAAGCCTTTTTCCAGCAGACTGGTGCTGTTACTGTCCAGAGAGGGTAGCCCTAAAGAAAACCATAGCAACATGCTTCAATTATGTCAAGTGTACTGCATCATTTTTGTGCTTTGAAGGAGTCAAGCAGTTGATGCCGTAAGTCTAACACTGGCAGATTGATGGATTAGTAGAGACTTTTAATACTGAAATCCATGTTAATGAAAGTTATTAATGTAGATACAACAGGCATCTGGGAGGGTTGCTTGGCATCGATAAGAAAACTTGAGAAGAAGAAATTAATGCCTACACTAAGTGTACACTGTCCTGAGCGAAGAGAGCATAAGCGTAACTCACACCTTCCTCCTAATTTTAGTTTTCCTACTGATTTACTTGCAGCCTTAAATATCGAGGGGGGATTTATAAGGTTACACCAAAGTGTAGTGTAATCTTTCTGAATGACTAAAAAGCACAAAAAATGTGGTAGAGATGTTCCTGAATACAGATAGTGTACACTTGGTGTACACATTTAGTATAGGCATTAATGAATCCATAATACATTAAAGTTACTAATCCAACAGAAAGTGAGCACATGCAATAACTAGTTTATAATAAAAATATCTGACTTAAAAAAATCAACTCAGGATATCAATGTTAATGCTCTTCAGGGAAAGCAAATTTATGGACAAATGACAGGGGTAATCTGAGGTGATAGAATAAATGCAGTGAACTACAAGGTTAGGCAACTAGAAGAAAGGAAATCAGAGAAAATATATTACAATAATGTGCTAAAGCCATAGAAGGTAGTGAAGAATCTGCAATGAGTTCTCAAAGTGAAGTTTTTACAGGAGAGACCAGGAGACTCCTTAAACTACTGCTAGATGAATCCTTATCAAGAGTTCAAAAGCAGGAAGCAAGAGAATTTCTCCTGAGAAATAAAGAAATATCCTCAGAAATGCCTGGGTAGACTAAACTGATGGAACTTGACACAAAGAGAACATCTGGAACATACCTCTCAACCGTACAGATTTTCACAGAATGTCCAGATTTTGGCCTCATATTTTTGTTTTGTTCCTCATAAAAACTGTGTTTTTTTTTGACAAATTACTGGGATGATCCAAAAATTAAAGTCACTAAATAATGACATGAATTTGAGTTTCAGACTTCATATCTTTCAGAAAATGCATGCTAACATAAATCCTGTTATTCTACCAACTGTCTTAAGTTTATATGAGCAATATTTAAAATGTGGCCCTGTTTTGGCCCTTTGTCTCCCCATTATGTCAGGCTTTGAACAGATTTCCTGTGGGAAGAGGTTGAGTGGTATGATTTGGAATAAAAGTTGGACTTTGGTACTACAGAGTACCAAAGCCACAAAAAATGTTTAGCAAGTAAAGTATGAAAACATGGTCAAAGTAGGAAAGACACAAGAGCTTATTAGTACTGGTTCCTAAGACTGATGGAAGTATCTGATTCCGTAATGATTTTAGGAAGATGAATAACATATCAATGTTTGATAGCTATCTCATGTCCAAAACTGAAGAATTAACAGAGAATCTAGGAAAGGCCAGACACTTGACAATGTTACTTGGGATAGTGGCTGTTACTTGCTATCCCCTTTACCAAATAAAAAAAAATGCCTTTGTAATCCTCAGTGGTCTATCCCTTTACATAATGGTACCATTTAGTAGTATACATGGAACTTTAGCTACCTTTCAGAGTGTTGGATAAAATAATGGTGTCTCATTTCCTCAATGCTGAGATACACCTGATTGATATGGCCATTCATTCAGAGCAGCAGGAATCTCATTTACGAAAACTGCAGGCTGTGGTGGAATCCCTAAGAGAGGAGAGGTGGGCTTGACTGTGAATGATGAGAAAAGTAAACTGGGCTTAGTGAAAGCCAATTATTTAGAATATCTTATAGGAAGAGGAGTGGTAAGACCATAAGTGGAAAAAAACAGAGTTCATAAAATGGCCTATAGCCTTCACTAAGAAGATTGTTGAATGACTCCCTTGGACTATAGGAAGTTTCTGCCCAATTTTATGTCTATTGCCTGTCCACTGGAAAATCTCACAAGATGAAATGTTTCGAACAAGGTGTAGTAATCTGGTAAGGTAGGCAGAGCATTTAATGAACTGAAAAGAATCCTGTGTTCTGAGCATGTTAGTGATTCCTGATTTTCCTAAAGAGTTTAGTGTATATACTGATACATCAAAGGTGGGTATAAAGATACTGCTATCTCAATAGATTCAATGTGAGGACATTTCAATGTGTTATATCTGCAGGAAATTAAATAATGCAGAAGGAAAAAGTCAGCCATTACAGCAGTATCTAGCAGTGTGGTGGTGGGGCTTCTGTGCTCTACAGTTTTATATGTTAGGCAGACACTTTAGTTTCACAACAGATCATACCATATTACTGCAATGGTTAAGGAGACACACTAATGGTAATACAAAGTCATGCTGCATTTTATTGTCTTTCTAAACTTTTCAGTATGCAGTGACCTACAGGCCTGAATTAGACAATAAAAACTGTGAAGGGTAGTCAAGGATCTATGACCCATCGCAATGATTCAAAACTTCTTGATTTTTGCTGGGACAGTGAAATTTCTAACATGTTGGTTCTAGTACAGAGGTAATTAATGTCTATTTAAAATGCATGTTTGATGGAGTGTGAGAATATTCTCACAACTAGTCAGGTAGACACTATGCATTGTCAACAGAACTTGCCAGTTATACTGCTATAAAATAATGTATACTGGACAGCTGGAATTAGAAAGCTTGTTCCTCAGCTGGAAGGATCAGCAATCAGCAAAGTCACTTTTCTGGGTTTTTGCTCTGCAGTGGAAGAGCTAGGAGATGGCAGAGGGTGAGGATCAGTAATAGGCCAAACAATCTGCTTAATACAATAAAATGCTTGTTTTGTGAAATGCTGAGGGGGTGGGTCTCTGGTTCATGATACTGCAGAGTGCTCTGGTTGAGTGAGCTATGCACATAAGCATATACCACACACACAAGACACAAATTGAGATACACACAACCATACCCCACATTCCTAAAAATTTATATATGGCAACTCAAAGATTGTAAAGACAGTGGGGGAAAGAGCATATACTAAATTTACACTGTACCATGATCTTGCTCAGTTAAAGACTGGCACTTTCTGATCAATTGAGCAACATTTTGAATAATTTTTCATACGACAGATAATAACACAGCTGAAAATATTCCTCAACTGAAATGTTCAGCATGGATGAGCCTGCAAGACCCTGCAAATAGCAACATGAGAGCTCATTTAGGACATCCAGCCCTCTAAATATTGAATTATATTTAAAAAATTAAAAGATCTGGAGGTTAGACCTGCAATGGTTGCCCATCTGAGACCTATATATGGAAAGGCTGTGAGAAACTGTTGGAAAACTTGCCAAACATGATGATTTGTGCCAAATGGGTTATTTGTTTTTTTATTTTGCGTTGGATTTTATGAAAACAAAAAAAAAGGGCTTTATGGAATTCCTAACTTCAGTGTCCCCATGGGTCATACATATCATCTTCTTAGCACAATACATCTGAGCAAAGTCTAAAATAATGGGAGGACAAGGGTGCAAAAATAGGGTTAGATTTTAAATATTGCTCTTATAAACTTGGAAAGATGCTAGAATAACAGGATTTGCATTAGCATACATTTTTTAGAGGACAAGAAGTATGAAACTCAAATGTATGTCATTATTAAGCGACTTCAATCCTCAGTGATTTACCAGAAAACCACACATTCTATGAGAAATTTGTCAAATATATGAGGCGGAAATCTGGACATTCTTCAAATATATGGACAGTTTAGAGGAACTTTCTAGGTCTTACAACGTATATGTACAAACACTATGTATACATATGTTGCTAAAGCTGAGCCTAGTGAAAGTTATGACTTTAAGACAAAAATCCAGAGCAGGCATGCAGCATGTTCTAAACAAAAAAGTGATACCTTTGGTTAATGTAATGGACTAAGAAGCAGTTAGAGGTAGACTCCTGTTTTGATGAGTCCAAGCATCTATCAAGAAGTCTCCAGGGAAGT